>NC_033794.1:59553735-59599419 GCF_001876935.1 Asparagus officinalis
ATGTTCTTCCATGTTGTTTCGCTTCCTTTGAATCATTCCCTTCTGATTAAGAGAGCGGCTTGCCTTGAGTGGTATTTGGATGTCTGTAAGCATTTTTTGACGCCTACACCACGAGCTCTGTGTTTGGAGCTTAAGTTGCGGGTCTAACCCTTCCATTCTGATTTTGGAACACCGGGATGACCTCTGTGTTTTGGTCTTGGAACGTAGGGAGGACCTCTGTGTTCTAATTTGTAGTCTCTTTGCTAGAGCATTACAAAGATCGTCATCTTGTAATCTTCACCTTGGCTCCTTGACGTATGAGAGTCGTCAAATTGTAACTTCTGACATTGATTATGAAAGCTATTGAATTAGAGCTTTCATCAGTTGTTATGAAGGTTGTCAGATTGTAACCTTCATTGATCTATGTGAAAGTCTTCAAATTATAGTCTTCTGAAAGCCGTCAAATTGTAATTGTTGGACCCTAGAGGGGGGGTGATTAGGGTCAAGAGGCTCTAATATGCAATTTAAAACTCAGCACAAGCAAACCACAAAACAGAAGTGCAATCAAATAGAAAGAGATAGAGTTAGGAATCGTTATCCTTGACGCGCGATGTGTTAACGAGGTTCGGCCCGCTGACCTACGTCCCCGCTCCCCACTCTCGAGGAGAAATCCACTAACACATCCGGTTTGGAAGCCGGAACTTCGTCTACACAGCGATCCCACAAGATCTCTCTCTCACTACACAGTTTGATCTCACAGATCACACTCCCTCACAGTAGATCTCCACAGATCTCACTCACACAGCAGAAGAAAGAAATGCAAGAACCTCTCTTTACACAGCCCTTATAGCAAAGAGAAGGTATACTGAAGCTGGGAGGTGAATCACACTTGAAACAGAGAGAAAAACAGAGTTTTGAAAATTTTCTCAGGAAACAGAAAAAGCTCTCTGGTTTTCAAACGTTAGGGCTTAGAGGAAGAAGAAGAGGTCTGGGGATTTTATAGGAGAGTTTAAATCATTTTAAAACAAAAAACAAATCTACCCAAATGAGATAATAATCTCTTCTTCAGACCCTCATCACAGACTGTGCCAATCACTAACAAGTGAAAGCACAGGGTTCGAGGCAAACGACCGTTTTAAAAAAGTCGCGGCTGAACAGAGGCAAAAATCGGTTGACCGAAGAAAATATCGGTCGACCGAAAAATACCTTCGGTCGACCGACCGAAAAAATCGGTCGACCGCCAGCAGCTAAGGAGTTTTGACAAAACATCCAGAGACTCATCGGTCGACCGGCACGGTCGACCGATTAAAGATTGAAAATTCGGTCGACCGTACCGGTCGACCGACGACACTCTGGAAACATACTGAAGAAAGGTCATCGGATCGGTCGACCGGACCGGTCGACCGATTTCTGACATATTCTGAAATCAGGTTATTTGACCAAGTTGAAATATTTCCAAAATATTCATTTGACCTCTGAAAATTCTGAAACTTTGTAAAATGTTTTTAATACTAAAAACAAACTGCTTGGAAAAAGAATTTTGCAGATAGGTACTCAAACTTGTGAAAAATAGTATTTTGTGAAAAACGCTTAAAAGCACAAGTCTAAAAACGTGTGTGTGATTCCCAATAGCTTCAAGTAAACTCAGTAACTCTTTGCCTACATTCTAGCACTAGAGAGAAAAACAAAAGAAAGCTAATATCCTCATATAGAGAGCAATATACTTGAGCTTTGATATAGCTTGAATCGGATGAAGCTTTTGATCGAATTTGTCGTTCTTGAAATAACGTTGCTTCATCTCTTGGCCTCCTCCTCCTTTGGATATCTTCGTTGTAGCATATATTCCATCCATCCTCCATTAATGGCACTAACGAGCTTGACAAATGAATTTACTACATTTATACTCAATAAGCCATTAGTACCGATAATGGTGGTTGTAAGAACATCATCAAAACATAAGGGCTAACAATCTCCCCCTTTTTGATGATGACAACCAACCATTATATAAGAGCAAAAATAAAATAGCTTATAGATAGGTGCTCCCCCTATCTATGAGCTCCCCCTAAATATATGCAACAAATGAGGAGATTTCTCTCCCCCTTTGTCACCATCAAAAATGGGGTAAAGAGAAATGCCAAATGCAAAATGCAACTAATCAAGCAAGCAATGTAGAACTTTCACATAGTGCATAAGCCCAAACCATTTCTTATGCGACAAAAATCATCCTCTCCAAGAGGCTTAGTAAATATATCCGCTAGTTGAGATTTGGTGTCAACAAATACTAGGGATACATCTTGTCGCTCTACATGATCGCGTAAGAAATGATGGCGTACATCAATATGTTTAGTTCTAGAATGCAAAACCGAATTTTTGGAAATATTTATAGCACTTGTGTTATCACAAAAGATTTTAATATTTTGAAAATTCAAATCATAGTCAACTAAACTTTGTTTCATCCATAAAACTTGAGCACAACATAAGCCGGCGGCAATGTATTCCGCTTCCGTAGTGGACAATGCAACACAATTTTGTTTCTTGGAAGCCCAAGAAACAAGGGAATTTCCTAAGAATTGGCATGTTCCACTAGTACTCTTGCGATCTACCTTACATCCGGCAAAGTCGGCATCACAAAAACCATATAAATCAAAAGTGGTGCTTTTTGGATAAAACAAACCAAGGTTAAAAGTTCCATTAACATACTTAATGATCCTTTTAACCGCAATTAAATGAGATGCTTTTGGAGAAGCTTGAAAACGTGCACATGCACATACACTAAACATGATGTCGGGTCTACTAGCGGTGAGATAAAGAAGACTACCTATCATACCTCGGTATAGTTTTTGGTCCACATCTTCACCACTCTCATCCGCATCAAGCTTAACACTAGTACTCATGGGAGTAGGCGCATGCTTAGAATTCTCCAACTTGAATTTCTTCACCAATTCCTTCGCATACTTGCTTTGTGAAATGAAGATCCCATCCTTAGTTTGCTTGACTTGGAGCCCGAGAAAGAATGTAAGCTCTCCCATCATACTCATCTCAAAGTGATCCTGCATTACTTTAGAAAATTCCTTGCACAAGGATTCATTAGTAGCACCGAAAATGATGTCATCCACATATATTTGAACTAAAATGAAATCATTTTTCCTTTTTCTCACAAAAAGTGTGTTATCAATTGTTCCTTTTGAAAAACCATTTTCAATAAGAAAACTAGAGAGGCGAGCATACCAAGCCCTAGGAGCTTGTTTCAACCCATATAAAGCTTTTTGTACCCGGTAAACATGATTAGGAAAAGCATGATCTATAAAACCGGGGGGTTGCTCAACATACACTTCCTCTTCTATAAAACCATTTAAGAAAGCACTTTTGACATCCATTTGAAATAGTTTGAAATTTTTAAAACTAGCAAATGCCAAAAACATCCTAATAGATTCCAACCTTGCAACCGGTGCAAAGGTTTCATCATAGTCTATGCCCTCCTCTTGATTGTATCCTTGGGCAACCAAACGAGCTTTATTTCTAGTTACAATGCCATGTTCATCAAGTTTGTTTCTAAAAACCCATTTTGTACCAATAACACTAGCATTGTTAGGTCTAGGAACTAACTTCCAAACTTCATTTCTTTGAAAATTGTTTAATTCTTCATGCATAGCCAAAACCCAAAACTCATCATTTAAAGCATCATTAACCTTTTTAGGTTCTAGTTGAGATAGAAATGCAACATTACCACATTCACTCAAGGCTTTTGAGCGAGTTATAACTCCTTTTGAAGGGCTCCCAATGATTTGTTCCTTTGGATGGTTTGATGTGAATTTCCAAGCTTTAGGTGGTTCAACTTGTTCTTGAGCATTGGTGCTATCTACATCCTTTTGAACTTCTATAGAGGGAGTGTCATTGATTTGCAACAAGTCCAATCCTCCCTCAATATCATCATCATCATCTTTCCTAGGCAACACAACTTGAGAGCCAACATTAGTCTCATCAAAAGTAACGTTTATAGACTCTTCAACAACGAGGCTTCGTTTATTGAAGACCCTATAAGCCTTACTTCGAGGTGCATAACCCAAGAAAATACCAACATCAATTTTGGAATCAAATTTATCATGGTGATCTTTTGTATTTAAAATAAAGCATTTGCAACCAAAGACACGAAAATAACCAATGAAAGGAGTTTTTCCATAATAAAGTTCATAAGGAGTTTTCTTAAGCTTTGGTCTAATCAAAACACGATTTAAAACATGGCAAGCCGTATTGACGGCTTCCGCCCAAAAATATTTTGGTAAATCAAATGAGTTTAACATAGTGCGTGCCATCTCTTGTATGGTACGATTTTTCCGTTCAACAACACCATTTTGTTGTGGTGTTCTAGGAGCGGAAAACATATGAGTTATACCATGATGAGCACAAAAATCATAGAAAAATTCATTTTGAAATTCACCACCATGATCACTTCTTATTTTAACAACTTTCAAATCCTTTTCATTTTCAATTCTTTTAACATGATTAGCAAATTCTTCAAAACAATCATTTTTCTTAGCAAGAAATATTGTCCATGTAAAACGAGAAAAATCATCAATAATCACAAAAACATAGTGTTTGCCTCCAAGAGAGGTAACACGCATAGGACCAAATAAATCAAGATGAAGTAATTGCAAGGGTTTAGAAGTTGATACCTCATGGATGGATTTGAAAGAAGATTTTGTTTGTTTACCTTTGGCACAATCCTCACAAATTGTATCTTTTATGAAGTGCAAGCTAGGTAGCCCTTTCACAAGATTCTTCTTAGACAATTTTGATATTAACTCCATATTTGCATGTCCAAGTCTCTTGTGCCAAATCCAAGGATTTTCATCAATTGCCGCAAGACACTTTACATCTTGATTCACTAACTCATTCATCTCAAAAATGTAAACATTAGACTTGCGATTTGCAATAAAAACAATTTTTCCATCCATACTAATGATGCATTTATCCGGTTTAAAAGAAATATCAAAACCTTTATCACTTAATTGGCTAATGCTAAGAAGATTATGATTCAAACCATTTACTAAATAAACATCTTCTATAATGGGTGAGGGTTTCTTACCAATAGAACCGATACCAATGATTTTACCTTTCTCACCACCACCGAAGGAGACATTGCCTCCTTCAATCCTTGATAGGGTTGCAAATAACTCTTTGTTGCCCGTCATATGATGTGAGCAACCACTATCAAGGTACCACATCTCCTTACGTCGTTGCCGTGACGTTCCCTACAAAAGAAGAAGATGAAGGTGTAGTAGCTTTAGGTACCCATGTCTTGGGTCCTTGGTGGTTAGTAGTCTTGGTACCTTTGGGTACCCATATCATTCCATAAAAATCATGGTTGTCTTTAATCCTACAATGAGTAGAAATATGTCCATGTCTCATACAATATGTGCACACAAAATTTCTTTTGTATGCATGAGAGTGAGAGCCATAAAACCTATTTCTACCATGATGATAATTAGCA
Organism: Asparagus officinalis; assembly: GCF_001876935.1. Taxonomy (NCBI): domain Eukaryota; kingdom Viridiplantae; phylum Streptophyta; class Magnoliopsida; order Asparagales; family Asparagaceae; genus Asparagus; species Asparagus officinalis. Next base: position 59,559,206 of record NC_033794.1, read on the forward strand.
AAAACATGAGTGGGTCTAGTCCTACAACCCTCAATTTCTAATCTTTCAATCTTTGATCTTAATTGCTTATTCTCGAAATCGAGATCTCCTAGCAATTCATCTTTAAGAGCAAGAGAGGTTGTTAGTTGTTCTAGCTTAATATCACAAGAGGCATGCAATTTTTTGAAAGAAGAGTATTCTTTAGACATTCTTTTAAATTCAAAGTTCAACTCTTCTAAAGCCATAGCTATGTCACATTGCATATAAAAAGATTCACTTTCGGCCTCGGATATTACCTCATGTTCATTTGCCATGAAACAAACATTTGGGTCATGAAGAGCAAGTTTGGCTCCTTCTTCATCACTATCCGAGTCACTTGGTTCGGATTCTTCCCATCCGGCATACATAGCCTTCTTCTTCTTGTACTTCATGTACTTTTCTTTGAGCTTGGGGCAATCCTTAGCGATGTGACCCGGTTCATTGCATTCAAAACATTTACCTACACGAGAGGAAAACTTGTTGTTAGATCGGGGGTTAAATTTTTTGTTCATCTTTATGAGTCTAGAGATTCTTCTAGAGAGATGAGCCACTTCTCTAGAAAAATCGACTTCACTCTCCGACGATGAAGATGAGTTGTCACTAGCTCCTTTGAGAGCTATGGTCTTCAACTTTGGTGACGGCTCCTCAACTTCACGTGATGGCACTTCCTCCTTCTCCTTCCCCTTGAGCTTCTTCTCATGCACTTTGAGCTTTCCGATAAGGCTATCAAGAGCTAAGGTAGTGAGGTCATGAGCTTCCTCAATTGCCGTAGCTTTGGGCTCCCATGCCGGGGTCAAGGAGCGAAGTATCTTGTAGTTCATCTCTTGAATGGATAATTGCTTATCTAGACCATGTAATTCATTAATGATATTAGTAAAACGGGAAAACATAGCATCAATGGATTCATTAGGAAGCATTTTGAATAGTTCATAATCATGCATATTGGGGGGTTCCTTCGTGTGTAATACACAATTTCACCCATATTTCGTATGCGGTTGCACACGTGGAAACTCTATTGTATTCATTGGGGGAAAGACCACAGATTAAGGTGTTCATGGCCTTAGCATTGAGATTGGCAAGGTGCCTTTCATCATCGGACATGTTCTCGACTTTGGACTTCTCTACATATTTCTTTTCTATGAGCCCTAGGATGTCAAGATCAATGCAACGAAGGTAAATTCTCATCCTAGCCTTCCAATAAGTAAAATTGGTCCCGGTGAAGAGTGGTGGTCTAGTGGTTGATTGTCCTTCTAACATATGCATATTCAAAGAGGCATCCATTAGATCTTTTCTCTAAGGTGGTTAAACCAAAAATTAATATAGAGACCAAGCTCTGATACCAATTGTTGAACCCTAGGGGGGGGGTGATTAGGGTCAAGAGGCTCTAATATGCAATAAAAATTAAACACAAGCAAACCACAAAATAGTAAAGCAGTTAAAGTAAGAGAGATAGGGTTAGGAGTTTGTTATCCTTGATGCGCGATGTGTTAACGAGGTTTGGCCCTCTGGCCTACGTCCCCGCTTCCCACTCTCGAGGAAAAATCCACTACACACCCGGTTTGGAAGCCTGAACTTCGTCTACATAGCGATCCCACACGATCTCTCTCACTACACAGTTTGATCTCAACAGATCACACTCCCTCACAGTTGATCTACACAAGATCTCACTCACACAGCAGAAGAAAAAGGTGCAAGACTCTCTCTTTACACAGCCCCTATGGCAAAGAGAAAGATTACTGAAGCTGGGAAGTGAATCACACACAAAACAGAAGGAAAACACAGAAACCAGAACTTTGAAAGTTTTTCTCAGAAAGCGGCGTCTCTGGTTTTTGCAAAGGTTGGGGCAACTGGAAGAAGAAGAGGTCTAGGGTTTTTATAGAAAAGATTAAACCATTTGAAAACAAAACCCAATCTTCCCATTTAGGAAGATAATCTCCTTTTCAGATTGTTAGCTCAGACTGTGCCAAGCACTATTAAGTGAAAGCACAGCAAACGAGGCAAAACGACCGTTTAAAAAAGTCGTAGCTGACCGAAGAGAAATTCGATCGCCCCAAGCAAACATTCGGTCGACCGAAAAACTACGTCGGTCGACCGACCGAAAATTTCGGTCGACCGCTAGCCGCTTTGAAAAATTAGAAAACGAACAGAGACTTTATCGGTCGACCGGTGCGGTCGACCGACCAAAAATTTGAGCTTTCGGTCGACCGCGCCGGTCGACCGACAAACTCTCTGGAGTCCAGTGACGAATGCTCATAGGTGCGGTCGACCGGTCCGGTCGACCGCATTCTGATATATTTGCACAGACTGGTTTTTGACTTAAACTAAAATATTTGTAAAATATTTATTTGACCTCTGAAAATTCTGAAACTTTGTAAAATGTTTTTAATACTAAAAACAAACTGCTTGGAAAAAGAATTTTGCAGATAGGTCCTCATACTTGTGAAAAATAGTATTTTATGAAAAACACTTAAAAACACAAGTATGAAAACGTGTGTGTGATTCCCAATAGCTTCAAGTAAAATCAGTAACTCTTTGCCTACATTCTAGCACTAGAGAGAAAAACAAAAGAAAGCTAATATCCTCATATAGAGAGCAATACTTGAGCTTTGATATAGCTTGAATCGGATGAAGCTTTTATTCGAATTTATCGTTCTTGAAATAACGTTGCTTCATCTCTTGGCCTCCTCCTCCTTTGGATATCATCGTTGTAGCATATATTCCATCCATCCTCCATTAATGGCACTAACGAGCTTGATATATGAATTTACTACATTTACACTCAATAATCCATTAGTACCGATAATGGTGGTTGTAAAACATCATCAAAACATAAGGGCTAACAATCTCCCCCTTTTTGATGATGACAACCAACCATTATATAAGAGCAAAAAATAAAATAGCTTATAGATAGGTTCTCCCCCTATCTATGAGCTGCCGCTAAATATATGCAACAAATGAGGAGATTTCTCTCCCCCTTTGTCACCATAAAAAATGGGGTAAATAGAAATGCAAAATGTAACTAAACAAGCAAACAATGTAGAACTTTTACATAGTGCATAAGCCCAAACTATTTCTTATGCGACAAAAATCATCCTCTCCAAGAGGCTTAGTAAATATATCCGCTAGTTGAGATTTTGTGTCAACAAATACTAGGGATACATCTTGTCTCTCTACATGATCGCGTAAGAAATAATGGCGCACATCAATATGCTTAGTTCTAGAATGCAAAACCGAATTTTTGGAAATATTTATAGCGCTTGTGTTATCACAAAAGATTTTAATATTTTAAAAATTCAAATCATAGTCAACTAAACTTTGTTTCATCCATAAAACTTGAGCACAACATAGACCGGCGGCAATGTATTCCGCTTCCGTAGTGAACAATTCAACATAATTTTGTTTCTTGGAAGCCCAAGAAACAAGGGAATTTCCTAAGAATTGGCATGTTCCACTAGTACTCTTGCGATCTACCTTACATCCGGCAAAGTCGGCATCACAAAAGCCATATAAATCAAGAGAGGTGCTTCTTGGATAAAATAAACCAATGTTAAAAGTGCCATTAACATACTTAATGATCCTTTTAACCGCAATTAAATGAGATGCTTTTGGAGATGCTTGAAAACGTGCACATGCACACACACTGAACATGATGTCGGGTCTACTAGCGGTAAGGTAAAGAAGACTAGCTATCATACCTCGGTACAATTTTTGGTCCACGTCTTCACCTCTCTCATCCGCATCAAGCTTAACACTAGTGTTCATGGGAGTAGGCGCATGCTTGGAATTCTCCAATTTGAATTTCTTCACCAATTCCTTCGCATACTTACTTTGTGAAATGAAGATCCCATCTTTAGTTTGCTTGACTTGGAGCCCGAGAAAGAAAGTAAGCTCTCCCATCATACTCATCTCAAAGTGATATTGCATAACTTTAGAAAATTCCTTGCACAAGGATTCATTAGTAGCACCGAAAATAATGTCATCAACATATATTTGAACTAAAATGAAATCATTTTTCCTTTTTCTCACAAAAAGAGTGTTATCAATTGTTCCTTTTGAAAAACCATTTTCAATAACAAAACTAGAGAGGCGAGCATACCAAGCCCTAGGAGCTTGTTTCAACCCATATAAAGATTTTTGTACCCGATAAACATGATTAGGAAAAGCATGATCTATAAAACCGGGGGGTTGCTCAACATACACTTCCTCTTCTATAAAACCATTTAAAAAGGAACTTTTGACATCCATTTGAAATAATTTGAAAATTTTAAAACTAGCAAATGCCAAAAACATCCTAATAGATTCCAACCTTGCAACCGGTGCAAAGGTTTCATCATAGTCTATGCCCTCCTCTTGATTGTATCCTTGAACAACCATACGAGCTTTATTTCTAGTAACAATGCCATGTTCATCAAGTTTGTTTCTAAAAACTCATTTAGTACCAATAACACTAGCATTGTTAGGTCTAGGAACTAACTTCCAAACTTCATTTCTTTGAAAGTTGTTTAATTCTTCATGCATAGCCAAAACCCAAAATTCATCATTCAAAGCATCATTAACCTTTTTAGGTTCTAGTTGAGATAGAAATGCAACATTACCACATTCACTCAAGGCTTTTGAGCGAGTTATAACTCCTTTTGAAGGGCTCCCAATGATTTGTTCCTTTGGATGATTTGATGTGAATTTCCAAGCTTTAGGTGGTTCAACTTGATCTTGAGCGTTTGTGCTATCCACATCCTTTTGAACTTCTATAGAGGGAGTGTCATTGATTTGCAACAAGTCCAATCCTCCCTCAATATCATCATCATCATCTTTCCTAGGCAACACAACTTGAGAGCCAACATTAGTCTCATCAAAAGTAACGTTTATAGACTCTTCAACAACGAGGCTTCGTTTATTGAAGACCCTATAAGCCTTACTTCGAGGTGCATAACCCAAGAAAATACCAACATCAATTTTGGAATCAAATTTATCATGGTGATCTTTTGTATTTAAGATAAAACATTTGCAACCAAAGACACAAAAATAACCAATGAAAGGAGTTTTTCCATAATAAAGTTCATAAGGAGTTTTCTTAAGCTTTGGTCTAATCAAAACACGATTTAAAACATGGCAAGCCGTATTGACGGCTTCCGCCCAAAAGTATTTTGGTAAATCAAATGAGTTTAACATAGTACATGTCATCTCTTGTATGGTGCGATTTTTTCATTCAACAACACCATTTTGTTGTGGTGTTCTAGGAGCGGAAAACGTATGAGTTATACCATGATGAGCACAAAAATCATAGAAAAGTTCATTTTGAAATTCACCACCATGATCACTTCTTATTTTAACAACTTTCAAATCCTTTTTATTTTCAATTCTTTTGACATGATTAGCAAATTCTTCAAAACAATCATTTTTCTTTGCAAGAAATATTGTCCATGTGAAACGAGAAAAATCATCAATAATCACAAAAACATAGTGTTTTCCTCCAAGAGAGGTAACACACATAGGACCAAATAAATCAAGATGAAGTAATTGCAAGGGTTTTGAAGTCGATACCTCATTGATGGATTTGAAAGAAGATTTTGTTTGTTTACCTTTGGCACAATCCTCACAAATTGTATCTTTTATGAAATGCAAGCTAGGTAGCCCTTATACAAGATTATTCTTAGACAATTTTGATATTAACTCCATATTTGCATGTCCAAGTCTCTTATGCCAAATCCAAGGGTTTACATCTTGATTAACTAACTCATTCATCTCAAAAATATAAACATTAGACTTGCGATTTGCAATAAAAACAATTTTTCCATCCATACTAATGATGCATTTATCCGGTTTAAAAGAAATATCAAAACCTTTATCACTTAATTGGCTAATGCTAAGAAGATTATGATTCAAACCACTTACTAAATAAACATCTTCAATTGTGGGTGAGGGTTTCTTACCAATAGACCCGATACCAATGATTTTACCTTTCTCACCACCACCGAAGGAGACATTGCCTCCTTCAATCCTTGATAGGGTTGCAAATAACTCTTTGTTGCCCGTCATATGATGTGAGCAACCACTATCAAGGTACCACATCTCCTTACGTCGTTGCCGTGACGTTCCCTACAAAAGAAGAAGATGAAGGTGTAGTAGCTTTAGGTACCCATGTCTTGGGTCCTTGGTGGTTAGTAGTCTTGGTACCTTTGGGTACCCATATCAATCCATAAAAATCTTGGTTGTCTTTGATTCTACAATGAGTAGAAATGTGTCCATGTCTCATACAATAGGTGCATACAAAATTTCTTTTGTATGTACGGATGTTAGAATCATGAAACCTATTTCTACCATAGTGATTATAGTTAGCATGAGCATGAGTGGGTCTAGTCCTAAAACCCTCAATTTCTAATCTTTCAATCTTTGATCTTAATTGCTTATTCTCGAAATCGAGATCTCCTAGCAATTCATCTTTAAGAGCAAGAGAGGTTGTTAGTTGTTCTAGCTTAATATCACAAGAGGCATGCAATTTTTTGAAAGAAGAGTATTCTTTAGACATTCTTTTAAATTCAAAGTTCAACTCTTCTAAAGCCATAGCTATGTCACATTGCATATAGAAAGATTCACTTTCGGCCTCGGATATTACCTCATGTTCATTTGCCATGAAACAAACATTTGGGTCATGAAGAGCAAGTTTGGCTCCTTCTTCATCACTATCCGAGTCACTTGGTTCGGATTCTTCCCATCCGGCATACATAGCCTTCTTCTTCTTGTACTTCATGTACTTTTCTTTGAGCTTGGGGCAATCCTTAGCGATGTGACCCGGTTCATTGCACTCAAAACATTTACCTACACGAGAGGAAAACTTGTTGTTAGATCGAGGGTTAAATTTTTTATTCATTTTTATAAGTCTAGAGATTCTTCTAGAGAGATGAGCCACTTCTCTAGAAAAATCAACTTCACTATCCGACGACGAAGATGAGTTGTCACTAGCTCCTTTGAGAGCTATGGTCTTCAACTTTGGTGACGGCTCCTCAACTTCACGTGATGGCACTTCCTCCTTCTCCTTCCCTTTGAGCTTCTTTTCATGCACTTTGAGCTTTCCGATAAGACTATCAAGAGCTAATGTAGTGAGGTCATGAGCCTCCTCGATGGCCGTAGCCTTGGGCTCCCATGCCGGAGTCAATGAGCGAAGTATCTTGTAGTTCATCTCTTGAATGGATAATTGCTTATCTAGACCATGTAATTCATTGATGATATTAGTAAAACGGGAAAACATAGCATCAATGGATTCATTAGGAAGCATTTTAAATAGCTCATAATCATGCATGAGTCCACTAATCTTAGATTCCTTAACTTGGGGTGTTCCTTCATGTGTGACACATAATTTTTGCCAAATTTCGTATGCGGTTGCACACGTGGAAACTCTATTATATTCATTAGGGGAAAGACCACAAATTAAGGCGTTCATAGCCTTAGCGTTGAGATTAGCTAGGTGCCTTTCTCCATCGGTCATGTTCCCGACTTTGGACTTTTCTTCATATTTCTCTTCTATGAGCTCTAGAATGTCAAGGTCTATGCAACGAAGGTAAATTCTCATCCTAGCTTTCCAATAAGCAAAATTAGTGCCGGTGAAGAGAGGTGGCCTAGTTGTGGATTGTCCTTCTAGCATATGCATATTCAAAGATGCCTCCATTAGATCTTTTCTCTAAGGTTGTTAAACCAAAAACTGATATAGAGACCAAGCTCTGATACCAATTGTTGGACCCTAGAGGGGGGGTGATTAGGGTCAAGAGGCTCTAAAATGCAATTTAAAAACAGTACAAGCAAACCACAAAACAGTAATGCGATAAAAGAAAGAGAGATAGAGTTAGGAGTTCGTTATCCTTGACGCGCGATGTGTTAACGAGGTTCGGCCCTCTGGCCTACGTCCCCGCTCCCCACTCTCGAGGAGAAATCCACTAACACATCCGGTTTGGAAGCCGGAACTTCGTCTACACAGCGATCTCCACAGATCTCTCTCACTACACAGTTTGATCTCAACAGATCACACCCTCACAGTAGATCTTACACAAGATCTCACCCTCACAGCAGAAGAAAAAAGTAAAAGACTCTCTCTTTACACAACCCCTATGACAAAGAGAAAGGTTACTGAAGCTGGGAAGTGAATCACACTTAAAACAGAGAGAAAACAGGATTTGAAAATTTTTCTCAGGAAACAGAAAGCTCTCTCTGGTTTTTGAAACGTTAGGGCTGAAGAAGAAGAAGCAATCTGGGGGGTTTTTATAAAAGAGTTTAAACCAATTAAAAACAAAAACCCAATCTTCCTATTTAGGAAGATAATCTACTTTGCAGGTTGTGACCTCAGACTGTGCCAAACACCATCGGTTGACCGAAGGGAATTTCGGTCGACCGAAAAACTACGTCGGTCGACCGACCGAAAATTTCGGTCGACCGCTAGCCGCTTTGAAAAATTCGAAAACGAACAGAGACTTTATCGGTCGACCGGTGCGGTCGACCGACCAAAAATTTGAGCTTTCGGTCGACCGCGCCGGTCGACCGACAAACTCTCTGGAGTCCAGTGACGAATGCTCATAGGTGCGGTCGACCGGTCCAGTCGACCGCATTCTGATATATTTGCACAGACTGGTTTTTGACTTAAACTCTTGAAATATTTGCAAAATATTCATTTGACCTCTGAAAATTCTGAAACTTTGTAAAATGTTTTTAATACTAAAAACAAACTGTTTGGAAAAAGAATTTTGCAGATAGGTACTCATACTTGTGAAAAATAGTGTTTTGTGAAAAACGCGAAAGAACACAAATCTAAAAACGTGTGTGTGATTCCCAATAGCTTCAAGTAAACTCAGTAACTCTTTGCCTACATTCTAGCACTAGAGAGAAAAGCAAAAGAAAGCTAATATCCTCATATAGAGAACAATACTTGAGCTTTGATATAGCTTGAATCGGATGAAGCTTTTGATTGAATTTGTCGTTCTTGAAATAACGTTGCTTCATCTCTTGGCCTCCTCCTCCTTTGGATATCATCATTGTAGCATATATTCCATCCATCCTCCATTAATGGCACTAACGAGCTTGATAAATGAATTTACTACATTTACACTCAATAAGCCATTAGTACCGATAATGGTGGTTGTAATACATCATCAAAACATAAGGGCTCAACTACATTTACACAGTCTCGTTTCAGTCGCCCGATTGGAAGAGACAAACCAGAAAGCTCGAAGACTCCGCAAGTCTTCAATATAATGGCTCAACTACCCAATATTCCAGCACGGATAACGCTGTATGAGTTGCTGCGGTTGTCCAAGGAAACCAGGGAGGCCTTTGCAAGAAGCTTTGGCCAATTCAGAGGTGTTTCTGACTCAAATTAAGCCGGTGCCTGAAGGGCCAGAACCGCTGAGTCAACACTGCAATATAGCGACTAAGAACCTTCCCTGCATTACTTTCACCAAAGAGGATATGCAGACGAAGAATTCGAACCACGATCGACCGCTATATTTCATCGGGTACATTGGCTCCAGCAAAGTCAACCGAATCCAAGTGGATCCGGGTTCTGCTGTGAGTATTATGCCGCTTCGCTTGATGCATTTCCTCGGCATCCCAGTTAGCAAGTTGGCGTCCACGGGCACGGTTATCTATGGATTCAACACTAGCGGGTCAAGACCCTTGGGTAAGATCCGGGTAAAGTGTCAAATGGGAGATTTGAAGACAGAAGTCACATGTTATGTGATCGATGCCAAAACTTCATATAACTTACTATTGGGTCGGCCTTGGATCCATAGTAACGTTATAATCCCCTCCACTCTCCATCAGTGTTTGAAATATGTCGACACTGATAATAAGGTTAGGACGGTGGTCGCGGATAAGCAACCATTCAAAGGGCATGAGAATTATTTTACTGATTCTCTCCTTTATGGTAACGAATCCGATACTGAATCATCGGCCCATGGCACGGACAGCGGAGAAGAAGCTGATACCGAAGCCGAATTTGATTACAATGGAGGTTATATTTTAAACGACATTGTACCCTTGGTAATCAACCTTGACGATGAACAATCGTCAGAGGGTAGTTGTAACTGGCAACTTGTCAATAATAAAATAAATAACGATTTAGAGTACTCCCTGTCTCTTGATGATGTGATAAAAGAATTGTATGACAATCCTGATTTATATATGCCGCTTCGATCGTCCTATATAATGAAGGAACGCCTCCAGCATTCTTTCGGAACAACCCTGGTCATCCCGAACAAAATGAGAGGCGCAAAAGAAGTGATTTACGGTAAAGGAAAAATCTCTCCATTACCAGATCATTTCTTAAGGGAAGATGAGGATGATGACAAACCTTGTCGGCATTTATCTAAGTATAGTCCGGAAGCGCGCAAGCTCATGGAAAAATAGGGATATGATTTCGCACTCGGAGAAGGTCTATACTTCGATCGAGGTCCTCGTATTCCAGCCAAAGCAGCATATGTACCAAATGGGAAACCCGATGATTATTATAAATACAGATGAGGGTTAGGGTATGAATCTTCTTCAGAAGACGAATGTTGCTGGTTAATTAATGATCAATCATCTGGGCAATACAAAGATGGAAATTCGTCAGATGCCTCGGAATAGGATTCCGATACAAGTCTGGGGGAAGCTTTCAAAGCCCTAATGGCGAACATGGCTACAGCTAATACGTCCACAATGGAAGACGACGATCAAATGCCAACATGGGAAGACCCGTGGGTTCATCACCTGAACATGCAGTATGGTGATAGGTTCGAACAGAGGGAACCTCCCACTGAAGATAAAATAGTCCAAGTTAACATGGGTGACGAGGCTAACCCAAAGCCTATAGTCATCAGCGATAGTCTTCCCCCAGATGAGAAGGAGGAATTAATTGCTCTCATCAGGGAATACATTGACGTCTTCGCTTGGAACTATGAAGATATGCCAGGGCTCGACCCTAATGTAGCAATGCACCGCCTCGATATCAAGCCGGATACCAAACCTGTCAAACAACAGTAAAGACGGTTTCCTCCGCAGATTATGGAAGCCATTGAGGCAGAGGTTAAGAAATTGATCGAATCAGGATTTATCCGAGAGGAACAACATCCAGACTGGCTAGCCAATATTGTTCCTGTCATGAAGAAGAATGGTAAAATCAGGATCTGTATCGACTTCAAGCGGACGCTGAATACGGCATGTCCAAAAGACGACTTTCGTCGTCCCATCACAGATTGTCCATTATCGAGCAATACGTGCCGGATCTTGAGAGAATGTCTTTTATGGATGGTTTTTCAGGATATAACCAATCAAGATGCACCCAGTGACGAGAAGCAAAGCGTTCAGAACGCCACGCTTGGTGTATTTTGCTAGCACGGTGATGCCTTCGTCTAAAAATGCAGGCGCCACGTACGAGCGAGCAACTGACTAAGATTTTCCAAGGAACATCTCAGGAAGAACAGTGCGAATGCTAGCGTTGATGATTGTTGGGTTGTAAAAAGGCCGCAACAAAGTAAGATCAGGCATCAAGGATTGAAAAGCGATGTTCGAGGCTCTCATGGCGAGCTCATCAATTGAAGATGAACCCCACCTAAATCCTTCCTTGGGAATGTCGCAGCGGAAAGATTTCTTGTTCGTCGTCACATAAAGGTATTACATATCGATCCATGGATGAAAGGTGAAAGCGATACTGAACTGCAACCCCTAGAAATCTGAGAGAGACTCAGAGGACTACCAAAGGGCGGCTAGCGCTTACATCCGGCGGTTCATGCTCAAACGCTTTCTTGGGAAGTGCCAACCATTCTCTAAACTAAACAAGAAAGGGGTGTCTTTTATCTGGGACGACGCCTGCCAAAAAGCATTCGAGGATATCAAAACATATCTGACGAATCCTCCTGTTCTCGTTGCACCAAAATCAGGTAGACCGTTCTTGATTTATCTCAAGGCGATGAACCACTCGATAAGTGCCTTACTAGCACAAGACGATGATAATGGTCACGAACAGGCAGTCTATTACTTAAGTCGGACCTTGATAGGCGCCGAGTCTCGATATCCGATGATTGAGAAAGAATGCCTCGCATTGGTATTCGCAATGCAAAAGATACGGCATTACTTGGTTGGACAGACGATTTACGTCATTTCCAACGTTAATCCAGTACGGGTGTTTATGACGCAACCGGCCTCTATGAATTGGCGATTAGCGAAATGGGCCCTTCTCCTGTCCCAATATGATTTGTACTTCAAACAACAGAAGTCGATCAAAGGACAAGCGATTTGCGATCTTTTGGCGGAAAACCTGACCACAGATACGGCAGAAGTATATGATGACTTGCCGGATGAAACCCACGAGGTTAACACTACGTCGCACCAACAAGTATGGCAATTATACTTTGATGGTGCTTCGAGAGCAGTTAATAGGGCAATAACCCCCGGATGTTCTACAATCTCCTCCAAAGTTGGAGTTGTCTTAATTTCCCCGGGGAAACATGTGATGCCTCGGGCTTATTCACTGACTAGTCCGTGGTCTTAATTTCCCCGGGGAAACATGTGATGCCTCGGGCTTATTCACTGACTAGTCCGTGTTCCAATAACATAGCTAAGTATAACGCGCTTCTCATTGGACTCAGTTTTGCCAAGGAGCTGGGGGTCGAATATCTCGAAGCTTTCGGGGATTCTCAATTGATAGTCAACCAAGTCCGTGGAGAGTATGAAGTCAGGAACCAAGACCTGATCCCGTACCACCAGGAGGCCATCAAAATGGCAGACTCTTTTGAAGAATTCTTTATTGAATACATCCCTCATCTCCAGAACGCTTATGCGGATGCACTGGTAGCACTAGCGGTATCACTTGCACAGCCTCCCGAAACTGAACTATTAGTAACAGTAAGGTCGCATCAACTCTGCATACCCATATACGATATGGATATTGAAGAGGAAGATGACGTAAACATAAACGCTAAGGAGGTGAATTCAACTCAAATTGGGTCTGAATCCCGAGATTGGCGCTTTCCTATCATTGACTACGTCCAATATGGTATTTTGTCAGAGGATGTAAAAGAAAGGGAATCAATCCGCCGAAGAGCACCCAAATTCTTCTATAATACCGATACCCATACATTATATCGTAGAGGGTACGATGGTTTGTTACTCTGATGCCTTTCGAACAAAGAAGCAGAAGAAGTTCTTAAGGAAGCACACGAAGGAGAATGCGGTGCGCATCAACCCGGTCCCAAACTATATGATCGTATCAGGAGAATGGGATATTTTTGGCCAACAATGGTTCGTGACGCAATCGAATATGCCCGAGAGTGTCATGCTTGTCAAATACATGCAAATTATATGCATCAACCACCAGAGCATTTACATACGTCAACCATGTCTTGGCCGTTCGAGACATGGGGCATGGACATCGTCGGTCCTATTTTTCCCCCTTCTGTCAAAGGTGATCGATTCATCCTCGCAATCACGGATTACTTTTCAAAGTGGGCTGAAACAATTCCGCTTAAAGAAGTGAAGACGAACAACGTTATCAATTTCATCAAGCATCATGTCATATACAGACACGTCGTGCCAAGACGGATCATTCATGACAACGGTCCACAGTTCATAAGTAACGCCTTTGTCAGATTTTGTGACAAGTTCAAAATTCAAGATGTTTCGTCAACAGCTTATTATCCCGCTGCGAATGGATTAGCTGAGGCGTTTAACAAGACGATTATTAAAATCCTGTCAAAGCTCGTGAAGACCAATAAATGAGACTGGGACGATAAACTCGGTGAAGCACTCTGGGCTTATCGCACCACCATAGGCACACCTACAGGGGCCACCCCATATTCATTGGTATACGGATGTGAAGCTGTGCTACCATTGGAGATTCAAATTCCATCCCTTCGGATTACTCTCGCAACCGAGATGACGACAGAAGAACAACACCAGAAACGTCTCGAAGAACTCGAAAGGTTGGATGAAAAGCGTTTGGAAGCTCAACAACACATTGAGTTTTATCAAGCCAGAATATCTAGGGCTTTTAACAAAAGAGTCCGACAGAGAAGCTTCAAGGAAGGAGATCTGGTCCTCGTTGCTCTCGCCGACCAATAATCCCCACTTCCAAGAAGAAAGGTAAATTCGAACCCAAATGGGAAGGACCGTTTGTAATAGACACAGTCTATTCAAACGGCGCATATCGCCTGATTACTCAAGAGGGCGTCAGGCAATTAATGCCAATAAATGGGAAGTTCCTAAAAAAGTACTATCCATAGTACATCCAGGATAACTCATTTGCCGGGAAGTTCCTTGAAGAATATTACACTTAATATTCTAGAGGATAACCCAAAATCATTTTCACCACCAAAATCCCTCACTGATCAATTTTAATTGACAGTGGGTCCACCAAAAATATCTTTCTAGCCCTCTTGACTCTTTCCATGAACAAGAGGTCCACTTTCAGTTCAGAGTCCCCTTTCGATAAACGAAAGAGCTCCCTTCTTTTTCTCTTTGGTTAAGCCTTCTCATGGTCATAACCTAAGTTGAAATTTTATTTCGATAAACAAAAAACTCATCTTTAGATAACCAATCCTATAAAAGGTAGGTTTATCTAGATTTTTTAGATTCTCGGAGTGGAGATCCCACTTCTAGTTTCTTTTGCACTGGAAATAGAATATAAAATTCTTCCTTTCCAGAATCAAGGAATAGAATATAAAATTCTTCCTTCCTTGTATTCGGGTTCGCCTTCACCCTAAAAGAAGACCGGGAAATAGAATATAAAATTCTTCCTTTCCCGCACCAACCTTTTCTAAGAATCTATCAATTTAGGATTCATCCTAGGAAGTTTATCCCGAATCCTAAGCAGAGATAAGTCTGCGCCTAACACGCGCTGCCGGTTTAGTCTTTTTCCGGATAAAAAGACACCAGAGTTCGATTCTGTGGTATTCTATCCTAAAACCTAAGCAAGGATAAGTCTGCGCTTAACCCGCGCGGCCGGTTAGTTCTTAACCGTTAAAAAGAACACCCGTCCGCATATTCAACATTGTGGCAGGTTGTTATTATTAACACCAAAATCCATGCCTTACACGCATGGGGAATTTCATCCTGAATCCTAAGAAAGGATATGCCGGCGCCTAACACGCATCGCCGGTTTAGTCTTTCTCCGTAGAAAAAGACACCAGAGTTCGATTCTGGGGTATTTTTATCCCGAAGTCTAAGTAGGGAAAAGTCAACACCTAACACGTGTCGTCGGGTAGCCTATTCCCGTAACAAATGGTAAAGCCTATGTATTCAACATCATAGCACAAAGTCTCAGAGAATTCACTCTCTTAGCACAACGTTACATGCGGAACGGATTTAGACAATCCGCATGCTAGCCCGACTCAAACGGTAGCCGGTAAAGGCCAATCAAACACGTTGAAGGCTGGGGGTTAGCCAAAAATCCTACAGTCAACACCTAACACGTGTCGCCGGGTAGCCTATTCCTGTAACAATGGCAAAGTCTACATATTCAAAGTCGTAGCAATAAGTCTAAGGGAGTTCATTCCTTCAGCACAACGTCACATGCGGAACGGACTTAAAACAATCCGCATGTAAGCCCGATTCAAACGGTAATCGGTAAAAGCATGTCAAATCCGTTGAGGGCTGAGGATTTGCCAAAAATCCTAAGACAACGTCTGATACACGTTGCTGTTTAGTCTTTTCACAGGAGAAAGACGAAGTCTACGTATTCAATATCGTAGCACTAAAAGAGTTAACTCTTTTAGCATAACGTCACATGCGGAACGGACTTAAAACAATCCGCATGCTAGCCCGACTCAAACGGTAGTCGGTAAAGGCGCATCAAACCCGTTGATGGCTGAGGATTTGCCAAAAATCCTATAAATATGCGAGTCATTGACGCATCAACTTTATGAGTTGGTCTCGTGACTCGAGCATCCAACGGGATAAGATCCACACGTGCAGATGAATCAGCTTTAATAGTTGGTCCTGCAGCCTAATATTTAGGACTGTCATGCTCCAATACCTCAAGAGCTTAAACTGTGTATACTCCAACAAATGTCAAGCGATCCGAAACCCTAGGTCAACGCCGGTCAACGCGTAACCCTAGGTCAACGCCAGTTAATGTGTTGCGACCAAAAAGTTAACGTACGACGTTCGAAATCCTAGGGTCAACGCCGGTCAACGCGTAACCTTAGGTCAACGCCAGTCAACGCGTTGCGAGCAAAAAAGTCAACACGAGTCAATATATCATGACGAAGATAGTCAGTTCAAAGTCAATTCGATGACATGAGCCAAACTCAAATCATCGGTCTTAGATTTGAGAATTCGACGACGGCCAGACGATAAACGCGGCGCCGGAAGGATTTCAGCTATTCGTCAAAGCATCGAATAGACTGAAAATCGAAGGAGTCAGGAATTGAAGCTAACTGCAAGTCCTTTACACTGACCAGGCTGAACCAGTCTTGAACCAGTCCTGAACTAGCCTTGAACCTGTAGGCGTATAAAACTGCCTATAGGTCCCTTAACACAGCTCGACAACGCCAATTCGACGAACCGACCATCGGGCGACGTATGCAGACACGATTGTTAGTCCACAACGCCGAAGCCAAGTGATACGCGACGAAGCGCATTAACGAGGCTACGAAGCTAATGAACCGCACGCAAACAACGGAATAAATCCACTCGCGTGCGGAATCAAGCCAAGGGTTCGAAGAGTCAACGAGTCATCCAACCAAGGGCAGACTCGGACGAATCACGATCGAATCAAGATCAGTTTCGGACTCGAACTCAGAAGTGGATTTACTGCCAAATCAAGAATCGGATTTACTGCCAAATTCAACCACGAAACCGGACAAAACAACAAAACCCAACGCCTAAGGGGGGGCTCGGCCCAGTGCCGGCCACCCATGGGTGGCCGACCCAGATCTGTGCACGGGCACAGTTCAGAGAGCCTATAAATAGGCTCCCCTTTGTTCATTTGAAAAGGTTGAAACTTTGAGAGCTGTTACTCTGCCGGATTGGAGATTGAGCGCAGAGTTTCGAAGACTTGAGGACTTGAAGATTCAGATCTGATTCTCGGCGAACGTCCACGTCACAAAAACCAAAACAGGGAATTGGATACTACTGCCCAAATCAGATCAAACAAATCAGAGTTCATAAGTCAACCGAAAAACTGGATACAAGACAAAACATGAAACCCAAACCCCTGAGGGGCTCGCCAAAAACCGAGCCACCCCAGGGCTAAGCTCGCCAACGGCCGAGCCACCCCAGGGTGGCCTCTAGCCAAGACGAGCCACCCTGAGGTGGCTCGGTGGCGAGCCACCCAAGGTGGCTCGGCATGAGCCGAGCCCACCCAGGGGGGCGCCACTTGTAGGCCAAGCCACCTTCAGCCCGATCTGTGCCTAGGCACAGATCTGGTGTGCCTATAAATAGGGCCAAGAGTGCCGTGCTGTTCATTGAAAAGGTTGGAAAATTTTTGAGAGGCCGAAGCCCTGCTGGATTCAAGACTCAGAACTTAAAAAGCAAAAAAAAAAAAAAAAAAAAAAAAAAAAAAAAAAAAAAAAAAAAAAAAAAAAAAAAAATAAAAAAAAAATGGATCAAAAGCTTTGGGACTTTCGAGGACTTTTTTCATCCAGATCGTGTTGTTGCTCGTGCCGTCCGTCAACGCAAATAAGGCTAGGCTGTTCGAGAGCGGACCGGATCTCAGATCTACGCAGGCATTACTCCGGATCAAAGCTTGGGCCTTTGATCCCGAGATTTTAGACGATTATTTCCTGGTGAACTAATCCTCCCGGCTATTATTTTCCTTGGTGAAATAATACCCGTCTTACTGCGTAGATCCGACCGCGAATCTAGATCTCGCCAGTCGTTGCCGTCTGTCGAGGAGGAGGTCGAGTATGAGTTCGACCAAGCCAAGTTCGAGGAGTACGTGTCCTCGTCCGGATCTATCTCCCCTCACAAGTCCAAGAAGTCCAAGAAGTTCTCCTCTAGGAGAAAAGCTCGTTGGTGTGAAGATGTAGAAAACACCAACGAAGATCTCGCCCCGTTTGATGCCAAAGTCGCATCGGGTGAGATTCCTCCAACTTCCAACCAGGGCAGGCCTATTTCTGTCAATCCCTCCGTCACCAAAGAAGTGATGACTCTCTCAAAGAGAGCTCGCTAAAGGCGACGCCAACGCTTGGCCCGAGAATTCGCAAAAGCGATGGAGTCAACTGACGGAATCCGCTACAATGCGGATCTGAAGAACAGGAGAGGCAAACAGCCTCAACCACCGATGAATGACAGTTCCTCCAAGCCGCCAACGAGCGAATGGGTCCGGGTCAAATGGAATCGTTCGACGCTTGAGTAGCGCATTCGCAAGCGCCGCGCAATGTCAGCGCAGGCACGAGCTCAAGTCCAAGAGGTGGCCAAGAAGCCGCCATCAACCCGTAAAACTTGGAGATCGAAGTCTGAAGCAGCGATTCAGACTAAGGAGCAACAACTGCAGCCTTCGAAAGTTCAACCTCTGGCGAATCAATCCAGACCGCCGATGATTTCCACAACTGCTCCGGGAGATCCCGCAGGACCATCCCAGAAAAGGAAGTCAGTCTTGGAGCGCCTCGGTCCACTTCCCGAGGAGCAAAGCAAAATTCCAATCCAATGACGTTTGGGCCCACTAAGAAAGCCCCGAACGAATCAACATGATGGGGGTCGCCACAACCCTCAATATGACGAGGAAATCAGGGCAACCAAGCGCACTACTTTGCGCATTGAAGTTCAGGAGCCCGTCGAGAATTCGCACCCACAAAGGCGCGTTTCGAGACGCGTGACTCTCGAAAGTCCGAAGAAAGTAATTTGCTCTCAGAAGGAAACGTTATCGTCTGGTGATGACTATGACGTTATACCTGAGAAATCGTATCGACACGCGATAGATTACCCAGACCTTCAAACCGATGAGTTGTACTATCGAGATGAGAGCACGAGGAAAACCAGAAAGAGGAGTCCTCGAGGATTAGAAACTCAATGCCCCTGTTCCAAGCTCATTCGGGCGGTATTGTCTGAGTACAGCTGCATTAGGGCGGTCCCCGAAAGAGTTTTAGTTTTCGAACGGCTCAGTACCGAAACGCCAAAACTAAGGCTTAGGCGTTTCCGACGAAGGAGAGCGGTAGTTGAAGACGGAGAATTCCCAAAGGTCACCACTAATATGACCAGCAAGGAGACATCGACACAGGTTAATCTCAAGTCGTTTCTGGAAGCGTCCCGGCGTGTAACCCGTCTACAGTCCGGAGCCATCAAGCGAGGAACTTATGGTAGGGTTCGGACAAGATTACCTTCCGAAGATGAAGAATCGGATGCCTGCTCTGCGGTTGCATCGGATAATACAGTCTCCAGTGAAGGGCAACCCCGCGAATCACTGATGATAAGCGCGGAACAAGTGGCCAAAATGCTCGAGGAAGCCATGGCTAAACAGCAAGAGAGCTTCAAGCACGAAATGCAGATGGCCATGCAGAGTATGAGAGAAATGCATGACCAGCAAATCCAAGCGCTGACAAACCAGCGAGGCGAGCAAAGTCATCGCAACCAGATTAATCTGGAAGATGAGGACACAGGTGCGAATGAAACTCATAACGCCAATGCTCCTCCCGTCAATGCAGGGGGTGGTAACGAGAATGCTGACGAAGATACAAGTGAAAACTTAAAAATTAAAAACCTCGAGAGCAAAATCAATACATTGATTTCCGCTCAAGAGATTAAGAAGACGGGCATTCCTTGTCCATACCCACGAGAATGGGAATCGATCCCCTATCCGGCGAAGTTCAATCTGATCAACTTCACGCCGTTTGATGGGAAGGGTTCACCCACTCAGCATTTGATTTACTTCAAATCGCACCTGGGTGTTATCTCTGGTAATGAGCCTCTGATGGTACGGTCCTTCGTTGGCACTCTTCGCGGAGCCGCTTTCGATTGGTATCGCCGCCTCAAGCCAAGAAGCGTGAATAGCTGGGATGACATAGAGACCAAATTCCTCGCTAACTTCTTCGACGACGACACCGAGATATCCATCGGAACGTTGCTCGATGAGAAACAAAAGGACGGGGAGCTAGTCGATACCTTCGTCAAGAGGTTCCGAAACAAGGCGATGAACTGTCGGGACCCGATCACTGAGGAGTTCATTCTCCAGACTTGCCACAACAACCTCTCTTTAGATGTGTTGGAAGCAATGGGAACAGCACCGTCTGACACTTGGAAAGACTTGAAGGTGCGCGGTGAACAAGCCGAACGCTTCCTCCGAAGGAAGAAAGCCGAGAGGAGCCAACCGATGGCGAATCTTCTGAACTCAAACTTCGCCTCCCGTGGGAAGGGCAAAACACCTGCAACTACTGGTGGTGCTAATCAAACATCGCAACAGCAGCCCCGGAGACAGCAGAAGACCTCAGATCGGAAACTCCAAAAAGAGTATTCCTTCAAAGACAAAGATGTTCCAGCCATCTTCGAATCACTCCTTAAAAATAACAAGATCAAGCTACCACCGATCACGAATCAAGAGGAAGCTGACAATACTACGGATCCGAAGTACTGCGCATACCACAGGAGGACCTTCATCCCACCAAGGCCTGCTTTACTTTAAAGAATAGTATCCAGACCTTGGTTGAAGCCGGCGTCATAACGCTAAGGTAAGCCAATTGAGAACGGCAAGACTTGATACTCCAATAGGTATATGAGTCTAAACTGTTTCCCCACTTTTGACGGGAAGTTCCTGGAGAATATTAAGCTAATATTCTTAAGGATAACCCGGTTAGTTAACTGATAATAATGTCCGAACCAGTTCCGCAGAGGAAACTGGGGGTGGACGATTTATGTAATGGGAAGTTCCCAAAACCACAGCAATGTAATGAATAAGAACTCCCATTCTCACCATGTCTATGCACTCAACACTCTCTCTGTTAGAGTCTGGACGTAAAGTACCCACTTGGTCAAACCTTCTTACAGTTAGGACCACAGTCAAAATCCCCTCTCGATTCCCCCAATGAACGAGAGGTCCACAAATTGAGCGATCAAACCTTCCTACAGTTAGGATTGTCTCAAAACACCCACTTGGTCAAACCTTCTTACAGTTAGGACCACAGTCAAAATCCCCTCTCGATTCCCCCAATGAACGAGAGGTCCACAAATTGAGCGATCAAACCTTCCTACAGTTAGGATTGTCTCAAAACACCCACTTGGTCAAACCTTCTTACAGTTAGGACCACAGTCAAAATCCCCTCTCGATTCCCCCAATGAACGAGAGGTCCACAAATTGAGCGATCAAACCTTCCTACAGTTAGGATTGTCTCAAAACACCCACTTGGTCAAACCTTCTTACAGTTAGGACCACAGTCAAAATCCCCTCTCGATTCCTCCAATGAACGAGAGGTCCACTTTCAAATCGAGTGATCAAACCTTCCTACAGTTAGGGTCACCTCAAACTCCTGTTTGGCCAAACCTTCCTACAGTTAGGGTCAAAACCATAATTCACTCTCGATAAACGAGAAATTCATCTTTAGTTCGGTAATCAAACCTTCCGACAGTTAGGGTTATCCGAATCTTTTCGATTCTCGGAGTGGAGATCCCACTCTCAGTTTCACCTTTCCGGATTCTGGGGGTGGAGATCCCACCTCGAGTCTCCTTTCCAGTTGAAGATAGAATATAAAATTCTTCTTCTTCATTGTCGGGAGATAGAATATAAAATTCTTCCTCTCCCATTTCGGGTTCGTCTTTGCCCCAAGAGAAGACACCACCTTTTTCAAATCCCAAAATCTGTGCCTCACAGGTACAGGGAATTTTATCTCGAATCCTAAGTAGGGATAAGTCAACGCCTAACACGCGTTGCCGGTTTAGTCTTTCACCGATTGAAGAAGATACTAGAATTCCAGTCTAGGAAGTTTATCCCGAATCCTAAGCAGGGATAAGTCTGCGCCTAACACGCGCTGCCGGTTTAGTCTTTTTCCGTAGAAAAAGACACCAGAGTTCGATTCTGGGGTATTCTATCCTGAAACCTAAGCAAGGATAAGTCTGCGCTTAACCCGCGCTGCCGGTTAGTTCTTAACCGTTAAAAAGAACACCCGTTCACATATTCAACATTGTGACAGGTTGTTATTAATAACACCAAAATCCATGCCTTACACGCATGGGGAATTTCATCCTGAATCCTAAGAAAGGATATGCCGACGCCTAACACGCGTCGCCGGTTTAGTCTTTCTTCGAAGAAAAAGACACCAGAGTTCGATTCTGGGGTATTTTATCCCGAAGCCTAAGTAGGGATAAGTCAGCGTCTAATACACGTTACTGGGTAGCCTGTTCCCATAACAATGGTGAAGGCTATGTATTCGAAGTCATAGCCACAAGTCTCAGAGGATTCAATCTCTGAGCACAACGTTACATGCGGAACGGATTTAGATAATCCGCATGCTAGCCCGACTCAAACGGTAGTCGGTAAAGGCTAATCAAATCCGTTGAAGGCTGGGGATTAGCCAAAAATCCTAAAGTCAACGCCTAACACGCGTCGCCGGGTAGTCTATTCCCGTAAGAAAGACGAAGTCTACGTATTCAATATCGTAGCACTAAGAGCGTTAACTCTCTTAGCACAACGTCACATGCGGAACGGATTTAGACAATCCGCATGTAAGCCCGATTCAAACGGTAGTCGGTAAGAGCACGTCAAATCCATTGAAGGCTGAGAAAGATGAAGTCTACGTATTCAATATCGTAGCACTAAAAGGGTTAACTCTTTTAGCTTAACGTCACATGCGGAACGGACTTGAACAATCCGCATGCTAGCCCGACTCAAACGGTAGTCGGTAAAGGCTCATCAAACCTGTTGATGGCTGAGGGTTTGCCAAAAATCCTATAAATGCGAGGGTCACTGACTCATCAGCTTCATTAGTTGGTCTCGTGACTTGAGCATCCTACGACGTTCGAAACCCTAGGGTCGACGTCAGTCATCGCGTAACCCTAGGTCAACACCAATCGATGCGTTGCGACCAAACTTAAAACGTACGACGTTCGAAATCCTAGGTCAACGCCGGTCAACGCGTAACCCTAGGTCAACGCCGATCAATGCGTTGTAATGAAAGAATCAATACTCCGAAAAGTATACGAGTATAAACTGCTTCTTAAGACTCTAATAAACATATGAGTATAAACTGCTTCTTAATACTCCGAAAAGTATACGAGTATAAACTGCTTCTTAATACTCCGAAAAGTATACGAGTATAAACTGCTTCTTAATACTCCGAAAAGTATACGAGTATAAACTGCTTCTTAATACTCCGAAAAGTATACGAGTATAAACTGCTTCTTAATACTCCGAAAAGTATACGAGTATAAACTGCTTCTTAATACTCCGAAAAGTATACGAGTATAAACTGCTTCTTAATACTCCGAAAAGTATACGAGTATAAACTGCTTCTTAATACTCCGAAAAGTATACGAGTATAAACTGCTTCTTAATACTCCGAAAAGTATACGAGTATAAACTGCTTCTTAATACTCCAATAAGGTATATGAGTATAAACTATTCCCTATTTTTGGTTGAGAAGTTCCTGGAGAATATTTTTATAAATATTCTTAAGGATAACTCAACAACACAACGCCGGACAACGCGTTGCACATAAAAACTCGACGCCAGCAATCGATGGTCAATTCTACGAGCTGAAGATCAAAAATCAGGAATGACTTCAAGGTTCCCGAGCCACCCTGAGGTGGCTCGGTGGCCGAGCCACCCAGGGGTGGCCGGCCACTTGTGGCCGAGCCACCTCAGCCCAGATCTGTGCCTAGGCACAGATCTGGGTGCCTATAAATAGGCCAAGGGTGGTTCATTTGAAAAGGTTGGAAAATTTGGAGAGGCGAAGCCCTGCTGGATTCAAGACTCAGAACTTAAAAAGATCCAAGCTTTGGGACTTCGAGGACTTGTTCATCCAGATCTGGTGCTCGGCGATCGTCAACGCCAAATAAGGCAGGTGTTCGAGAGGACCGGATCTCAGATCTACGCAGGCATACTCCGGATCAAAGCTTGGCCTTTGATCCCGAGATTTGGACGATTATTTCCTTGGTGAACTAATCCTCCCCGGCTATTATTTCCTTGGTGAAATAATACCCGTCGTACTGCGTAAATCCGACCGGATCTAGATCTCGCGGTGGTCCACGGATAAACCCCGGCGCAGGCAAAGAACCCACAAAGCGAGAGACCGCAAAACAGGATCTTGCGATTCGTTCGACAAATAAGGAGAAAGTTGTAATTTTTATTTATTTCTTTTTTATTTGATTTTCGTTGTAACCGGATCTAAAAAAAAGGCCGGATCTTTGTAATCGATAAACTATTACAAGAATTTGCAATGGAATCAATGATGAAGAAAGCAACGATTTTTCCCGCGAACAGAACCAGGTTGAACCAGTCCTGAACCAGGTTGAACCAGTTTGAACCAGTTTGAACCAGTTTGAACCAGATTTGAACCAGAACTCAAATTGAAGCTGAACCGAGCATCGAAACAACTTCAAAACGACCGAGGGTTCAGTCTTTGTTTATTATTTCCTCTCCCACACATTCGGAAGAGTCGAAAGATTTTTTGAGCCTAATTACCACCTTTTTTGGGTCATTATTAGGCCGGTTCGGCTCATTCGGACATGAAAAATACTCCAATAAGGTATATGAGTATAAACTATTCCCTATTTTTGGTTGAGAAGTTTCTGGAGAATATTTTTCTAAAAATATTCTTAAGGATAACTCAACAACACTTCATCGGACAACGCATCGCAAATGAGGACTCAACGCCAACAATCGATGGTCAGTTCTATGTTGAACCAACAAACACGAGCTAAAGATCAAAAAATCAGGAATTGACTTCAAGTTCAGAATTCCAACAACGGTCAGACAATAAATGCAGCACCGGAACCCTTACAGACATTCAACGAAGCACCGAATAGCCTGAAGGATTGAAGGAATCAAGAATAGAAGCCATTCCAAAGTCCCGTCATACCGATTGAAGGTTGGGACAATCATATCCAAAGTATTCCAGACTCTCCTATAAAAGAACGAGGCTGAAATACTTTGGAGGGGGTATCTGTAGGCGTATAAAACTGCTTATAGGTCCCTTAACACAGCTCGGCACGATGATTCAACAAACCAACAAACCATCGGGCGTCATATCCAAACACGATCGTTGGACCACAACCCGAAGCCAAGTGACACACAACGAAGCAGATTAACGAGGCAACGAGGTTAATGAATCACACGTAAGCAACGGAATGCATCCATTCGCGTGTGGAATCAAGCCAATGGTTCGGTGAGTCAACGAGTCATCCAATTGTGGAACAGATTCGAACTCAAACACCGAAGCGGATTTACTGCCAAATCGGGATCCGGACTGCCAAATCAAGATTTGGATCAACGGCGAAACTCGAATAAACCAATAAACCACGAACAATCCCCTCAAGAGCTTGCACCTCCTTGTAATAGTTTATAAAAAATTTTGTACTCTTGAGGTGGAGTCCCTTCACATTGGCTTCTTTCCAAGCAAGTTGAGCTTCTTTTTGAGCCAATTCTTCTTGTAGTTGAGCGACTGTTTCTTGAGTGGTATACATGGCAGTAGCGAAATTGGTCAACTCAACTTGTACTCAATTGTGTTGTTCCTGTAAAGATGCAATTTGGACCTCCTTCTTAGCCAAGCTCTTCTGAATGGCTTCCTGTTGATGTGCCATTTCGGTTTGAATATTAGCAAAAGCTGATTTAGTTTGAGCTCCGAGATTGACGCGCTCAAGGTCTTGCAGTGCTTTCAGGTCTTCTTCCAAGCAAGAGATGCCCTCTGAATAATGCACTGGGTGTCACCCAAACATCTGATGCTGTTCAGACAATTTTTTAAGAAGAGTCTGAAAGATTCTAAAGTGCTCCAACCAACGCTGACAATCTCGAAAGTCTGCTCCATCACACTCTCTAACTGCCTAATGAAAATCCAGAGCAAGTTAGGAACATCCACTGGGCTTAGAGAAGTAGCTGGGGATGACACTAAGGCACCCGGAGTTGTAGAGCTCGATGGAAGAGTTGCAGGCGATCTCGCTGGAGTTAAGCTAGAAGCACCTACATCTTGCGCTTGCTCAAGAGAAAGCATTAAAGGAATTTGTTGCTCTATGGAGGGAGTTGCTACTCTGATCTCTTCAACTACAGGTGATGGGGATCCTGCATATGAAAGCTGTTAAAACACAAAAGAAGAACTCATCAAACTTTAAAATGAACAATGTTTAACTGTGGGAGAGATAGTGGTATAAGCGGACGCTTTATCAGAATTGACCGATGGTGGTTCTTCAGCACCATCATCATCATCTGAATAAAACATTCCCCGTAAGAGCTTTCATCATCCTATGCCACAGAAGGTTGAGGTGAGTCTACGAAAATTATCAACTTGGGAGCTAACCCCGTTGTTGGGCTAGGCCTTATGACTCCCATCGTCGACATTAGCATTGAAGAAGAAGGAGATTGACTTCCTTCAAGCTTGTCGAGTCCAGCCAACTTAGGCTTGCCTGCAGTGGGCCCAACTTCTTCAACTTGAGCGAGTCTAGGCGCGACTTTCTCCTGTGTTGCCTCTGTGATTGGAGGAATGGAGCCTGAAGCCTAACCCAAGGCCACCATATCAAGAGGTTCCATCACTAGAATAGATTCCGCATCCCCAGCCATTGATTCATCCTCTTCTGCTGAAGGATGATAAGAGGAGGCTGCACCTACTTAGGCTAGGCCAGTCAAATGAAGTCCTTGCTGATGGGAGATTCCCACAATGGATGACTCTTCTTCCTCCTCCCTTATATGCACAACAGGCACAGACTTGAAAGCATTCTGCATCAGTTTAGCTCCCCGTTGGGCTTTGGAAGTTGGGGACTCGACCGACAATTGTCGACGAGTTTGCTTACTAGGACGACTCGTTGTTTCTTCAGCAAGAACACGCTTTCCTGCTGCCCTTTCTTCCCGAGCTTCTTCTACTTCAGCTCTTTCATCCCTAGGCGCTACTTGCTTGTAAGATAAATACTCGTTGATCCCCTTCAAACGAGTCAGCTACTTGCTTGTAAGATAAATACTCGTTGATCTCCTTTAGACAAGATGTGTACATTTTATACTCAGGGATTTGAGAAGCAGCATGGATACTAGTTACAAAAGCCTAAAACAACATATGAGTGGGGTGTCTTATGTGGCAGCCTGAATATGGCTCCGGTACAACCATCTACTAAATAATACCAAGCCCTGACTCCTTCATATAAATTTGTTAGCCCTTATGTTTTGATGATGTTTTACAACCACCATTATCGGTACTAATAGCTTTTTGAGTGAAAATATAGTAAATTCATTTATCAAGCTCGTTAGTGCCATTAACGGAGGATGGATGGAATATACGCTACAATGAATATATCCAAAGGAGGAGGAGGCCAAGAGATGAAGCAACGTTATTTCAAGAACGACAAATTCAACTAAAAGCTTCATCCGATTCAAGCTATATCAAAGCTCAAGTATTGCTCTCTATATGAGGATATTAGCTTTCTTTTGTTTCCCTCTCTAGTGCTAGAATGTAGGCAAAGAGTTACTGATTTTACTTGAAGCTATTGGTAGTGCTAGAATGTAGGCAAAGAGTTACTGATTTTACTTGAAGCTATTGGGAATCACACACACGATTTCACACTTAGGTTTTTAAGCGTTTTTCACAAAATATTATTTTTCATAAGTATGAGGACCTATCTGCAAAATTCCTTTTCTAAACAGTTTGTTTTTAGTATTAAAAATATTTTACAAAGTTTCAGATTTTTCAGAGGTCAAATAAATATTTTGCAAATATTTAAAGTTGGTTAAAAACTGTTTTCTGCAGAATGTCTCGCCTTTCGTTACTATCTTCCAGAGAGGTCGTCGGTCGGCCGGTACGGTCGACCGAAATCTCGACTTTCAAATCGGTCGACCGCGCCGGTCGACCGACGGTGGCTCTGCTCGTTTTCTAAGTTTTCTTAAGTGTTTGCGGTCGACCGAATTTTCGGTCGGTCGACCGAAGTGTTTTTTGGTCGACCGAAAATTCCTATCGGTCAACCGATTTCCTCTTTTGTCAGCTGCGACTTTTTAAACGGTCGTTTGCCTGTAACCTGGATTACTGTGCTTACACTTAATAGTGTTTGGCACAGTCTGAGGTCAGGTGCTGATAAAGGAGATTTCTTACTAATTTGAGAAGATTGTTTCTTTGTTTTTTATTGATAAATCTATTCTATAAAAACCCTAGTCTTCTTCTTCTCAAAGTGCCCTAACGTTTGAAAACCAGAGAGAGCTTTCTGTTCCCTGAGAAAAATTTTCAAATCCTATTTTCTCTCTGTTTTAAGTGTGATTCACTTCCCAGCTTCAGTAAACCTACTCTTTCCTATAGGGACTGTGTAAAAAGAGGTTCTTGCAATCTTTTCTCCTGCTGTGTGAGTGAGATCTTGTGTAAGATCTACTGTGAGGGTGTGATCTGTTGAGATCAAACTATGTAGTGAGAGAGATCTGTGGAGATCACTGTGTAGACGAAGTTCCGGCTTCCAAACCGGGTGTGTAGTGGATTTCTCCTCGAGAGTGGGGAGCGGGGACGTAGGCCAGAGGGCCGAACCTCGTTAACACATCGCGCGTCAAGGATAACGAACTCCTAACCCTATCTCTCTTATCTTTATCGCATTTTTGTTTTGTGGTTTGCTTGTGCTGAATTTTATATTGCATACTAGAGACTCTTGACCCTAATCACCCCCCCTCTAGGGTCCAACAAAATTGCCGATGAGTGCGAGCTGAGGGTTAGGATTTCTAATATATAGCAGATCGTATCCAAACTGCCGAGAGAATTTGAAAGGCTGATAGGACTCGATAACACATTTCCTGCCCCTGCCTAAAGAGAATATAGCCCGGTCGGATATTGATGAGCCACCAGAAGACGCCTTCATTCAGCTTCGTAAAGGCATTAGGGCCTCTCGTGTCCTAATAGGTCTCGCCATATCCACCACCCTCAAAATCTGGGAAGCAACATAATACAAGATAATTAAGATCCCTTGACAAGATCTTCCGGACCATAACCATGTACCAGCCCTCCCACTTAGCCGTCTCAAGTCGTCGGATGAACGAAAAATGAAAGATCTATTGTATGAAGAGGCTACCATCATCAACGAGGGGCAATGGTGGACAAACCATGATACTAGATAAGTGTATAGCATCGGCACACGTGGGTTGGGAGTCTTCATAGTCTTCTTCCTATCGACGCCCGTCTCTTTGACCAGGAAAAAATCCGAAGCCAACTCTCATAGGCCGCTCTGCAGGCAACACACCATTATCGAGAGAAGGTTTAGTGGTCTCCCATGAGCTATGAGAACCACGGGATATACAACTTCAACTACAATAGCTTCTAGTAGTTTGGTAGGTACCACACACCGCTTTAGCCACAATATCAAAATTCCGACAAATAAAGCCATATTGGAGATGGGATGTTGAGCTTGATAATGAAAGCTGTTGAACTCGGTAAAGGGTGGAAAGATATCCTCCTGAGCCTCATTTGTGTAATGAGCGGTTGTAGAGTCAATGCGAGTCTTGATATCATCAATAGAACTCGCAGGAAGACATGTCACTGAAGCATCCTTCTGGTTTTAATTTTGGAATAAGTATTCTGCCCAAGATACTTATTTAACATTGCCTCCTCACAGCCCTATCAATTGGGCACAAATGTGGAAGTGACACATCACTTCCCAAAAAGTTTCACAAAATTTAGGGCTTTTTGTTCTCAAAATGGTGAGTTCTTCATTCCTTGGGACGAACTCTTCATATGGCAGCCCCCCGAATGGCAATGATGCGGCATAAACATATACCAAAAATTGCAAGTACATAATTAATCAAGTTATAGTATAAAAATTATCGATCCTACGAGAAAGGTGTTTGTAGGAGAAAATTAAAATCGGTTCTTATGTTTTGTGCATGACAATTAGGAGTGATGAGTGAATGTGGTTGTGGAGAGATAGAGATAGTGAAAGTGATAGTGTGTAAATCAGCACGAAATATAAGTGAGAGTGGATGTGACAAAGAATGAATGATTTTCACAAGGAAAGATGAATAAAATCAAGAATGAAAAAGGAGAATTAAGAATAAAAAGAAAATTCAAGAAATTAAAGATGGCGGATTCAATTAAAGATATGGGTAATCTAGAATTAAATTCACTTCTTAGAAAATGGTGATTCCTCAAAGGGTTCTAGCATAAAGGCGAATCAAAAAAAATAAAAATAAGCAAAAAGAAAAACTAAACCTAAGAGGGTTCTAGCCTTAAGATGAATAATACAAGAAATTAAAATCTAACTACAAAATAAATTGTAAAATCTAAACTATAAAATAAATTATAATAATTAAATACAAGAAAATAAATCTAACCTATAAGCATGAAATAAATCTAAGGCAAGAGAGTTCTAGCCTCTTTGCTATTTAACAAGAAAATAAAATCTAATTATAATCTAACCAATAAGCATGAAATAAATCTAAGGCAAGAGAGTTCTAGTCTATTGGCTATTTAACAAGAAAATAAAATCTAATTACAAGCATAAAAATAAATCTAAACTAATAAGTAATAAAAAAGAAATAAAAGAGAAAAATAAAATAAATGCAAACCTCCAAATAATTCTTCATCTCCATCTTCATCATCCAACAAAAAGAAGAGATATTTAAAGTGGTGAAAAAATTATATTATTAATTGTAACAAAAGTTATAAATTTGGAAGGCTTTCTCAATTAAGAGTGACCATTCTCTCCAAATAGAATTACAAAAATTTTCACACCTTTATGTTGGCCTCTTTGTTTTGATGATGTTTAACAAACAATTTACCACTAATGTTGTTTGTCTAGTGTTGGTATATTTCTATTTATTATAGATAAACAACGTGTTGGAGGTTGGATGGATTGCGCCATAATGATCATATCAAATGGAGGTTGGCGGAATGTCGGGTTGAAGCCTTGCAATTCAAAGTTAAAGATCAAGTTCAAGCTTCATCCGCATGTATACCAAGTTGAGCTACAATGAAGATCAAGATCAAACTTAGGTAAGTTTAGTATAGGTTTATATTATGTGTGTTTAATACTCTAAGCTCAATATCATATACACACACAATATTGGATTTTCTCACAAAATGAGCTATTTTGAGAAAACTTTGTGATATTGTTTTATTGACCATGTTTACTTTATATTCATGTGTTATAATGTTTATGAAGACATTTCATAAAGTTTCAATATGCGTTTAAACTTTTTTTGTCAAAAACAAGTTCTTAACAAATTCATATTCATGCATGTTTTTATAAAATAATGAGTTTTCACAATTAAGAAATGAAAATTGAGAAATTATTTTTCTAACATGTTTGTCTTCATGTTTATAAACATTTCACAAAGTTTCCTCAAGTTTAGAATTGATTTGTCATGTTTAATGGAATTTACAAAATCATGTTTTTCATTCGTGCATGTTCGTGCATGTTTTACAAAACAGATGAGTTTTCATAAATAGGAAGTGGTATTTAATAAATTCTTTCTTTGACATGTTTATCTATATGTTTAGAAACTTCCCTCAAAATTTTATTATTTTTGGAGTTGATTTACTGTGCCCAATTGATTTTACAAAATCGTGTATGTCAGCAGTTTTTCAGAAACTGTAAATTTGTGTTCAAATATTTATTTCTCTCAACTGGGAAAAGATTTTTCAGAAATTTCATAATTTTTGGTGTTCCTTTACTATTTTAAATTAATTTTACAAAACAGCTACGCACTGCTGTAGGCATATAAAATTGCTTATAGGTCCCTTAGCTCAGCTCGGCACGAACCGACAAACCAACGAGGCGACGAGATCGACGAATCGCACGCAAGCAACGGAATGCATCCATACACGTGCATAAAAGAACGAGACTGAAATACTTTGGAGGGGGTATCTGTAGGCATATAAAATTGCTTATAGGTCCTTTAGCTCAGCTCGGCACAAACCGACGAACCAACGAGGCGACGGACCGACGAATCGCACGCAAGCAACGGAATGCATCCATACACGTGCGGGATCAAGCCAAGTGTTCGAAGAGTCAACGAGTCATCCAACCAAAGGCATACTCGGACGAATGACGATCGAATCAAGATCGGTTTCGGACTCCAACTCAGAAGCGGATTTACTGCCTTCTGGTGACCACAGTGGGAGCCACCGATCTCGCTGCCGAGATCGGAGCGTCGCAGCCGCGGATCTTGATCCCAGTCGTGGAGGAGGTCGAATACGAGTTCGATCAGACCAAGTTCGAGGAGTACCTTTCATCCTCGTCTAGATCGACCTCCCCCCGCAAGTCCAAGAAGTCCAAGTTCTCTTCCAACAGAAAGGTGCGTTGGTACGAAGAAGTTGAAGCTACCAACGACGACCTCATCTCGATTGACGCCAAAGTTGCGTCAGATGAGGCTCCACCAATCTCCAACCAGATCAAGCTGGTTCCAACCAATTCCTCCGTCACCAAAGGAGCGGTGACTCTCTCAAAGAGAGCCCGCCAAAGGCAACGCCAACGCTTGGCCAAACAATTCGCCAAAGCGATGGAGTCCACCGACGGAGTCCGCTACAACGCGGGTCTGAAGAACAAGAGAGGCAAACAGCCTCAACAACAGATGAACGGCGCCTCTTCCAAGCCGCCAACAATGGAATGGGTCCGTGTCAAACGGAATCGTTCGACGCTGGAAGAACGCATCCGCAAACGCCGCGCACTATCAGCGCAGGCACGGGCTCAAGCCGAAGAAGCCCGTAGAAAGTTGCAGAAAGAAGTGGCCAAGAAGCCGCCACCAACTCGCAAAGTTTGGAGGCCAAAGTCTGAAGCGGCAATTCAGGCTAAGGAGCAACCTTTGCAGCCTCCAACCAAAATTCAACCTCCGGCGAACCCAGCTAAGTCGCCGAGAATTCCCATAGCTACTCCGGGAGATCATGCAGAATCCTCCCGAAGAAGAAAGCCAGTCTTGGAGCGCCTCGGTCCAATTCCCGATGAGCGAAGCAAAGCTCCGATCCAAGAACGTTTGGGCCCACTAAGAAAACCCCGAACGAATCAACACGCTGGGGGTCGCCGCCACCTCCAACATGACAAGGAGCTCAAGGCAACTGCGCGCGCTAATTTGCGCATTGAGGTCCAAGAGCCCGCTGAGAATTCACGCCCAAAAAGGCATGTCTCAAGGCGCGTGACTCTTGAAAGTCCAAGGAAGGCAATTCGCCCTCAGATGGAAACATTATCATCTGATAGTGATAATGTTATACCTGAGAAGTCGTGCCCACACACGATAGGTTACTCCGACTGTCAAAATGACGAGTTGTACTATCGTGCTGGGGGTACGAACAGAACCAGAAAGAGGAGTCCCCGAGAACAGGAAACTCAGTGCCCTTGTTCAAAGCTCATTCGGGCGGTACTGTCTCAATGCAACTGCATCAAGGTAGTCCCCGAGAGAATTTCAGTGTTCGAAAGGCTCGGCACCGAAACGCCAAAACCAAGGTATAGGCGTTTCCGGCAAAGAAGAACGGTGGTTAAAGACGGAGAATTTCCGAGGGTCACCGCCAACATGACCAGCAAAGAGACATCGACACAGATTGATCTCAAATCGTTTCTGGAAGCGTCCCGGCGTGTAACCCGTCTGCAGTCCGGAGCCATCGCACGAGGAACTTATGGTAGGGTTCGGACAAGATTGCCTTCGGAAGATGAAGAATCGGATTCCTGCTCTGCTGTCGCATCGGACAATACAGTGTCCAGCGAAGGACAACCCCGCGAGTCATTTATGATAAGCGCGGAAGAAATGGCCAAGATGCTTGAAGACGCTTTGGCTAAGCAGAAAGAAAAGCTCAGGTTTGAGATGCAGATGGCCATGCAGACTATGAGAGAGATGCATGAGCAACAAATCCAGGCATTCAGGAACCAACAAGGTGAACCAAGTCACCGTAATCATGTTGTTCAGGAAGAAGAGCACACGGATAGGGATGGAGCTCACAATGCCAATAACCCTCCCGTCAATGCAGGGGGTGGTAACGAGGATGCCAACGAGGATACAAGTGAAGACTTGAAGATCAAAGATCTCGAGAGCAAAATCAACACATTGATCTCCGCTCAAGAGACGAAGAAAACAGGCATTCCCTGTCCATACCCAAGAGAGTGGGAATCGATCCCCTATCCGGCGAAGTTCAGTTTAATCAACTTCACGCCGTTCGATGGGAAGGGTTCCCCCACTCAGCATTTGATTTATTTCAAATCGCACTTGGGTATTATCTCCGGCAATGAGCCTCTGATGGTGCGGTCATTTGTTGGCATCAAGCCAGGAAGCGTAAGTAGCTGGGACGACATGGAGACGAAATTCCTCGCTAACTTCTTCGACGACGACACCGAGATATCTATAGGATCATTGCTCGATGAAAAGCAGAAGGACGGGGAGTTAGTCGACACCTTCGTCAAGAGGTTCCGGAACAAGGCGATGAACTGTCGGGACCCGATCACTGAGGAGTTCATCCTCCAGACATGCCACAACAATCTTTCGCTGGATGTGTTGGAAGCAATGGGCACAGCACCGTCCAAAACGTGGCAGGATCTGAAAGTCCGAGGAGATCAAGCTGAACGTTTCCTCCGAAGGAAGAAGGCCGAGAGGAACCTACCGACGGCTAATCCTCTGGACTCAAACTTCGCCTCTCGTGGTAAGGGCAAAACACCTGCAGCTACTGGTGGTGCTAATCAAGCGTCACAACAGCAATCTCGAAGGCAGCAAAAGACTTCGGGTCCGAGACTCCAAAAAGAGTACTCTTTCAAGGACGAAGACGTTCCAGCCATCTTCGAATCCCTCCTTGAAGGTAACAAGATCAAGCTACCACCTATCACAAATCAGGAGGAAGCTGACAACACTACGGACCCAAAGTACTGTGCATACCACAGGAGGGTCGTTCATCCCACCAAGGATTGCTTTGCTCTCAAGAATAGCATTCAGACCTTGGTTGAAGCCGGCGTCATAACGCTGAGGTAAGCCAATTGAGAATGGCAAAACTCCGACCGGTATAAGAGTATAAACTGCTTCCTGACACTCCAAAGAGTATACGAGTATAAACTGTTTCTCAATCCTCCGACCGGTATAAGAGGTTAAACTACTCCCTGATACTCCAATAGGTATATGAGTCTAACTGTTTCCCCACTTTTGACGGGAAGTTCCTGGAGAATATTAAGCTAATATTCTTAAGGATAACCCGGTTAGGTAACTGATAATAATGTCCGAACCAGTTCCGCAGAGGAAACTGGGGGTGGACGATTTATGTAACGGGAAGTTCCCAAAACCACAGCAATGTAATGAATAAGAACTCCCATTCTCACCATGTCTATGCACTCAACACTCTCTCTGTTAGAGTCTGGACGTAAAGTACCCACTTGGTCAAACCTTCTTACAGTTAGGACCACAGTCAAAATCCCCTCTCGATTCCCCCAATGAACGAGAGGTCCACAAATTGAGCGATCAAACCTTCCTACAGTTAGGATTGTCTCAAAACACCCACTTGGTCAAACCTTCTTACAGTTAGGACCACAGTCAAAATCCCCTCTCGATTCCCCCAATGAACGAGAGGTCCACAAATTGAGCGATCAAACCTTCCTACAGTTAGGATTGTCTCAAAACACCCACTTGGTCAAACCTTCTTACAGTTAGGACCACAGTCAAAATCCCCTCTCGATTCCCCCAATGAACGAGAGGTCCACAAATTGAGCGATCAAACCTTCCTACAGTTAGGATTGTCTCAAAACACCCACTTGGTCAAACCTTCTTACAGTTAGGACCACAGTCAAAATCCCCTCTCGATTCCCCCAATGAACGAGAGGTCCACAAATTGAGCGATCAAACCTTCCTACAGTTAGGATTGTCTCAAAACACCCACTTGGTCAAACCTTCTTACAGTTAGGACCACAGTCAAAATCCCCTCTCGATTCCCCCAATGAACGAGAGGTCCACAAATTGAGCGATCAAACCTTCCTACAGTTAGGATTGTCTCAAAACACCCACTTGGTCAAACCTTCTTACAGTTAGGACCACAGTCAAAATCCCCTCTCGATTCCCCCAATGAACGAGAGGTCCACAAATTGAGCGATCAAACCTTCCTACAGTTAGGATTGTCTCAAAACACCCACTTGGTCAAACCTTCTTACAGTTAGGACCACAGTCAAAATCCCCTCTCGATTCCCCCAATGAACGAGAGGTCCACAAATTGAGCGATCAAACCTTCCTACAGTTAGGATTGTCTCAAAACACCCACTTGGTCAAACCTTCTTACAGTTAGGACCACAGTCAAAATCCCCTCTCGATTCCCCCAATGAACGAGAGGTCCACAAATTGAGCGATCAAACCTTCCTACAGTTAGGATTGTCTCAAAACACCCACTTGGTCAAACCTTCTTACAGTTAGGACCACAGTCAAAATCCCCTCTCGATTCCCCCAATGAACGAGAGGTCCACAAATTGAGCGATCAAACCTTCCTACAGTTAGGATTGTCTCAAAACACCCACTTGGTCAAACCTTCTTACAGTTAGGACCACAGTCAAAATCCCCTCTCGATTCCCCCAATGAACGAGAGGTCCACAAATTGAGCGATCAAACCTTCCTACAGTTAGGATTGTCTCAAAACACCCACTTGGTCAAACCTTCTTACAGTTAGGACCACAGTCAAAATCCCCTCTCGATTCCCCCAATGAACGAGAGGTCCACAAATTGAGCGATCAAACCTTCCTACAGTTAGGATTGTCTCAAAACACCCACTTGGTCAAACCTTCTTACAGTTAGGACCACAGTCAAAATCCCCTCTCGATTCCCCCAATGAACGAGAGGTCCACAAATTGAGCGATCAAACCTTCCTACAGTTAGGATTGTCTCAAAACACCCACTTGGTCAAACCTTCTTACAGTTAGGACCACAGTCAAAATCCCCTCTCGATTCCCCCAATGAACGAGAGGTCCACAAATTGAGCGATCAAACCTTCCTACAGTTAGGATTGTCTCAAAACACCCACTTGGTCAAACCTTCTTACAGTTAGGACCACAGTCAAAATCCCCTCTCGATTCCCCCAATGAACGAGAGGTCCACAAATTGAGCGATCAAACCTTCCTACAGTTAGGATTGTCTCAAAACACCCACTTGGTCAAACCTTCTTACAGTTAGGACCACAGTCAAAATCCCCTCTCGATTCCCCCAATGAACGAGAGGTCCACAAATTGAGCGATCAAACCTTCCTACAGTTAGGATTGTCTCAAAACACCCACTTGGTCAAACCTTCTTACAGTTAGGACCACAGTCAAAATCCCCTCTCGATTCCCCCAATGAACGAGAGGTCCACAAATTGAGCGATCAAACCTTCCTACAGTTAGGATTGTCTCAAAACACCCACTTGGTCAAACCTTCTTACAGTTAGGACCACAGTCAAAATCCCCTCTCGATTCCCCCAATGAACGAGAGGTCCACAAATTGAGCGATCAAACCTTCCTACAGTTAGGATTGTCTCAAAACACCCACTTGGTCAAACCTTCTTACAGTTAGGACCACAGTCAAAATCCCCTCTCGATTCCCCCAATGAACGAGAGGTCCACAAATTGAGCGATCAAACCTTCCTACAGTTAGGATTGTCTCAAAACACCCACTTGGTCAAACCTTCTTACAGTTAGGACCACAGTCAAAATCCCCTCTCGATTCCCCCAATGAACGAGAGGTCCACAAATTGAGCGATCAAACCTTCCTACAGTTAGGATTGTCTCAAAACACCCACTTGGTCAAACCTTCTTACAGTTAGGACCACAGTCAAAATCCCCTCTCGATTCCCCCAATGAACGAGAGGTCCACAAATTGAGCGATCAAACCTTCCTACAGTTAGGATTGTCTCAAAACACCCACTTGGTCAAACCTTCTTACAGTTAGGACCACAGTCAAAATCCCCTCTCGATTCCCCCAATGAACGAGAGGTCCACAAATTGAGCGATCAAACCTTCCTACAGTTAGGATTGTCTCAAAACACCCACTTGGTCAAACCTTCTTACAGTTAGGACCACAGTCAAAATCCCCTCTCGATTCCCCCAATGAACGAGAGGTCCACAAATTGAGCGATCAAACCTTCCTACAGTTAGGATTGTCTCAAAACACCCACTTGGTCAAACCTTCTTACAGTTAGGACCACAGTCAAAATCCCCTCTCGATTCCCCCAATGAACGAGAGGTCCACAAATTGAGCGATCAAACCTTCCTACAGTTAGGATTGTCTCAAAACACCCACTTGGTCAAACCTTCTTACAGTTAGGACCACAGTCAAAATCCCCTCTCGATTCCCCCAATGAACGAGAGGTCCACAAATTGAGCGATCAAACCTTCCTACAGTTAGGATTGTCTCAAAACACCCACTTGGTCAAACCTTCTTACAGTTAGGACCACAGTCAAAATCCCCTCTCGATTCCCCCAATGAACGAGAGGTCCACAAATTGAGCGATCAAACCTTCCTACAGTTAGGATTGTCTCAAAACACCCACTTGGTCAAACCTTCTTACAGTTAGGACCACAGTCAAAATCCCCTCTCGATTCCCCCAATGAACGAGAGGTCCACAAATTGAGCGATCAAACCTTCCTACAGTTAGGATTGTCTCAAAACACCCACTTGGTCAAACCTTCTTACAGTTAGGACCACAGTCAAAATCCCCTCTCGATTCCCCCAATGAACGAGAGGTCCACAAATTGAGCGATCAAACCTTCCTACAGTTAGGATTGTCTCAAAACACCCACTTGGTCAAACCTTCTTACAGTTAGGACCACAGTCAAAATCCCCTCTCGATTCCCCCAATGAACGAGAGGTCCACAAATTGAGCGATCAAACCTTCCTACAGTTAGGATTGTCTCAAAACACCCACTTGGTCAAACCTTCTTACAGTTAGGACCACAGTCAAAATCCCCTCTCGATTCCCCCAATGAACGAGAGGTCCACAAATTGAGCGATCAAACCTTCCTACAGTTAGGATTGTCTCAAAACACCCACTTGGTCAAACCTTCTTACAGTTAGGACCACAGTCAAAATCCCCTCTCGATTCCCCCAATGAACGAGAGGTCCACAAATTGAGCGATCAAACCTTCCTACAGTTAGGATTGTCTCAAAACACCCACTTGGTCAAACCTTCTTACAGTTAGGACCACAGTCAAAATCCCCTCTCGATTCCCCCAATGAACGAGAGGTCCACAAATTGAGCGATCAAACCTTCCTACAGTTAGGATTGTCTCAAAACACCCACTTGGTCAAACCTTCTTACAGTTAGGACCACAGTCAAAATCCCCTCTCGATTCCCCCAATGAACGAGAGGTCCACAAATTGAGCGATCAAACCTTCCTACAGTTAGGATTGTCTCAAAACACCCACTTGGTCAAACCTTCTTACAGTTAGGACCACAGTCAAAATCCCCTCTCGATTCCCCCAATGAACGAGAGGTCCACAAATTGAGCGATCAAACCTTCCTACAGTTAGGATTGTCTCAAAACACCCACTTGGTCAAACCTTCTTACAGTTAGGACCACAGTCAAAATCCCCTCTCGATTCCCCCAATGAACGAGAGGTCCACAAATTGAGCGATCAAACCTTCCTACAGTTAGGATTGTCTCAAAACACCCACTTGGTCAAACCTTCTTACAGTTAGGACCACAGTCAAAATCCCCTCTCGATTCCCCCAATGAACGAGAGGTCCACAAATTGAGCGATCAAACCTTCCTACAGTTAGGATTGTCTCAAAACACCCACTTGGTCAAACCTTCTTACAGTTAGGACCACAGTCAAAATCCCCTCTCGATTCCCCCAATGAACGAGAGGTCCACAAATTGAGCGATCAAACCTTCCTACAGTTAGGATTGTCTCAAAACACCCACTTGGTCAAACCTTCTTACAGTTAGGACCACAGTCAAAATCCCCTCTCGATTCCCCCAATGAACGAGAGGTCCACAAATTGAGCGATCAAACCTTCCTACAGTTAGGATTGTCTCAAAACACCCACTTGGTCAAACCTTCTTACAGTTAGGACCACAGTCAAAATCCCCTCTCGATTCCCCCAATGAAATTTTAGGGTTTTTTTAAAAAATAATTTAAAATAATAACTATTACGAAAAAATTAAATAATTATATGAAAATTATCTACACATCAAAACGTACCAGTTGTAGTATTACAACCGATAATATGCAA
>NC_033794.1:59600419-59620562 GCF_001876935.1 Asparagus officinalis
CATATTGTTTACCCCTTGTGTTAGTTTATATATCATTGCATATATATATAATTCATCATATAGGATATAACTCATTGTTTATATTGCATATTCTTGCACATAACTCTTTGTATATCTATCTTGCTAGAATATATTTATTAATTAGTTTTAATTGGTATTTAATCGGATTAGATTAGCATAAGACCCTAATCACCCCCCCTCTAGGGTCTAACAATTGGTATCAGAGCTTGGTGCTCTTTGATTTAAGGTCTAATCGCCTTGAGTTAAAGATCCAAGTTATATTTTTGTGCTAATCTTGTTTTGATTGCATTTGTATCTTGCTTGCATATTTTTACAAATTATGGATATGAATGATGCATCTTGTTTAGGCTATGATTCTAGTATTGCTCCAAAATTTTTCCTTTATGCTCAATGGTGTTTTAGATTCAAAATATTTGTTCAATCTAAAAATATCGATTTATGGGAAATCATTGATTGTGCTTATACTGTGCCCACGTTGGAGAAATCCAAGTGGAGCAAACATGATAAAAAGATGTTTATTATGAACAAGCTTATGTTAGAATTTTTATTAAATACATTTAATTCATTATTGTCTAACAAGCTTGATTATTTTGATAGCGCTTATACATTGTGGAAATTCATAGAAGCGCATCAAGGGGACTTGGAGGCGATCCGACAAGCTTTGGAGGATCCGGCTTCGAGTTCATACGGAGCATCATGCACATGGCCACTAGGCGATAGCCCTAGTGAGGTTTGCGAGTTCGAACCCGAATGATTTATCTAGTGATGAACTTGCTTGTGCTAGTGAAAAATTATTGCATGCCTTTAACAAATTGCATAAAGATTTTGTTGATTTACAATGCAAGCATGATAATTTAAAATCCGATCATGAGAAGCTAGTGTCCAAATTTGATGTCATTGAAAATGAAAATACTATGCTTAAAGAAAGCAATGACTTATTAAATTTGGAAAATGAAAATTTGATCTCATCTATTGCTAGCCTATCTCATGCTAAGATTGATGCCATGTTAGAAGTAGAGAACATAAAGAATGATACAGCTTCTTTTATAAATAACTATTTATGTTCTACTTCTAAAAATGCATATGTGCCTAAAAATGAAGATTTGAATCTTATGAAAAATAGTATTTCATCTTTAGATTCAACTTTAAAAATATGCATTAACAACCATAAGAAGCTTATGAATATGTGTGCTAAGTCAAAATCATCCACTCATTATGCACACATGTATAGCAAAACTTATAAGTGTTCTATTTGCGGCCGTCAAGGTCATTTAGCTAAGTTTTGTTATGATGCACACAAACATAAGAATTCTAATGCTCCTTGTGAATCTCATGTAGCTTATTCATCTTGTACACTTACACATTCACATGCTCATTCTCACAAAGTTCATCATAAGCATGCTAGTGTGTTCAAGTGTGATTATTGTGGTCGTTTTGGTCATTTGGCCAAATATTGCTTTGATTTGAAAAGAAAATCTCATTTGACAAATGCTTCCAATAGACCACATGTTTTTAAATGTGATGTTTGTGGTAGGTTTGGACATCTTGCTAAATTTTGTTTTGATATACAAAAAGCTTCTTTAGTGTTCTTACTTTTTCCTTTCTTGGTTTTGAAAATTATGTTTTAAGATCTTTTGGTTATGAAAACAATTTTTCTTTTATCAAATCTTTTGTTTTCATAATTATTAGTCTTGATTTTGATGAGAGGTTTGTGTTTATATAACCCTCCGGGCTTATTGGGTGTTTATTCCCAAATC
This sequence comes from Asparagus officinalis, assembly GCF_001876935.1. Classification (NCBI taxonomy): domain Eukaryota; kingdom Viridiplantae; phylum Streptophyta; class Magnoliopsida; order Asparagales; family Asparagaceae; genus Asparagus; species Asparagus officinalis. The sequence goes on from NC_033794.1 coordinate 59,602,198, forward strand.
TTGTTTACCGGGTGCTAAAATGTTTATATGGGTTGTTACTAGCTCAAGAGCTAGATATGATTGCCTCTCTTGATTTTTCTTAAATCAATGATGATTTGGATTTATGGATTTTATTTGATTTATGACTTCATTTGGTTGATTTGATTTTCATTTGAAAACTCTTTGCATGATTCTCATGTTCCTCTTCTTTGGATTTCATAAATCCATACATTGTTATGATTTATTTTAAAAATATCCCTTCTTGATTTTTTTTCCATATCCCCCTACATATAAGCAAATTATTTTCCTTTTTGGATCCTCATTTCATCTCTTTGGGGCAAATATGATAAATGTTTGGTTTGTATATATACATCTTAAAATCTTTGTAACACCCTTCATGATGTTATATATACACATGTGTTCTTATTTCATGTGAGTTGTTTAGCATTTTTTTTACTTGCTCACATGTTTTGCCATGATCTTTATTGCATACACTCCATATGGCATTTTAATAGAGGAGTCTTCCCTATTCTATTATTGTTCTTATACTCACCCATGCATATTGATAGGGGGAGCTTTCGCTATCTTAATTCTTTTGTCCCCTTTTTAATGTTGTCAAAGGGGGAGAAATATTGTGAGTATATTCTTTCTTGTTTATATGCATGATACATTATACTTTGTATATTCATTTCCTTTAATGCATATATCCTTTTTGTAAATTGTTTGTCATCATCAAAAAGGGGGAGATTGTTGGTGTCTTTGTTTTGATGATGTTTAACAAACAATTTACCACTAATATTGTTTGTCTAGTGTTGGTATATTTCTATTTATTATAGACAAACAACGTGTTGGAGGTTGGATGGATTGCGCCATAACGATCATATCAAATGGAGGTTGGCGGAATGTCGGGTTGAAGCCTTGCAATTCAAAGTTAAAGATAAAGTTCAAGCTTCATCCGCATGTATACCAAGTTGAGCTACAATGAAGATGAAGATCAAACTTAGGTAAATTTAGTATATGTTTATATTATGTGTGTTTAATACTCTAAGCTCAATATCATATACACACACAATATTGTGGACTATATTTACATCATAAACAACTTTTATTATGTCCATATAAATATTCCATAAGTTTTCAAAACTTGTTTTGAGTCAAAAATAACAATCACATGTTTTTTCATATATACGTCTTTTAGTGCTTTTGCAGAATACAGTGTTTTTCACAAATTATAAATGAAAATTGAGAAATTATTTTTCTAACATGTTTGTCTTCATGTTTATAAACATTTCGCAAAGTTTCATCTTGTTTGGAATTGATTTGTTATGTTTAATGGAATTTACAAAATCATGTTTTTCATTCGTGCATGTTCGTGCATGTTTTACAAAACAGATGCGTTTTCATAAATAGGAGTGATATTTAAGAAATTCTTTCTTTGACATGTTTATCTATATGTTTAGAAACTTCCCTCAAAATTTTACTATTTTTGGAGTTGATTTACTATGCCCAATTGATTTTACATATTTTTGGAGTTGATTTACTATGCCCAATTGATTTTACAAAATCGTGTATGTCAGCCGTTTTTCAGAAATTGTAAATTTGTGTTCAAATATTTATTTCTCTCAACTGGGAAAGGATATTTCAGAAATTCTTTCTCTAACATGTTATTCTACATGTCTAGAACATTCCAACAAAATTTCATAATTTTTGGAGTTTCTTTACTATTTTAAATTAATTTTACAAAACAGCTGCGCACTACTACAGTAACTCCGGTCGACCGGACCGGTCGACCGGACATGTCTCTGGACGCGGTTACTGTAGCATAACGGCTATATTTTTCAGATTTTGATATATCCGTTTTTTTGTCTTTTTGCTTGGTTTTCTTGGGTTTTTGGGCTTGTTTCATGAGCCTATATATACTCCATGCCCTCATACCTCTAAGGGTACTCAAGAAATGTTTTAAACAAGTTTAAAGAGTTTTAAACAAGGGTTTAAGTGTGTTTTAGTGTTTGTTTGGTTTGAAGATTGTTTTCACAAGTGGAGGAGATCATCTTCTTGTTTGGGCTCCAATCTCCATCTCTCCATCTTGTCATCTATTGGAGAAGTTTTCTAAACTCTATCTAGCTTTACATTTGCTTAGTTATTTGATTATCATTCTTTAAAGCTAGTTTTTATATTGAGTTTAGATTTGATTATATTATCTCATTGTTACACACACCCACTTAAGCTTATTGTATTTGCATACATAGTATATTAGGGTTGTGAGAGATTGTAACATTGAGTTTGTGCTTAATTGAGTTCTCTTCTATTGTAGAGAACAAATTTATATTTGTTACATTGTGAGTGGTGTAAGGTTTTCGGTGAGCTAGAAAACCGAGTGTGTTGTGAAATTTTCGGTGAACTAGAAAACCGAGTATGAGGAGGCTTATTGTACTTGCATACATAGTATATTAGGGTTGTGAGAGATTGTAACATTGAGTTTGTGCTTAATTGAGTTCTCTTCTATTGTAGAGAACAAATTTATATTTGTTACATTGTGAGTGGTGTAAGGTTTTCGGTGAGCTAGAAAACCGAGTGTGTTGTGAAATTTTCGGTGAACTAGAAAACCGAGTGTGAGGAGTAACGTTGTTCGGTGAGCGTTGAAAACCGACACTGTGAGGTGTAAACGTTATTCGGGTGAGCGCGTTTATTCTTATTTATGCTCATTGCTCATTTCGCCATTGTCTCATTATTTATATGATCCACTATCTAGTTCATATTGTTTACCCCTTGTGTTAGTTTATATATCATTGCATATATATATAATTCATCATATAGGATATATCTCATTGTTTATATTGCATATTCTTGCACATAACTCTTTGTATATCTATCTTGCAAGAATATATTTGTTAATTAGTTTTTCGGATTAGATTAGCATAAGACCCTAATCAACCCCCTCTAGGGTCTAACAATTGGTATCAGAGCTTGGTGCTCTTTGATTTAAGGTCTAATCGCCTTGAGTTAAAGATCCAAGTTATATTTTTGTGCTAATCTTGTTTTGATTGCATTTGTAACTTGCTTGCATATTTTTACAAATTATGGATATGAATGATGTATCTTGTTTAGGCTATGATTCTAGTATTGCTCCTAAATTCAATGTTTTCCCCTATGCTCAATGGTGTTTTAGATTCAAAATATTTGTTCAATCTAAAAATATCGATTTATGGGAAATCATTGATTGTGCTTATATTGTGCCCACGTTGGAGAAATCCAAGTGGAGCAAACATGATAAAAAGATGTTTATTATGAACAAGCTTATGTTAGAATTTTTATTAAATGCATTTGATTCATTTATGTCTAACAAGCTTGATTCTTTTGATAGCGCTTATACATTATGGAAATTCATAGAAGCGCATCAAGGAGACTTGGAGGCGATCCGACAAGCTTTGGAGGATCCCGCTTCAAGTTCATATGGAGCTTCATGCACACGTGCACTAGGCGATAGCCCTAGTGAGGTTTGCGAGTTCGAAACCATAAATGATTTACCTAATGATGAACTTGCTTGTGCTAGTGAAAAATTATTACATGCCTTTAACAAATTGCAAAATGATTTCATTAACTTACAAAGCAAGCATGAAAATTTGAAATCCGATCATGAGTCTTTAACTTCTAAGTTTGATATTATTTCTAATGAAAATATGATCCTTAAAGAAAACAATGAAAGGCCGAAAAGGTCATTTAGCTAAATTTTGCTATGATGCACACAAACATAAAAATATTAATGCTCCTTGTGCATCTCATGTAGCTTCTTCATCACTTACACATTCACATGCTCATTCTCACAAAGTTCATTATAAGCATGCTAGTGTGTTCAAGTGTGATCATTGTGGTCGTTTTGGTCATTTGGCCGAATATTGTTTTGATTTGAAAAAGAAATCTCATTTGCCAAATGCTTCTAGTAGACCACATGCTTTTAAATGTGATGTTTGTGGTAGGTTTGGACATCTTGCTAAATTTTGTTTTGATATACAAAAAACTTCTAAGTTGCAATATGTTCCAAATAGACCATTGTTTAAGAATGTTTCTCATTTGCAAAATAATTTTAAAAGAAAATCTTTATTTGCAAATGATTCCCGTGCACGAGCTAATGGTCCACAAAAACAAATGGATCTCTTTCATTGCACGTATTGCAATCGGAAGGGTCATTTGAATGAATATTGTTTTGACCATGTTAGTGCACCATATGTGCCTAAGAGGGTTCATAACCCTAGGGCTTTGAGCTTAAATGATAGGGGTCATGTCCCTAAATCTTTTGGTACCAAGAGTTCTTGGGTACCAAAACAAATTTGATTTTCAAACTAAGAGTTTTAATGTTTTTATCCTTCTTTATCTTGGTTTTGAAAATTATGCTTTGAAATCTTTTTATATGAAAACAATTGGTTATGAAAACAATTTTTCTTTGATTAAATCTTTTGTTTTCATGATTATTAGTTTTGATTTTGATGAGAGGTTTGTGTTTATATAACCCTCCGGGCTTATTGGGTGTTTATTCCCAAATCTTGTTTACCGGGTGCTAAAATGTTTATATGGGTTGTTCCTAGCTCAAGAGCTAGATATGATTGCCTCTCTTGATTTTTCTTAAATCAATGATGATTTGGATTTATGGATTTTATTTGATTTACGACTTCATTTGGTTGATTTGATTTTCATTTGAAAACTCTTTGCATGATTCTCATGTTCCTCTTCTTTTGATTTCATAAATCCATACATTGTTATGATTTATTTTAAAAATATCCCTTCTTGATTTTGTTTCCTTATCCCCCTACATATAAGCAAATTATTTTCCTTTTTGGATCCTCATTTCATCTCTTTGGGGCAAATATGATAAATGTTTGGTTTGTATATATACATCTTAAAATCTTTGTAACACCCTTCATGATGTTATATATACACATGTGTTCTTATTTCATGTGAGTTGTTTAGCATTTTTTTTACTTGCTCACATGTTTTGCCATGATCTTTATTGCATACACTCCATATGGTATTTTAATAGAGGAGTCTTCCCTATTCTATTATTGTTCTTATACTCACCCATGCATATTGATAGGGGGAGCTTTCGCTCTCTTAATTCTTTTGTCCCCTTTTTAATGTTGTCAAAGGGGGTTCCTTTCTTGCATATATCCTTTTTTTTTGTAAATTGTTTGTCATCATCAAAAAGGGGGAGATTGTTGGCCTCTTTGTTTTGATGATGTTTAACAAACAATTTACCACTAATGTTGTTTGTCTAGTGTTGGAATATTTCTATTTATTATAGACAAACAACGTGTTGGAGGTTGGATGGATTGCGCCATAATGATCATATCAAATGGAGGTTGACGGAATGTCGGGTTGAAGCCTTGCAATTCAAAGTTAAAGATCAAGTTTAAGCTTCATCCGTATGTATACCAAGTTGAGCTACAATGAAGATCAAGATCAAACTTAGGTAAATTTAGTATAGGTTTATATTATGTGTGTTTAATACTCTAAGCTCAATATCATATACACACACAATATTGGATTTTCTCACAAAATGAGCTATTTTGAGAAAACTTTGTGATATTATTTTATTGACCATGTTTACTTTATATTCATGTGTTATAATGTTTATGAAGACATTTCATAAAGTTTCAATATGCGTTTAAACTTTTTTTGTCAAAAACAAGTTCTTAACAAATTCATATTCATGCATGTTTTTATAAAATAATGAGTTTTCACAATTGAGAAATGAAAATTGAGAAATTATTTTTCTAACATGTTTGTCTTCATGTTTATAAACATTTTGCAAAGTTTCATCAAGTTTGGAATTGATTTGTTATGTTTAATGGAATTTACAAAATCATGTTTTTCATTCGTGCATGTTCGTGCATGTTTTACAAAACAGATGAGTTTTCATAAATAGGAAGTGGTATTTAAGAAATTCTTTCTTTGACATGTTTATATACATGTTTAGAAACTTCCCTCAAAAGTTTACTATTTTTGGAGTTGATTTACTGTGCCCAATTGATTTTACAAAATTGTGTATGTCAGCAGTTTTTCAGAAACTGTAAATTTGTGTTCAAATATTTATTTCTCTCAACTGGGAAAATATTTTTCAGAAATTCTTTCTCTGACATGTTATTCTACATGTTTAGAACATTCCCAAAAAATTTCATAATTTTTGGAGTTCCTTTAATATTTTAAATTAATTTTACAAAACAGCTGCGCACTGCTACAGTAACTCCGGTCGACCGGACCGGTCGACCGGACATGTCTCTGGACGCGCACTACAAGAAATTACGCCTTTAACGAAAGGATTTCCCTTCGTTAAAGAGCTGAAAACCGTCGTTATTGTATGTTAACGACAGAAAAAAATTCCTTCGCCACCCGTCGTTGAAGCCCTCTTCGCTAAAGGGTCACGAATGGATATACTACCCGTCGTTATAGAGTCTATAACGACGGAATATATTACCGTCGTTAATATCTACGACGGTAATTATCACCGTCATTACCATTAGTGACGGGGTTATTTTCCCGTCGTTACCATCAGCGACGGGAATATTTTCCCATCGTTACCATTAGTTACGGGGATATTTTCCCGTCGTTACTTTAAATGACGGATTTTCATTCCCGTTGTTATTGTGTAATGATGGTTTTGTACGCCCGTTATTATTGTATAACAACGGGTGACAACCCCGTCATTGAAGGCTAATTAATGACGGTTAGATACCGTCGTAAAAATCATCATGGTGAGTAATTAGTAACCTATCAACGATGGTGCTTTCCCTTCGTTGATGAACAAAACGTGGTTTATAAAACCGTCATTATAGACTACAAATTTCTAATTTACATTAATGAAAATTTTTCCATTCATAGGCAACTACCATATTATTCTCAACATGAAACTAAGATTCATAACACAAATATATTAAAAATATCCAATAATGAATAAAAGAGAAATAAAAAACTCCATTCATTAATAACATCAATAAATAAAATCCCACCATCCTCAAATATTCAACACTAATAACAAGTGTTAATATCCCAATTGTTCTAAAGGAAAATACGTGAAACTATCTAAAACAAATTAAAATAGAAGTCTAGGAAAGACACATCGTTTCATCTCTAATCATCGTCAAAAGAAGACTCGAGCTACCCTCTCTCCTAATCTTGCATGGATAGCCTGAAAAATTAAAAAATCACATATCTCTTGTAGTCGCGGTTACTGTAGCATAACGGCTATATTTTTCAGATTTTGATATATCCGTTTTTTTGTCTTTTTGCTTGGTTTTCTTGGGTTTTTGGGCTTGTTTCATGAGCCTATATATACTTCATGCCCTCATACTTCTAAGGGTACTCAAAAAATGTTTTAAACAAGTTTAAAGAGTTTTAAACAAGGGTTTAAGTGTGTTTTAGTGTTTGTTTGGTTTGAAGATTGTTTTCACAAGTGGAGGAGATCATCTTCTTGTTTGGGCTCCAATCTCCATCTCTCCATCTTGTCATCTATTGGAGAAGTTTTCTAAACTCTATCTAGCTTTACATTTGCTTAGTTATTTGATTATCATTCTTTAAAGCTAGTTTTTATATTGAGTTTAGATTTGATTATATTATCTCATTGTTACACACACCCACTTGAGCTTATTGTATTTGCATACATAGTATATTAGGGTTGTGAGAGATTGTAACATTGAGTTGTGCTTAATTGAGTTCTCACCTATTGTAGAGAACAAATTTATATTTGTTACATTGTGAGTGGTGTAAGGTTTTCGGTGAGCTAGAAAACCGAGTGTGTTGTGAAGTTTTCGGTGAACTAGAAAACCGAGTGTGAGGAGTGACGTTGTTCGGTGAGCGTTGAAAACCGACACTGTGAGGTGTAAACGTTATTCGAGTGAGCGTAGAAAACCCGGTTGTGATAGTGGATTTCTCCCCGGGAGTGGGGAGCGGAGACGTAGGACGGAAGGTCCGAACTCCGTGATCTTGTTTATATTGCATATTCTTGCACATAACTCTTTGTATATCTATCTTGCAAGAATATATTTATTAATTAGTTTTAATTGGCATTTAATCGGATTAGATTAGCATAAGACCCTAATCACCCCCCTCTAGGGTCTAACACTTTAACCCCTTACTCTCTACCCCTATTTATAGTAAACGACAATGAATGAAAACCCTTGGATGAAGACTTAAGCCCTAAGGAATTATTTTTAGCCTTTGAGCTTTTGGGCTTGGATTCTTAGGTCTTTTGCTTGTTGATTTTCCATTGGGCTTCTTGATTTTCTTTTGAGCTTTGCTTTATTTCTTCATCATTCATGCTTCATTGTTTTGGTTCTGGGCTTTTGTTTCATGGACTTCTGGCTTGATTTTTGGATTGTTCACAATGCGTACAAGAGGTAAGGCTTTGCTTCATGGGCTTTGGCGTTTTGGGCTTCATTAATTCATGAAATATTTAAAGAGTTTATTTTTCTCTTTAGCTTGATGGTCTTCATAGCTTTATGGGCTTCTCACAATTCTGAAAATAAAATAGAGAAGAGAGAATTTGAGGGTTTTTATATTTAATAATATTTATTTATATTTTTATTCATTTATGTGCACACTAAGCTAAAAACAATTATTAGTGGTATATTTTTTCAATAAAAATAGATAATGAGGGTATAAAATTATAATAAAATATGATTATCAAATACCCCATACCTAAACTTTTGCTAGTCCTCTAGTAAAGAAAGAAAAGAAAAAAAACCTAACTCATTTTCACAGGAATCACGGTTGTATTTAGCGTATACAACAAGCCTTTAAACCCATAGGTTATCCTAGTGGATGAGTTGTAGTCTCGTGAGGATTTACAATGAATATACCCATAAAATTTGGTCAAATTGCCAAAGAAGTCAGTGAATAACTCAATTTACTTGATAGTTTTAGACAATCTAATTGAAGCTAGTTATTACTCAAAAAAACGTTTTTATAAATAACTCTAAGGTAAATTTCCTAAAAAATCTTCTCATTGTATCAATACAAAACTAAGCCAAACTTAGAAATTTAATTTCAAAGTTTAAAAAAAAACATGCTAACTCTTTGTTTTAAATAATTTTCAAGTTGCTTGATCTAAAATATTTTCCATGACCATATATACAAATATAACTATATATATAAAATATTTATTAGTATTTTTATTTTTATTTTTTAACTCTTTCTTCCTTGGTGATTTTTTTCTATTTTAACGGGCTTTCTAAGTGATCATTTAACGAGTTTTGGGCCAATGGATCCTAACCCAGTTGGGCTTAGGTCATTAAGTATAAAAATGCTCATTGGGCTTAATTACTCGGTCATCTTAGGCTTTATAAGATAGAATCACCTTGACTTTAAGAGTTTTTTTTGTGCCCACTTTTCGCACTCTTCTTTTGCAATGTTATTATTATTTTTTCAATATGTATATGTATATATATTCTGAAAAATATGTAAATCAAGACACCTTAAAAATTTATTTTTAACTCTAAGCTAAGCATGCATAAATTCTATTATTTTAAATAAAAATCTAAATTAAGGCTTAAGTAAAGTATACTACTTTGAAAATTATTTCTTAAGAAATTTATTTTGAGTTATCATAAAAGGTAAACTTGAGTAAATAACAAACTAGGGATTAGAAAATTTAAAATTTATCAAATAAATCAATTATTACTTAACTCTATCAATTTAGCAAGTGACGATATTTTTATACTTTTTTTAAGGAAAAGAAAAAAATGACAAAAATGCAACTAAAAAGGTAAAATAAAGAGGAAAATAACTAATTCTCACCCCCACGCCTAAATTTTGCATTGTCCTTAATGCAAACTCTATGATGCACAAATTAAAGCAGATAAGAAGTAAAATACTTATATTTGGTCGGCTGATAAAATCTGTAATTACCTTTGGTCTGAGGAGGATGAAATCAAAAACTTTATTCTTTTTCTTTCTTCTTCTTTTTTCTTTTTTTTTTCTTTTTTTTTCTTTTCAACTGAACAAGAAACTCTCAAATGAGAGAAGAATAAATTCTTTTTATTATTCTAAAAAAAATAAAACAAACAATGTAGAATGAAGTGTTCAACATGAAGAGCTCGTATTCTACATTGAATCCTACCTTATTGCTGAAAATTCTCCCTCGGATTTTAAACAAATTCAGAATAATATAATCAATAATGTGAAATTCCAAGTATTTCAGGGTGTTCAATAATTCTTACAACAAAGTAAGGTAGGTATTAATTGTGTCATACATTTTGCATTTCTTAATGAACTTAGACTCTTGTACTGTGAAGTTTGTTTTCTAACAACCAATTCTTCTGTAGCATTTTTCTCAACTCCAAGATTCATGGTTAAGTTCTGAAAATTTGGTTGTTGATTATTTTCCAAAAATCAAGTTCATCAAGAAAGAGTTCTTCACAATTTAATTCAAAACGTCAATTGTTTAACACAGTTTCCTTATTTTGACAAACCTGACCTGCTTCTCCTAATATTTTTAGCTCCTCACCAAAAATTTCCTCAAAACTAGGATCTGACTCTTCTTCTTCCTCCTCTGGTCTTTCCTGAATTGAGTTATCAGAAGGAGAAGCAATTTATTCTGGAACAAGAGTTTGACTTAAAGGTTTTCTTACTTGATTATCGACCTATTTTCCTAGCTGTAGTGAATGAGTTGTATTCATTTTAGTTTCGTAGGATGAACTAGATCCTGTGTCCTTAGGGTTGATTATTGGTTGACTCGGAATTTCTCCTTCCTCCCTTTCACTCATGGCACTAGCTAGTTGATCAAGATGAGTTTCTAATCTAGCTATGTCTTGGGTGTTGGAGTTAAGAATGTGTCCGGTTGACTGCATAAAGGAGTTGTTTGGTGGAAAAATTATAATAAGAAAAATAATGAAAGAATCGTATTTGATTTATTCTTTCTTAACTACTTAGAAAAAGAATGATTACAACCCTCACAATCTCAATTATAATTGGATTTCCTGATTACAAAAGAGAGGAAAATTGATATGGATTCTCCCATTTGTTTAATTCTAGGTTCTTCACGGTGGTGATGGAGTGCCTCGCTCGAATGCTTGCGTCGAGTTTGCTCTCCGTTGACGATCCGAACATCTTGATTCACTGGAACGATATCTCTTCCTCACGATTTGACGCTGTGGAGAACTTGCGTGGCAAGTTTGAAACTCTGAATGAGTTGATAACTCAGAACGAGTTTGAAACTCTATAAAAGAGTTGATTTAACTGAAAGTCGGTTATAAGCCAAAGATGAAGAAGCTCATGTTGTCGATCTCCAAAGCTCCAGCCGAAGGATGAAGGATCTTCTTTGCTGCCAAGTCTCAGATCCAAAATGTCGGCCCAAACCGAGAGCCAAATTCCCTCTGCTCGAACCCCCCAAACTGAATTGATTTTTAGTTATTTATAGAGGATTAAAGGGTGTAACCGCCCCCTTAATTTGCTCCTAAGTGGGGTGTAACCGCCCTCAAATCATGGGAAATAGTTCTGAAACTATTCAAGGGTTTAAGGGGTGTAATCCCCCCTAAAATCTCTCCATAATGGGGCGTAACCGACCCCATTAAGTGGAGATACGATTTTAAAACCGTTCAGGTTCTGTTTGAACCAGTCAACCACAAAAAACGTAGGCCTGAGCCCCTGTTTTGATGTTATAACACAGGTCTGACTCCAGTATTTTAATGTTGACACACGGGGAGGACCTCCACGTTTTGGTGTTGTAACGCAGGTCTGACTCCAGCGTTTTAATGTTGACACACGGGGAGGACCTCCATGTTTTAGTGTTGTAACGTAGGGAGGACCTATGCGTTTTGCTCTGGGAACATAGCTACGAGCTATGCGTTTTGAATATGAGACGCATAGGTGAGCTCTGCGTCTGGATTTGAAGAGACCGTCAATTTGTAGTCTCTTTTGCTAGAGGTGAGCTCTGCGTCTGGATTTGAAGAGACCGTCAATTTGTAGTCTCTTTTGCTAGAGCGTTGCAAAGACTGTCATCTTGTAATCTTCATTTGAAGAGACCGTCAATTTGTAGTCTCTTTTGCTAGAGCGTTGCAAAGACTGTCATCTTGTAATCTTCTTCTTGGCTCCTTGAAACTATGAGAGTTGTCAGATTGTAACTCCCAATGTTGATTGTGAAGGCTATTCATTAGAGCTTTTATTAGTTGTTATGAAGATCGTCAGATTGTAACCTTCATCAATCTATGTGAAAGTCTTTAAATTATAGCCTTCTGGAAGTCATCAAATTGTAACTTTTATCATCGGTGTTTGATGGGGGATCAGCTATCTATTATGGTTTTTAGACAGCCTACAGGAGTTCATCGTGTTGGATGTTTGAGTCAACAAATTCGTGGTTAGATTGGAGGCCTTAATTATGATTTTCAAACCCTTTTCCAATATATTAAGACGTTCATCATGATCTGTAACAAGAGGAGTGTGAGTTACAGCTTGATGATGAGGAGACTGATTTTGATGTGATAGATTGGGTTGTTGAAATTGTGGATGAGAATTGAAAAGAACTGTGTTTCCCCTAGGAAAATGTTGGGTCAAAGAGGGAGTGAAGTTTTAAGTTCCAAAGTGATTTTCCTAATTCCATGCAATGTTTGGGTAATTTGCCCAACCTGGGTTGTAGGTTGGAAAAATTGGATCATTCACCGAATACTGAGATGGGCTCTCTACAAACTCCCGAGCTTCATTAGGTATTTCAGTCCTCTTGGGATAACATAAATCTTGGAGAACATGTGGATTAGCCATTTCTGTAATTTGTTCAAAATGAATTTGTCGATGTGTATTGTCCCTAATCCACGTTTTGCATGCACCAAAATAATTTCTTTTTATACCTTTTTTTTAAGATAAAACAAAAGTTAGTTTTTTTATGAGAACAAAAAGGAAAAACCTAACTAAAACAAATTAAAAATAATCACTTTGCAATCACTTTAACTCTAGGGTTAAGCCTAACTCAGCTAGACCAGCTCCTAACCAAAAATTCCTTAAGTAACATGATAAAAGTTTTACTTGGTTAGTTAGTCAGGTAAAGATAAGAACAGAGGTTGATCAGAGATCGATTAAGTACCTCGTTCCTTGTAGAGTGCTTTACGCAACCCTTAAACCTTGCTTTAGACACCAACTAATCCAAGAAAACATAAACCGGTTCACCTAAAGATTCTTTGTTCCTTATTGAGCTCGATTCCTTAGGGCCAACGCCTAATAAGTTTTATTAGGCTTGGATTGTGTAGTGAGAAATTAGTGATTTTTGGGCTAAGAAAAGGGTGATAAAATCCCTCACCTTATCTTGATTAGGGGGTTTTGCCCTTAAGAATATTTTCAAGTGTGTGCAAAATCAAGATGCTCAAATCACTTTGGTAAATTCCTACTAACTATATGAAATACAACCCTAGGAATTAAAAGCGACTATAAAGGATGGTAAAAATAAAATCTTTTTTAATTAGGGTTAACAATCAAACAAATAAGAAGGAGAGAATTTGTTTGAATTTATTATCTTGTTAGTAAATGTCAAAGTAGAGGGTGAATTTTATTATGGTCATGAAAATAAAATCTTTTTTAAAGATCCTAATTGTCACTAATTGTGAGAAACTAACTAAAGGTGTGGAATTAAAAATATTAGGAAGAAGACTTACCACAAGCGAATCTTGAATTCCTCAATCTCCAATTCTTAATCTTTAATCTTCAAGTAGTTCTTTCACAAGAAACACACAAGTTAAAGAATCAAAATAATAAAATCCTACTTAGCACCCTCCCCGACAATGACGTCAAAAACTTGATGCGGCATAAATATATACTAAAAATTACAAGTGCACAATTAATCAAGTTATAGTATAAAAAGTTACTCATCCCACGAGGAAGGTGTTTGTAGGAGAAAATTAAAACCGGTTCTTATGTTTTGTGCGTGACAATTAGGAGTGATGAGTGAATGTGGTTATGGAGAGATAGAGATAGTGAAAGTGATAGTGTGTAAATCAGCACGAAATGTAAGTGAGAGTGGATGTGACAAAGAATGAATAATTTTCATAAGGAAAGATGAATAAAATCAAGAATCAAAAAGAAGAATTAAGAATAAAAGAAAATTCAAGAAATTAAAGATGACAGATTCAATTAAAGATATGGGTAATCTAGAATTGAATCTACTTTTTAGAAAAATGTGATTCCCTAGAGGGTTCTAGCCTAAAAGTGAATCAAAGAAAATAAAAATAAGCAAAAAGAAAAACTAAACACAAGAGGGTTCTAGCCTCAAGGTGAATAGTACAAGAAATTAAAATCTAACTACAAAATAAATTATAAAATCTAAACTACAAAATAAATTGCAAGAATTAAATGCAAGAAAATAAATCTAACCTATAAGCATGAAATAAATCTAAGGTAAGTGGGTTCTAGCCTCTTGGCTATTTAACAAGAAAATAAAATCTAACAACAAGTATAAAAATAAATTTAAACTAATAAGCATTAAAAAAGAAATAAAAGAGAAAAAGAAAATAAATACAAACCTCCAAATAATTCTTCATCTCCATCTTCATCATCTAACAAAGAGAAGAAATATTTAAAGTAATGAAAAAAATTATTTTATTAATTATAACAAAAGTTACAAATTTGGAAGGCCTTTTCAATTAAGAGTAGCCCTCCTCTCCAAATGGAGTTACAAAAATTTTCACATATTTAACCTCTCACTCTCTATCCCTATTTATAGTAAACAACAATGAATAAGAGCCCTAGGATGAAGACTTAAGCCCTAAGGAATCATTTTTAGCCTTTGAGCTTTTGGGCTTGGATTCTTGGGCCTTTTGCTTGTTGATTTTCCATTGGGCTTCTTGATTTTCCTTTGAGCTTTGCTTCATTTATTCATGATTCATGCTTCATTGTTTTGGTTCTGGGCTTTTGCTTCATAGGCTTCTGGCTTGATTTTTGGATTATTCACGATGCGTACAAGAGGTAAGGCTTTGCTTCATGGGCTTTGGCGTTTTGGACTTTATTAATTCATGAAATATTTAAAGAGTTTATTTTTCTCTTTGGCTTCATGGGCTTCATAGCTTTATGGGCTTCTCATAATTCTAAAATAAAATAGAGAATAGAGAATTTGAGGGGTTTTATATTTAATAATATTTATTTATGTGTTTATTCATTTACGTGCACACTAAGCTAAAAACAATTATTAGTGGTATATTTTTTCAATAAAAATAGATAATGAGGGTATAAAATTATAATAAAATATGATTATCATGCAAGCAAGAGACTTCATACATCTCATGTAATGCGAAACCTAACTTTCTAACAGGAGTGAAGAAAGTGCATGTCTCTGGATTATAACGTTCCAGCATTGTGAAAGGTTGTAGTGACTCTACAAAATTCTGTATCGGGTGGCCAACACGGAATCCCCGAGACCAAAATGGGCAAGTGGTTCTCTCAACTCCTCTAAAACAAAGTTTACCATCCGAGCCCACCACCTCCATCTACAGAGTATACCCTTCTGGGGGATCTGAAATCCTAAGTAGGAAATTCATCCTTTACTGCAATGAACTTCCTGATGAAAACATTCGCTAAGTAGGCCACTTCACTAACCGGATATTCCCTTTGGACCATGCCAGGCTTCAGAGCTGTCAACTGCTGCCCATAGCCTACCAGACGAACACCCTGATGTGTAAGCGCTCTAATGGATATGCCATCTTGTTCTTTGACAAGATCCCACTTCATATGCCTTGGGATGGAGGCACTCTGGAAATACGATAAAGGGTACATCCGCTCCATGTTGGGCAGGAAGAGGAAGCAGTCGTCAACCTTCCAGAGCATTTTATAATTTCTGTTGTACATTATCTTAGTTTCAATCTCGATGGGATCTCCAAACAGGAACGCCGACTTCTTCAATGTTTTTCTGGCTACCGTCTCAAGTGTAGTGTATGTGACGATAGCTCTAAGAATCAGCGGACTCGCTCGACTGATGATTTTTAGTCGCTCCTTGTTCTGGCCTTGGAAGACTAGAAGTTCTCGATGAAGGTTGAAATTCACATTGTTGTCTGTACCCCCTTCATGACAAAAGTGGTGATGAAAGGAGACGGTTCATTTGAACAGTGCACTGCAAAAAAAGATAACAATTAGTATCCAAAAAGCAGATGAGCTAAAAACAAGTCTAAAAGACTTAGTAAAAAAATACATAAGGGGTCACCCCGTGTTTCAAGTCAAAACCGGAGGGTCACCCCGTATTTCAAGTCAAAAAGTGAGGGTCAGCCCCACATTTCAAATCAAAACACGAGAGTTAGGCCCGCGTTTTAAAATCAAAATGCGAGGGTCAACCCCATGTTTTAAAATCAAAACGTGAGGGTCAGCCCCGCGTTTCAAAATCAAAATGCAAGGGTCAGCCTCGTGTTTCAAAATTAAAATGTGAGCCTCGTGTTGAATACAAAAACTTGTTGAAACAAGTTTTAGGGTTTGTTATTTTTGCTAATAAGCAGGGCAGCAGTGGCGTAGCCGCCGGCGGTCGAAACCTTAGGGCCAGTCGCAGCTGGCGACGGGTTTGAAGAAGCCTTAGTAGCTTTCTTAGTTCGGGATGAAGTCTTAGGAGGAGCCATCGGGATTGTCGACGGTGGTGAATGTGAGTTCGCTAGAGATTTTGTTGAACGAGAGTTCTTGTTTAAAAATTAAGATGAAGACAAAAGAGTCAAGTTGACTCTTGATTTGACCTATGTCGGTCTATTTATAGGACATTCAGGGTGTCAAATTGGTGTGGTATTCTAGGCAAGAATCCCACCCAAAATGCGAGCTTCGCGTTCACATTAAGTCGGTTCGACTTCAAACGCGAGGGTCACCCCCGCGTTCCAAACTTTAAATGCGAGGCTCACCCCCTCGTTTCAAACTTTAAACACGATGTTCACCCCTGCAGTCAAGCTTTAAATGCAAGGCTTACCTCCGCGTTTCAAAGATCAAACGCGAGGCTCACCTCCGTGTTTCAAAGCAAAAAAACGTGAGGGTGAACCCCTGCATTTCAGAAGCAGAACCATGGCGCTCACTCTCACATGAGTCTTGCATGGAAAATTCCTTCAACCAAGTTGATGATGCCTCTAAAACGGATGTAGCGAAAAACTCCTTTATGATAAAGAATTAACAGTACCAAGATCAAAACCAATATCCAAAGTATTTCAAAAATTCATTCCAGTCAACCACGAACTTTTAAAAACTTTGGAGGGGGTTCTGTATACTGTCTAAAAATTATTGCAGATAGCTAATCCTCACAAAGCACTAATGATGAAAGTTACAACCTGGCGACTTTCACAACAGTAGACAAAGGTTACAATCGGACAACTTTTGCGACAACCAATGAAATTTCTAATCTGATGACTTTCACGACAATATACGAGAGTTACAAATTAACGACTCTCACATTTCAAAGAGCCAGATGCAAGGATTACAAAAATGACGATCCTTACAACATTTGAAAAGAGATTATAATTAATGATCTCTTCAAAGAAAAACGCAAGGGTCCACCCTCGCGTTTCAACTCTAAAACACGGAGGTCCACCCCCGCGTTTCAACGCTAAAATACGGAGGTCACCCCTACGTTCCAATTCTAAAACGCAAAGGTCCACCCCTATGTTCCAATGTTAAAACGCAGAGGCTACCCCTGCGTTCCAAGTCTAAAACATAGAGGTCACCCTCGCGTCTCACAAAACTGAACGCGGGACTCGTTCCCAAATGCGAACCTCGTGTTTGACTTGTTCAAACACGACTTAAACGGTTTCAAAACCATTTTGCACGTAATGAGGCCATTAAGCCCCTATTATGGAGTAATTTAAGGGGTCAGTTACTCCTCTTAAACCCTGAATAGCTAAGAATTCAGCTAAAACCGGATCTTTCTTATCATAAGGCTTTTGTGAAGGCTTTTATTAGAGTTTTGAAGCATTTTGCCTTAGCTTTTGAACCATTTCGGTTGAGGAACTCTAAGATTAGTTGTTTAGCCTATTTTAATTAAAAAGGGTTAAATATCCTTTCTGTAATTAACTCTTTTGCAGAGTTCTTAAATTCATTTAGAGTTCTAAAGTTGCCTGACAAGTTCTTCCCGACGTTAAGTCAAGAGGAATAAACAACATTTCACGAAGTTAAGTGCTTGGATCGTCAATGAGATACAAGATTCAAGCTTTCATCTCCACCAAGAAGAACCCAATTTTAAACAAAGGGAATGATATCCGTCGATTCCTTCTCTCTTTTGTAAATCGGAAAACCGATTAAGAAGATTAGAATTTCTTTTTCTAAGTCAGCCAGGGAGATTAATACAAATTTATTTCAATTTTCTTCTTATTTTTCCCGCAAACACACACACACACACACACACACACACACACACACATATATATATATATATATATATATATATATATATATATATATATATATAT
>NC_033794.1:59620898-59637087 GCF_001876935.1 Asparagus officinalis
ACACACCCCTCTCCACCATTAGATCTTATTGATTGATTATTTTCAGATCTTTTGTATTATAATTGATACAAATTATAGTAAAAAGATTATAACTAAACAAAAAAAAATTATATTTCCTGGGGTTCTTTTCTTTGTGCTGATGGAGCGTTGATCTTGTACTCCATTGACGGCCTGACTAAGATAATGGGTCTTTTGCTGATTGGTGATTTTCTGACTTGGTTACGTAGAAGATATCCTAGTCTTCTTTTAGAACCGAAATAAAAGAAATCCGCGTGTGTCTCTCTGAGGATCAACCTCTCGAATGAACAATCACTTTCTCTTTTAAAGACTAAAAGAGAGAGTTAATAGACTTTAATCATGAATTAAGTGGCCATTAAAGTAGGAGATAGTAGGGAATCGGTTATCCCCTTGACAATACCCATTAAATGACAGATCTGGTGAAGTTCGCTTATTAATTAGTTGGTTAAGCTCGCTAAAAGTGTTTGGGTGAGGCTCACTTGGACGTAGGTGGGTCATTGCTTCTGATTCGTGGGTGATATCGCCCACGTGGGTAATTGCAGGCGAAGTTCACTGATTCCATTGGTTGGCGAACTTCGTTGGTAAAATTCATCAATAGGTGAGCTTCGCTTATGAGATCGAATTTAGCACAAAATTCAATTTGTGAGTTGGCCGACTCAATGATGATTTTCGACTCGGCCTTGAAATCCAAATTAGGACTCGACCTCACTTTAACTTGTTATAGGCTCAATTTTGGGCCTGTATGAAGTGTTTAGCCTATTGGCGTTCACTTCTTGGATCCAGGCTGAACATTAACCTAGATAAAATGCATTTTACCTGTCTACAAGACCCCCCTAAAGTTTTTAAGATTCTACATTTGACTTGTAACAGGGATTGAAATACTTTGGGTGATTAGCTAGAGGTATACTGTTGAATGTAGCTCAAGTCATCTTGTTTAGGTTAAAAATTATCTTCAATCAATTTGGTTGCCAGAGGTGTATGTTGAAAGTGGCCTCCTTTGCTGTAGACTTGCATTGAAGGCTCAATAGTGCTTTTACTCGTCCAACTCTGTGTTTGGAACGAAGTTCACTTGATCTACTATCACAGTGAAGTTGAGAAATCAACGAAGTTCAACTAATTCTAGGTATCAGTGAGATTCACTTTACTCTGGGCTACGTGGGCGAAGTTCATTAATTACTGACATTTGCTGACTAACGATGGTTGTTGAGATTACGCCTTTGGATTTGTGTCATGATCTGTGACTAAGATCTTTTGATTGAATATTCACGAGATCCGCTATAGATTTGACTGAGTTTTAGGCTAAGATTTAGCCTGTTTTACTAGTCTAATCAAATCTTAAAAGATGTGATTTTCTTAGAAGCTTGAATTCGGAGAAGGCTAAAAATAGCATTGTTTATTATCTTCATCTTCTTTTTCTCCATATCTAATTCTCCATCGCTTAGATCGGAGATATTTCTCAATAGCAAAGCTGAGATAACACAGTTCCAATAGGACCTTGCCTAAGTAGGGGCAATTAAGCGATGAACTTTGCATACTCTGTCGGATGGTAGACTTGCTATCGACTGAGAAGGCCAAGCTTGAATAGATTGTTGAGAATTAGTCGGTGGCTTAGGGTGAGGTGAATCATGATAGATATGCGTGGAGCTTCAAGTGACATGCTCTACATAAGACCGTTCAACAACTGAGATGGCAGTTGTGTTAGCCCTTATGTTTTGATGATGTTTTACAACCATCATTATCGGTACTAATGGCTTATTGAGTGCAAATGTAGTGAATTCATATATCAAGATTATTAGTGCCACCAATGGAGGATTGGATGGAATATGCGCTACAACGATGATATCCAAAGGAGGAGGAGGCATAGTGATGAAGCAACATTATTTCAAGAATACCAAATTCAATTAGAAGCTTCATCCAAAACTCAAGCTATATCAAGACTCAAGAATTGTATTCTCGTGAGGATATTAGCTAGGTTTTATTTTCTCTCTAGTGCTAGAATGTAGGCAAATGGTTTAGATTTCATCTAAAGCTATTGGGATATTAACACACACATTTTCATACTTATAGTTTTGAACGTATTTCACAAAATACTATTTTTCACAAGTATGAGGACCTATTCGCAAAATTTCTTTTCCAAACAATTTGTTTTTAGTATTAAAACTATTTTACAAAGTTTCACAATTTTCAGAGGTCAAATGAATATTTTATAAATATTTTAAGTGAGTCAAAATCAAATTTTTGAGTGTATCAGATTGCGGTCGACCGCCATGGTCGACCGCGCCTGAGCTCACTCGTCAGTGGGCAACAGAAACTTTCACGGTCGACCACCGCGATTGACCGTGAGCTAAAAATTTTTCACGGTCGACCGCGAAAGTCTCTGGACTTTTGGTCAGTTTCTGAGGTGCCTCACGGTTGACCGTGAAAAAGTCACGGTCGACCGCCGTATGTTTTAAACGGTAATATGGTATAGGATCTCAGCGCCGATTTCACACGATCTCAGCGCTGTTCTATTTCCAGGTTTTGGGGGATTGGTTATGGGTTTAAACAGCTATGATTTTTTATAAAAACCCATCCTCTTCTTCTTCCTCAGTGTCCCAGCTCTTTCAGATATTTTCAGAGAACGTTTTTACAGAGCAAAATTTTTAAACCTGTTTCCATCTTAGTTTTTCTGTTTGTGTCTCACATCCCAGCTTCAATGTTATCTTCTCTTTGCCATAGGGACATTGTAAAGAGAGAGTTCTTACACCATTTCTACTATTTTGAGAGCTTGATCTTGTGTAGATCAATTGTGTGGGAGTGTGATCTAGTGAGATCAATTGTGTAGTGTGAGATTGTAAGGTGATTGCTGTGTAGATGAAGTTCGGCTTCCAAACCGGGTTGTGTAGTGGATTTCTCCTCGAGAGTGGGGAGCGGGGACGTAGGTCAGAGGACCAAACCTCGTTAACACATCGCGCGTCACAGGATAACGATTCCTAACCCTATCTCCTCTATTTTGATTGCATTTGCATATTGTGTTTTGCTTGTCTTATTTTTATTGCATAATTATAGCCTCTTGACCCTAATCACCTCCCCTCTAGGGTCTAACAAGTTGAAGAAGGATCATTGTGTTAGGTCCCTTATTTTGATGATGATTTACAAATACCATTATTGGTGCTAATTGCTTGTTGAGTGATATTGTGCAGATTACTTTTTGTCAAGTAATATAGTGCCACTATTGAAAGATGGATAGAACTTGCGTTGTAACGTTGATATCCAAGGAAGTGAAGACAAGTTGATGAAAAAAGCCTTTAAGAGCAACATGTACAAGAGGAGATTCATCAACAAATTAGCAAATATTGAGCCTCAAGAGTTGTATTCATATGTGAGCGATATTTGTATCTTTTACTTTCTCTCTAGATCATAATGTAGGCAAGAAACAAAGTAGATAACATTTGAAGCAATTGGGGGTTCACACACACCTACTTCTAAAATCTTATTTTTGACCAAATTTGGAAAAAATGATAAGCTTTTACATTTGGTAAATGATATTTCAAAAATTCTTTTTCTAACATGTTTATATTCATGATTATAAACATTTTCTAAAGTTTTATATTTTTTTGATTTCATTTGGTATTTTTAAAAGGGGTTTAAATTTCATTTCCACTGTTCAAATATTCTATGTGTACATTATCAATCGACTGATGAGGATCATCAGTCGACCGAAGGAACGCGCTAGAAAAGCAGAAAAGTTTTTACTCAGTCGAATGATGGTTCAGTCGACTGATGAACCATCAGTCGACCGAAGTAGTTCATCAGTCGACTGATGAGTTCATTAGTCGACCAATGATGTTTGAGCTACCACTAATGGTCAGTTCATCAGTCGACTGAACAGTACCATTAGTCAACTGATGACACTATCACGGCTAGTTTCCGAGTTTTTAGATTTTGCAAGATTTTGTGATTTGTTTTGAATTTGGGGTATTATTTTGGCTTCCTATATATATCCTACACCTCTCTTCCCCTCTGTATTAAGCAAGGAAAGAAATATAAGAGTTGTGTTTTGTTTTTTGAGCTCAAACTTTCATCTCAATTCTCAAGTTTTTAGTTTTTAGTTTTCAATTTTGATCTTTCACTTCACATCCCATACACCTTTGTGCTTCATCTGATTATCTCCTAAATCCTTGCCATAGGATTGTTGTGAGGAGAGTTTATTCATTCACCTTGTATTGTGTAGAGTGCTTGATCTCGAGAAGATCGTTGTGTGGATTGTAAGATCTCACGAGGAGATCGTTATGAAGAAGTTCCGACTTTCAAACTAGGTGTGATTAGTGGATTACCATTAAGAGAGGTGGTCGGGGATGTAGGTCGTGAGGACCGAACCTCGTGAACATATCGTCGTGCTAATTTGGATAACTATTCTCTATCTCTCTCTCTCTCTCTCTTATTTATTACCATAGTTTAAATTTGTGTCTTGTGTTTGATAGAATTTTGTTAATTGTACATTTAATGTTTGATTACCCTATTCACCTCTCTAGGGTAATTTCATTTGGTATCAGACCGAGGTCTCTACATTTAATTAGGTCTAACCATCTTAGGTTAAAGATCCAAATGGATTCAAACATGAATGTGCATATGCTTGCAGGTCAATCAACCACTAGACCCCCTTTATTTACCGGCAATAATTTCACCAATTGGAAAACTAGGATGAGAATTTATTTACGATGCATTGATCTTGACATCCTAGAGATAGTAGAGAAGAAATATGTTGAAAAACCTAACAAAGACATAACCGAGAATGAAAGGCATTTGGCTAACCTTAATGTTAAAGCCATGAACACCTTGATTTGTGGACTCACTCCAAATGAGTATAATAGAGTCTCCACGTGTGCAACCGCACATGAAATTTGGGAGAAACTATATATCACTCATGAAGGAACTCCTCAATGAGTCCAAAATTAGTAACCTCATGCATGAATATGAGTTATTTAAAATGCTTCCAAATGAGTCAATTGATGCCATGTTTTGTTGATTCACTAATATTGTTAATGAATTACATGGCCTTGACAAGGTGTTGGAGAACTTAGAGGAGAACTACAAAATCCTTCACTCTTTAATGCTAGTATGGGAGCCCAAAGTTATGGCTATTGAGGAAGTCAATGATCTTATTATGCTTACACTTGATGGCCTCATTGACAAACTCAAAGTTCACGAGAAGAAGATCAAGGAGAATGAGGAAGAAACCCAATGAACAAATGAAGAGCATTCTCAAAAGATGAAGACTATTGCGCTCAAAAGAGCAATTGATAACTCCTCCTCCTCGGATAGTGATATTGATGTATCTAGAGAACTGGCTCACCTCTCTAGAAGAATATCAAGATTGATAAAAATGAATAAAAACTTTAAGAATCATTCTAACAAATTCTCATCTCGTGTGGGTAAATGCTTCGAGTGCAATGAACCAGGATATATAATAAAGGATTGTCCCAAGATAAATGAAAAATACATGAAGTATAAGAAGAAGAAGGCGATGTATGCGCGATGGGAGGAATCCGAACCAAGTGATTCAGATAGTGATGAAGGAGCCACCAAGATTGCCCTTCATAATCCAAAAATATGTTTCATCGCTCATGAAGATGAGGTACAATCTGATACCGATGATGAATCATTTTATATGCAATGTGAGCTAGGAACCGCTCTAGAAGAACTAAATCTTGAATTTAAGAAATTAAGAAAAGAACATTCTTCTTTTAAGAAGTTGCATAGCTCATGTGACTCAAAATTTGAGCAACTACAATCCTCACTAAATGATGCCATTGCCTTAAAAGATAAGATAATTGGGGATCTTGATTTTAAAAATAAACAATTAAGATCTCAAATTGAAAATTTAAAAAATAAAATGAGAACCAATCATGCTTCAACTAGTCATAATCATCATCAATTTAGAAGAACATTCTATCATAGATCTCATGCCTCCACCTACAAGAAAGATTTTATTTGCACATATTGCATGATATATGGTCATACTTCCACACATTGTAGGATTAAAGATAATATTTATTATTATGGGTAAATATGGGTACCTAAGGGTACCAAGAGTACTAACATCCAAGGACTCAAGATTTGGGTACCTAAAACTTCTACCATTTATTACATGTATGGAACGTCTCACACATGACATAGAGAGATGTGATACCTTGATAGTCACTGCTCTCATTACATGACGGGCAATAAGGATTTATTTGTAACCCTATCAAGGATGGAAGGAGGCAATGTCTCCTTTGGTGACGGTGAGAAAGGTAAAATTGTTGGTATTGGTTTTATTAGTAAGAAACCTTCTCCCATTATTGAAGATGTTTATTTAGTAAAAGGACTTAATCACAATCTTCTTAGCATTAGCTAACTTTGTAACAAAGGCTATGATATTATTTTTAAATCGGATAAATGCATTGTTAGTCTTAATGACAAAACTATTTTTGTTTCCTTTAGAAAAGCTAATGTGTATATTTTTGAGATGAATGAGCTTATAGATCAAGATGTGAAATGCCTTGTCGCTGTAGATGGGGATCCTTGGATTTGGTATAAAAGACTTGGACATGCACACATGAGATTAGTTTCCAAGCTATCAAAGAAAAACTTGGTAAGAGGACTACCAAGCCTAACCTTTGTTAAAGATTCTCAACGTGAGGAGTATGCCAAAGGTAAATAATTCAAAAACTCTTTTAAGTCTATAAATGAGGTATCCACTAATATACCCTTACAACTACTTCATCTTGATCTTTTTGGTCCTATGTGTGTTGCCTCACTAGGAGGTAAACACTATATATTTGTTATAGGTGATTGTTTTTCACGTTTCACTTAGGTTATTTTTCTTATAAATAAAGATGAATGTGTTGAAGAATTTTCCCTTTTTGTAAAAAGAGTTGAAAATGAAAAGGATTTGAAAGTTGTAAAAATTTAAAGTGATCATGATGGTGAATTTCAAAATAAAATTTTTAGTGATTTTTATGACCATCATGGTATTACACATACGTTTTCCGCTCCAAGAACACCACAACAAAATGGTGTTGTTAAACGAAAAAATAGTACCATACAAGAGATGTCATGTACTATGATTAATGTTTTTAATTTGCCAAAATATTTTTGGGCGGAAGCCATCAACACGACTTGTTATATTTTAAATCGTGTTTCAATTAGACATATTTTCAAGAAAAAACCATATAAACTTTATTTTGGCAAAACTCCAAATATTAGCTACTTCTGGATTTTTGGTTGCAAATGTTTTATTTTGAACATAAAAGAACACCATGACAAATTTGATTCAAAGATAAATGTAGGAATATTTTTGGGATATGCATCAAGGAGTAAGGCTTATAGAGTTTTCAACAAAAGAATATTCGTTGTTGAAGAATCTATAAATGTTACCTTTGATAAAACTAATATTAATTTACAAGATTGTGTGCCTAGTAGGGATGATGATAACATTGAAGGTGGAATGGAACTATTGCAAATAAATGATACCCCCTCAACGGTTGCATCAAAGGATGGGGAAATAGAGCATGAACTAAATCAAGAAGAACTCCCCAAAGTATGGAAGTTTACACCAGATCATTCCAAGGAGCAAATCATTGGAAGCCCATCTAAAGGCGTCATGACTCGTTCAAGGGCTATGAGTGAGTGTGGTAACATTGCTTTCTTATCCTAAATTGAACCAAAACGTATTGATGATGCTTTAAATAATGAGTTTTGGGTTTTAGCCATGCATGAAGAATTAAATAATTTTCAAAGAAATAATGGTTGGGAACTTATTTCTAGACCAAAAGATTTTTATATTATTGAAAAAAATGGTTTTTTAGAAATAAACTTGATGAATTTGGCATAATGACTAGAAATAAAGCTCGTTTAGCCGCCTAAGGATACAATCAAGAGGAGGGTATTGATTATAATGAAACTTTTATACTGGTTGCAAGAATGGAGTCAATTAGAATGTTTTTAGCCTTTGCTAGTTTTAAAATTTTTAAATTATTTTAAATAGATGTGAAAAGTATATTTTAAATGGTTTTATTGAAGAAGAGGTGTATGTCTAGCAACCCCTCGGTTTTATTGATCCATTATTTTCTAATCATGTTTATCGGGTACAAAAAGCATTGTATGTGTTGAAACAAGCTCCAAGAGCTTGGTATGCTCGTCTCTTTAGTATTGTTATTGAGCATGTTTTTTCAAAAGAAAAAATTGATAACACTTTATTTGTTAGAAAAAGAAACAATGCTTTTATTTTGGTTCAAATATATGTTGATGATATCATTTTTGGTGCTACTAATGAAAATCTTTGCAAAGAATTTTTAAAAGTTATGCAAGAGCAATTTGAGATGAGTATGATGGGAGAGCTTACATTCTTTTTTGGTCTCTAAGTCAAACAAAGGGAAGATGGAATCTTCGTGTCTCAAAGCAAATATGCTAAAGAGTTGGTGAAGAAATTTGGAATGTCAAACTCAAAGCATGCACCAACTCCTATGAGCACCTCCATCAAATTGGACAAGGACGAAAGTGGCGAGAAAGTAGATAAAAAACTTTATCGAGGTATGATTAGTAGTTTACTTTATCTCACCGCTAGTAGATTGGATATTATGTTTAGTGTTTGTGCATGTGTACATTTTTAAGCTTCTCCTAGAAAATCTCACTTAATTACGGTTAAAAGAATTATTAAGTATATAAATGGTACTATTGAACTTGGTTTGTTTTATCCAAAGAATACAAATTTTGATCTTTATGGTTATTGTGATACTGATTTTTCCGGATGTAAAGTAGACCGTAAGAGTACTAGTGGCACATGTCATTTCTTAGGCAATTCACTTATTTCTTGGTCTTCCAAGAAATAAAATTATATTGCCTTATCCACTACGGAAGTGGAATGCATTGACGCCGGCTTATGTTGTGCATAATTATTATGGATAAAACAAAATTTAGTTGACTTTGATTTGCATTTTCATGATACAAAGATATTTTGTGATAATACTAGTGCCATAAATATTTCAAAAAAAAATTATATTTTACATTCTAGAACCAAGCACATAGATGTACTCCACCATTTCTTACGTGATCATATAGAGAGGAAAGATATATCCCTTGTTTATATTGATACTAAATCACAATTAGCGAACATCTTTATCAAACCTCTTAGTGAAGAAGATTTTTGTCGTATAAGAAATGAATTAGGCATGTGCATCATTTGATTGTTTGTTTTGATGATTTTTTCTTGCTCTTGGTTTTTGGTTTAACATTTTCATATCTTAATACTTTATTATTCGCACTCATTGTCATAACATGTTTGAATGCACAAGGATACTTAGAGAAGTGATTAGGAGAGACCAAGGTCATTTCCAAGAGCAGTGACGTTGGTTGTAAATCCTAGGGAGAGTTAGTAATTCCTAGCACTTGAGGAATATGACACGGTAGGCCAACACTTAGAGAAGTATCTTGTGGGTTTTACAACATGTATATCATTTTTATTACCCTGTTTTGATGTTGACAAAGAGGGAGAAAAATTTCCAATCATTTGTGCATATAGATAGCGGGAGCAACTATTTATAAGTACTAATTTTATTTATTCTCTTGTATGATGGTGGTTTGTCATCATCAAAAAAGGGAAATTGTTAGGTCTCTTGTTTTGATGATGATTTACAAATATCATTATTGGTGTTAATTATTTATTGAGTGATATTGTGCAGATTACTTTTTATCAAGCAATATAGTGTCACTATTGGAGGATGGATGGAACTTATGCCATAACGATGATATCCAAGGAGGTGGAGGCAAGTTGATGAAGAAAAGCCTTTAAGAGCAACATATACAAGAGGAGCTTCATCAACAAATTTGCAAATATCGAGCCTCAAGAGTTGTATTCATATGGGAGCGATATTTTTATCTTTTACTTTCTCTATAGATCATAATGTAGGCAAGAAAAAAAGTAGATAACATTTGAAGCAATTGGGATTCATACATACATACTTTTAAAATCTTATTTTTGACCAAATTTGAAGAAAAAATGATAAGCTTTTACATTTGCGAAATGATATTTCAAAAATTCTTTTTCTAACATGTTTATATTCATGATTATAAAGATTTTCCAAAGTTTTATATTTTTTGGAATCTATTTGGTATTTTTAAAAGGGGTTTAAAATTTATTTTTATTGTTCAAATATTCTCTGTGCACGTTATCGGTCGACTGTTGAGGATCATCAGTCGACCGAAGAAACACGCTGGAAAAGCAAAAAAGTTTTTGCTTAGTCGACTGATGAACTATTAGTCGACCGAAGAAGTTTATCAGTCGAGTGATGAGTTTATTAGTCGACCGATGAAGTTTGAGCTGTCATCAATGGTCAGCTCATCAGTCAACTAAATAGTACCATCAGTCGACTGATGGCACTGTAAGGACTAATTTCTGAGTTTTTAGATTTTGTGGGTTTTGGGATTTGTTTTGGATTTGGGGTGTTGTTTTGTCTTCCTATATATATCCTACACCTCTCTTCCCCTCTATATTAAGCAAGCAAAGAAATATAACAAATTACTTGTGTTTTGTTTTTTTAGCTCAAAATTTCATCTCAATTCTCAAGTTTTTAGTTTTCAGTTTTGATCTTTCACTTCACATCTCATACTCCCCTATGCTTCATCTGATTATCTCCTAAATCCTTGCCATAGGATTGTTGTGAGAGAGTTTATTTTATTCACCTTGTATTTTGTGGAGTTCTTGATCTTGAGGAGATCGTTGTGTGGATTGTAATATCTCGAGGAGATCATTGTGAATAAGTTTTGGCTTTCAAACCAGGTGTGATTAGTGGATTACCATCGGGAGAGGTGATCGGGGATGTAGGTCGTGAGGACTGAACCTCGTGAACATATCGTCATGCCAATTTGTATAACTATTCTCTAACTCTCTTTCTTATTTATTGCTATAGTTTAAATTTATGTCTTGTGTTTGATTGAATTTTATTAATTGCATATTTATTGTTTGATTACCCTATTCACCCCCTCTAGGGTAATTTCACATTGGAGCTCCACAAGTAATGACTTCAATAGTAACTAGGTTTCACCAATGCTAACCTAGATCGTATTAGATGTCGCATGGCTGTCCTAGGCCCGAAGTCATATTTTGTTTGCAAGAAGTGCTTCCTTCTTCTTGACATGTTCTAGTTTGGAACAATGGTGCACTTTTTGTTCAATAGCTCTTTCTCATTTCCTGGCATGGATTCTAGAGAGGAGTAAGTATGAGTTGTTTTTTTTTTTTTTTTGCATTGGAAAAAACTTAGCTCCCCAAGTTTTATGAGATCAGAGGAGCATGGGTTATAGCTTGGTGTACCTCGTGTATGTTCTTTAGCTTTCATATTACCTATAGTTAGGAGTATAGGGCAGTAGCAAATAACAACAAATATACATCTTTGTGTACTAGAGCCTTCGATCAATAAAAGTGAACCTTTTTTATGAAATTGTCCATCTTTGTATGTTTGATCTGTATGAACTCTACTTCTATGTTGAACTTGAATTCTGCATGGAGTTGTTGTGTTGGAAGAGAAGTTCAAGCTTCCTTATGTCAGCAAGAATTGAATTGAAGTTTGCCAAGTAAGTCTCAAACAAATTGAGTTAGAATTTTCTTAATTTGGAGACTTGGTAAAATTTTCTATATCATTTTGGCGAAGTTCGTTTTAGTGCCTTATTGAATGGAGCAAAGTTCACTTACTTGAGAAACAGCCGGCTGGGCGAAGTTCAGTAAGTTGGTTAAGCGAGGCTTAGTGGGTGGATTTAAAATTTGAATCCTTAATTTTTGGCCTGAAATTATGGCGAAGTTCGTTCATAGCGAGATTCTCTATGAAGTTCAAGGTGAGAATCTTTGGCGAGGCTCAGGATGAGTTTTTCAGTAAAGTTAAGGGTAAAAATCTTCAACAAAGTGTAGGGTCAGCCAATAAATAGAACTGTTTGCCTAATTTTTTTCTTCGCTTTGATTTTTGAAAACCCTAAATTTTCTCAAAACCCTAGCTTTCTTAAAATCCTAAAGGATCAAACTTCAATAACTCCCCATCATGCAATCTTAAGAGGAAGAGCTGCTGCTAGGGGATCTCATCAACCAAGAGCAGAGGACGTGCTGGTAGGGTTGTGGTTAAGCTTTGAACCCATACATGGTGATCTTCAGAACAAAATTCAGCCCCAATCAAGCTTTGAACAAAGTCTTGGCGCACTTAAAGCTTTTTCGCTGTCAAATGCATGATTTTTATGACTAGTTGTGGTTTCACTGATGAATTTCTATAAACGATGATGAAGTTTTATTAATAGACATTAATGTCACTTGATGCTGCAAGCTTCGCTTCTCAGGTGGAACTCATTGTTATTAGTCTTTTGGGCTTCTATAGCGAACTTCATTTGGGAGGGGATCACGATTTAGTTTGAGTGAACTTCACCTGAGGTAGATTCCTCATTCTGACTTGAGCAACCTTTGCTTGAGCAAGGTTCACCAGTTTAATTTGAGGGATCTTCACTTGAGCATGTTCACTAGTCTAATTTGGTTGACCTTCGCCTGAGTGAGGTTTGCCAGTCTAGTCCACCTAATCTCTTGAGTGGATTTGATTATGTTGCTGAAGTTCGCTTCTTTCATTATAACCTTCGCTCATCTTGTCAATGCTTAGTTAATTGTGACGACTTTCACTTATGAGCAAGATTTTTCCATGGCGAACTTCGCATCTGAGTGCGTGATTAGTTTCTTTTCGTCCTTGTCTTCTGACTTGTTTTCGCCTCTTGTTTGAAAAGTTTGCTTATCGAAAGGGCCTGCCAACCATCATAACCACTTTGGACATGATGGGATCCGTGACTTTAAGGTCAGACATGCTTTTGATGGGCACGTCCCTCTATATGTAAAGGGTAGTAGTTAAGAAAGAATCGATGCTAAACAGTAGGGAGACTATCGAACTCTATAGGAGATGATAATTGATGTTAAGTTCTCCATTCCCAAAGAGGATGCGTACTAATCACATTTTTATTATATTTTTATACCGTCATTATCTATCTTATTTAAATAAATATATCACAAATAATATGTTTTATCTTAATTTATAGGTTAATGAAGAGTTAATGAATAAAAGCCTAAAAGAATTAAACTCCCTAATTTTTTACTATTTATTGAAGCCCAATGTGAAGACAAAAGAAGGATCAAAAAGATCTTAAGGATCCATGAAGAAATCAGGTCAAGAAATTAACAAAAATTAAAATTCGGTTATAAACCAATCGGTCGGCCAACCAATTGGCCAATCGGTCGGCCAACCGATTAGTCAACCAATTAGTTCATAACAGAAATAGTTTTTAGCTAAGATTTAATCCTTGTTCTCCAAGAAAAATCTAAGGGTTCTTATTCATTGTTATAGGCTATTAATAGGAGTAAATTGTGACGGATTTGAGAGTGAAAAGTTTTGTAAAAACTCTATTTGGAGAAGAGAGTTACTCTTAATTGAAATGACCTTCTAAAATTGTAAACTTTGTTTACAATTAATAAAATAATTTTTTACCTCTTTATATTTTTATTTTATTTTCTTTATTAGTTGATGAAGATGAAGATGGAGATGAATATGAAGATGAGGATTTGCTTTCACGGGGCTAGAATCCTCTTGTAATGTAAGTTTTCTTTTTCTCTTATTTTTTATTTTAGATATTCATATTTTAGGATTTTCTTTTCTTTTTTAGTAGATTATATATATTTTGATGACTTATAGAGTAGATTTATTTTCATGCTCTTTTTTTTATTTTCTTACATTTTTATTTGGTAGTATAGATTTACTTTCTTGTTTTTTTATTTTTGTAGTCTAGATTTATTTTATCTTTATAATATAAATTTGTATTTCTTTGTTCTTAATTTTCTCTTTGTAGTTAATTTCTATTTTCATTCACTTTCTTTTATTCTCTCTAGTCTAGATTTTATTTTTTGTTTTTAATTTCTAAAATGTGGAACCAAAATCTTGTAGGAATTCTAGAACTATATGAAATTGGTTTATTTTCTTTTATGATTTGAGAATTACTCTCTTATATTTAAAATGATTATGTTTAGGATAATCAACCAGATAACTAATTGGTAGAAAAATAATTTGATAATCTATACTTATCTTATGTGGTTTGATAAGTTATGTTTATAAATTCTAGAACTAATATCTACTTGTTGCTCTTTTCATGAATGCTAATTTTACTTAAATGATAATTTGATAGGTTATACTTTTCTTAAATGGTTTGATAGTCTATACTTAATAAATCTAAAGTAAAATACCTGATAAAAAAGAGAATAGTTCATAAATCTTAAGTGAAATTGACAAGTGGATTCAGTTCTAGGTTCCTCATTTTCTAATTGATTTCCTCCTCCATCTTTTACTTGTTGTGATTTTTCTCTTTATTTTTAATTTGTCTTTATTTATTTCTTGGTTTTATTTCCCTTAAATTTCTTCTCCCCTCTTAATCTAGCAATGTTTTATTTGCATATAATCACACTCACTCTCTTTATCTCTCCATAATTGTCACTCTTAATTGTCCATGTAACACGCAATTTAGAAACAAATTTTAATTATCTCCTACAACGCCTTTCTCGAGGGATCGATACTTTTTTGTACTATAACTTGATAGTTGTATACTTGTAACTTTTATTTTATTTACCACTTATCAAGTTTTTGGCGTCGTTGTCGGGGAAAGTGCTTATAATTATGATTATTCTATTTTGATATTTTATTAGTGTGTTTTCTTGTGAAGGAACCACTTTAAAGCTTGAAGATCAAGGATTGAAGATTGAGGATTGAAGATTGAAGATTAAAGATTTACTTGAGAAGGTAAGTTCTCTTTTTAGTTTTTTCAGTTCCATTCATTTTGTTAGTTTCTCACAATTAGAGATAATTAGGATCTATCTAAAAAGATTTTACTTTTGTGGACCTTAATAAAATCCATCCTCTACTTGTTCAATTACTAATAAGATAATAAATTCAAACAATAACTCTTTTTCTCACATTTCTTTGGTTATTAAATCCTAATAAAAAAATTATATTCCCATCCTTTTATAGTTGCTTTTAATTCCTAAGGTTGTATTGCATATAGTTAGTAGGAATTCACTAAAGTTATTTGAGCATCTTGATTTGACACTTACTTGAAAATACTCTTAACGGTAAAAACCCACTAATCAAGATAAGATGAGGGATTTCATCATCCTTTACTTAACCCACAAATTACTAATTCCTCATTACATAAATCCAAGCCTTTTAAAACTCATTAGACGTCAGCCTCTAAGAATTCAAGCTCATTAAGGTTAGAAGCTTTAGAAATCAAAGAACGCGCTCTAGCTTAAATTAATCAAGTTTCTGCCTTAGGTTGTCATAACTGTCTTTCTCTAACTCATGTTTCAGAGGAATGTTCTTTCTTAGGAAATAATTAACTACTAGAGTAGGTAAATGTTGTATTCTAGCATCCCGTGAATGGTCTATTTTCTCTAATTCCACAACCCACAATAAGGCTAGATTTGTTCTCACAAGTGTAATTTAATGTGTAACTCACAATAAGGCTCAAATACAAGATTTGTTCTCTACAATAGATGAGAACTCAATGTAAGTAATGTGTAACTCACAATAAGGCTCAAATACAAGATTTGTTCTCTACAATAGATGAGAACTCAATGTAAGCTCACTCTCACAATATCACAATCCCACAACCCAATATATAATGTATGAAATACTAAAAGCTCAAATAGGAATGTGTGTGATAAAATGAGTTCAATAAAATCTAACTCAAATAGCAAACTGCAATAGTATGAATATAAAAAATCAGTAATAAAATGCTAGATAAATAAGTTAGAAAAAACTTCTCTCTAAACACAAAGAGAGGATGAGAGTGATTGAGAATGAATTCCTCAATTGACAATGTAAGCTTCCTCTTTATAAACAAACACCAAAACTTGAGAAGAAACTTAAACAAACTTTTAAACCCTTTAAAACACTTGTTAAAACCTACTTAGATTATTATTAGAAGTGAAATAGTAAGGGATATTTATAGGATGAAAACCAAAGTATAAAACCAAGAGAACACAACAAAAAGGCAAAAGCACAAAAGGCTAGAAAAACTAGCCGTTACAGGCATCGGTTGACTGATGAAATGTATTAGTCGACTGACAAGCTAACCATTACAGACAGTT
>NC_033794.1:59637110-59657728 GCF_001876935.1 Asparagus officinalis
TGAAAAAACTAGCCGTTACAGGTGTCAGTCGACTGATGAGCTGAATCAGTTGACTGATGAGCTGACCGTTATAGACAGCTAACAGCTCATCAGTCGACTGAAGATCTCGTCAATCGACTGATGACCTCATTAGCCGACTGATGACCTCATCAGCCAACTGATCAGTCGACTGAATAAAAAATAAAAACTTTTGGTTTTTCCAGACGGTTTCATCAGTTGACTGATAAGGATCATCAGTCGACTGATAACATGTTTTTAGCCTTTTGGTTATTCCAAATGGTTTCATCAGTCGACTATGAGGTTGAAGAATTTTCTCGCAAAGAAATGGAGCAGATTAAAATGAGGCTTCAAGGACTAAATGATAGATTTGCATTAGTTGATAGCAATCAAATAAAATTTCAGAATGTCATTATGGAGAAAGAAGCCACCATCAATGAGGCCAAGGCAGCAATTGTTGCAGCGCAAGTATAGTTGGAAGCATCTCAATAGTAGAAAGAGGAGCTTGAACTTCAGTCAATCGAGTTGGCTATGGAGTGTGATCTTAAGATTGTGGAACTTGAGGTTGAGACTACGAGGCTGGTAGCTATTGGAACACAAAGCTACTGCCATTGATCCTAGAGCTCTGAGGGAAAGGGCCCAAAAGAATGCTCATAGAGTTAGGGATTCTAGGATAGTTGAATGTATTGCACGAATACACTCTTTTTATCCATATTCCCTTTAGAATTTTTATAATGGATCAGTTCTTTCAATAATAAAAGAACTTGTTCATAATAATATATATATATACATATATAATTCATATATATATAATATTTAATATATAGGAGATCGGTTCTACATAAAAATCTCCTAGCGTAAAAACCTAGATAACAACACTCCTCATCCAAGGGCGTAGGTTCAGTCAAACAGGTCATACCAGCACAATGTCATTTAATTACCTCATTAAACACATGTATTAATTATATTCAACGCACGTGAATCTGGATTCCTGCAGTGAATCTGGGATTCACTGGCAGTGAGATTCGAGATACGTTGAGGGTAGGTGAAATCTGGATTCAGGCTTGAGGTTAATTAATGAGGTAATAATGCATGTGTCTGTTACTGTTTTGACTCAAAATCGCCAGCCATGTGATCATCTAGTTCAATGGATGAAAGATTTTATGTTTTAGGCTAAGGAGGTTTATTAGAACCTCTCTATATTATATATATATATATATATAAATATATATATTATATAATATATATATATATATATATATATATAATATATATTATATATATATATATATATATATATTATATATATATATATATATGATAGAGGTGTAATCTTAGCGTATCATATTGATATCCTTGCTAGGTAGAAAATTAATAGAAACAAACCGGTAAAGGTGTAATGTTAACATATCAAGTTTGATCAAGTTGGTACTATTTAGAGGTGTAAGGTTAACATGACAATATTAGGGTATTTGACAGAGGTGTAAGATTAACGTGTCAAATGAAGTGACTGATAGAGGTGTAATATTAACTGGTCGATTTTGAATGAGTCCAAAGGATAACTACTGTTCGCGGGGAAAATTGCTTTCATTGACGTCATTGTTTTCTTAAGCAACAGTTTTTCGGTTACAAAAGATCCGGTCTTTTTATAAGATCCGGTTACAACAAAATCAAAGAAAAAATAAAAATTACAACTCTCCTTTTCTCGAATAAATCGCAACATCCTGTTTTACGGTCTCTTGCTTGTGTGGGTTCTTCGCCTGCGCCGGGGTTAATCCGTGGATCACCGCGCGATCTTGATCCGGTCGGATCTACATGGTATGACAGGTGTTATTTCACGAAGGAAATAACAGCCAGGGGTACTATTTCACCAAGGAAATAATAGCCTTTAGTAATCGAAATCGACCAAGCGAAATCGATACTCTTCTCGGGATCAAAAACCAAGTTTTGATCCGGAGGATAGTCGTATAGATCTTAGATCTGATCTCTCTCTCTCGAACTCCTACCTTATCTGACGTGGATGATCGCCAAGAACCAGATCTGAAAAGCCAACTCTTCAAAGCTCCAAAACTCCGAAGTTCAGTTCTCAATCCAGTAGAGTTTCGCCTCAAAAAAGTCCAACCTCCAAAACAATGAGCCACCAAGCCTATTTATAGGCATTTAGAACCAGATCTGGGCTCAGATCTGGGCCTAGATCTGGGCTTGGCCCAGGTGGCTCGGCCACCGAGCCACCAGGAGGTGGCTCGGCCACCGAGCCACCAGGTGGTGGCTCACGAGCCACCTGAGTGGCTTGGTTTTGGCCGAGCCCTCCAGGTGTTTACCGTTTTGTCGTTTTTTTCGGTTTCGCGGTTTATCCAAACTCTGATTGTTGATCTGGACTCTGATTTGGCAGTCCGGATCCTAATTTGGTAGTAAGTCCACTTCAGTGTTGTGGTCTAACGATCCTGCTTGGATATATCGCCTGATGGTTCGTTGGTTTGTCGAATCACCGTACCGAGCTGTGTTAAGGGACCTATAAGCAGTTTTATACGTCTACAGATACCCCCTCCAAAGTATTTCAGTCTCATTCTTTTATAGAAGAGTCTGGAATACTTTAGATATGATTGTCCCAATCTTCAATCGGTATGACGGGACTTTGGAGTGGCTTCTATTCTTGATTCCTTCAATCCTTCAGGCTATTCGGTGCTTTGTCGAATATCTGCAAGGGTTCCGGTGCTGCATTTATTGTCTGACCGTTGTCGGAATTTTGAACTTGAAGTCAATTCCTGATTTTCTGATCTTTAGCTCGTGTTTGTTGTTTCAACATGGAACTAACCATCGATTGTTGGTAACGCGTTGTCCGGCGTTTGACACAATTTATATTCGTGCGTCTGTTGGAGTCTTGAGAAGCAGTTTATACTCTTATACTTTTCGGAGTGTTGTTATAAGAATATTTTTTAGAAAAAAATACTCTCCAGAAACTTCTCAACAAAAATAGGGAATAGTTTATAATCGTATACCTTATTGGAGTACTAAGAATGATCTGAACCGGCCTGATAATGACCCAAAAAGGCAGTAATTAGGCTCAAAAAATCTTTCGACCTTTCCGAATATATGGGAGATGAATGAATAAATAAGGGACTGAAATGTCGGTCGATTTGGAGTCGTTTCGACACTTGGTTCAACTCCAATTTGAATTTTGGTTCAAATCTGGTTCAAACTGGTTCAGAACTGGTTCAACCTGGTTCACGACTGCTTTAGGACTGGTTCAGGACTGGTTCAGCCTGGTTCAGCCTGGTTTGGTCTGGTTCAGCCAGGTCTGGTCTGGTTTAGCCTGGTCTGGTCTAGTTCAGCCTCATTTGAACTGATTTAGTCTGGTCTAGTCTGGTTCAGCCAGGTCTGGTCCGGTTCAAGACTGGTTCAAGGCTATAAAAGAGCCTCTTTTCCTCTATCTAGGGTCGGCCCCTCCTTCTCCCCTTTTTTGAAATTTTCTTTTCCCTCGTGCATCTTTTCTCCTTCAAACCTTCATATTTGTCTTAGATCTACCCTTCCTCTTGATCTTAGACTGAAAAATCCCTCAAAATTTCCATATATAGAATTTCTCTCAGGCCCCTCGAGCACGTGGTTCGAGCTTCTTTCAAGATCTGACTTTTGTTGGATCCTCGAGCTTTTCCTCAGGTAAATCCTCTATAATTTTGGCATATTTCATTTTTAATCTGATATATGAATTTGTGGGATTGCATATGAGGGTTAGGGTTTGTGATTTGATGCCTCGAGCTCATCCTTCAGGGGGTAAAATTTGGAGGTCTGAAGGATTTAATTATAATAAAGAGGGGATAAAATTTTAGGGTTAGAGTTTGTCGCCCTAACTAAAATTTTTTTTTCTGTATCTGATCCCCTGATTTACTTTACAGATCATTATATCGCACATCCCGAGAGGTCGCTCCCCTACTGTATCGGCTGATGGCGTGCTTCCCTCGTATGCTGGTGAGCTCTTTTTTGGCGTATTTGTAGATTTGTAGATTGCTGATGGCGTGCTTCCCTCGTATGCTGGTGAGCTCTTTTTTGGCGTATTTGTAGATTTGTAGATTAGTCATTTATCCCCATTTTGTTCTCCTTGGTGAGACAATCGGGAAGAGCCTTGATTCTCCTTGGTGAGGATTGACGCTTTAAGGATAGGTTATGCTTGGTCAAAACCCTATCTCAAAATAAATAAAGGGGACGTTTTGACGCTGTATTGTGCCTTATAAGGCAGGGATATGTTTTTGATATATCATACCTTATACGTGCATAATGTGGCCAAATCGTCTCACCCTTTATAAGGCAGTGACTCTATCTTATCCGTTCGTAGGATGAGTTCAACTTCCTTTTATAACTGAGACTAACAAACACTTAATTGCTTGTTTTCAGTGGAATATCCCTCTAGAGCATTCTCATCTCATGCAGTGGATGGACGTCGTGACGAGTATTATTCAACCTCCGATGATTTTTCACCTATTCCGCTTACTCTTCAGTTTGCTCCGGGCATGTCGATAGAGGTTGCCCAAGTGGTGAAGGAAGGTGGACATCGAGCTCTTCGACAGTTGATTACAGATGCGCCTTTCGTGAAGGATGCCAGCTCTATTCAGCCTCTCAGGAAGACTGACTTTTTATTTGGTGACTCTGTCAGAGATCATGTTGTAGTGTTTATTGACGCCGAGAAGTGGCTTCATAAAAATGG
Organism: Asparagus officinalis; assembly: GCF_001876935.1. NCBI lineage: Eukaryota > Viridiplantae > Streptophyta > Magnoliopsida > Asparagales > Asparagaceae > Asparagus > Asparagus officinalis. The sequence continues at coordinate 59,641,807 of NC_033794.1, forward strand.
TGGTGGTTTCCTATATTTGCCGAAGATTCCTCGACACTGCTCGTTGACTGAGCTCAGGCGTCAGGCTGTGACACGGGAGATATCGTGGCGCTTGACGGAAGAGCATGAGAGCGTTCACTGTGGCTATATCACTCATCAGGCAGCTCTAGGTTCGAGCAGGAGTCATATCATTGGATTGCGTCCTGGACTATTGGGGCTGGATGCACCGCCGCGTAACGAATTTCTTGCTTCTGCTTCTACTTTGAAGAATCACCTCGCTGACTTAGGACGGGAGATGCCTGCGACGCGCCATAGATTCGCTGGGTCCATTCTTTAGATAAGCTTTGGTGGGCTCGTATGACGAAGTATGTCTTAAGCCGATGGAGTGAGGAGTTGCATGCTTGTGGTCTATATGCAGCCATTCGTTCCACCATGTATGGCTTACCTGTCAGCGCGAAGCATTTCTTCGCTTTGTGTGAGCTCTATAACCCGGATTCGAACACTTTTCTTACTAAGCATGGAGAGTTGTGCTTAGGTCTCCATGAGATGCACAAGATTTCTGGTTTGCCTATGGGTCAGATGCTATATTAGGAATACTTTCCCTCCAACCATGAATTGAGTCAGCTGAAGGATCACATGCCCAACCGCTATGAGACTTTATGGGATCTCACATGTCACTATCATATTGCTTTGGCGCAGTCTGAGCCTTTAGCGAACAGGACTAAGTCACATGTGAGTCTGAAGCAGTTTGCGTGTTATTTGTTCAGGAATCTAGAGAGCAATTCTGGCAAGGCTATTTGTGAACTGGCAACGCTTACTCCTTCAGAAGTTAATGGTTTGTTGAAGAAGATCGACGCTCACTCTTATACCATTAGCAGTCCCAAGAGTGGCTTTCCTGTAGGGACCAAGTTTAAATCATTCTTATGGCATGCGACCGCATCGATTTAGCCGATGACCCTTCTTGCTAGTTACCTCGCTATCTGGTTAAAGAAATGCGTAGTCTCATATCAGTCCAGTGACATTTTGCCATTGGAAGTGCTCTACCCAGCGGTTCATCTTGCCTACAAAAAGGAACTTTCGCTTCTTCCGGTGATGGTAGCTAACATTCATCGAGGGCTTCGACAGATTTCTAGTGCTTTTCTAAGGTGGAGTTCCCATATACTTATTTGATGGCTTGGTTCGTCCTTCATCGTCCTGATATGATGTCGGTACCTAGCACCGTAGACCGCTCTGTTCCCCTACTATAGTTGTTTGAGAATGGCAGGTGGGAGGGGCGAGGATTCCTTGACATCAAAAAGCGGCTACAGGTCCATAAATATTGGGCATTTTCCACTTGCTTCCCGCAGTTCTTCAGCCGATATGGCGAGTGTTTGATTGATGAGGAGAAGCCGAGGGAGTATCGAACTCATTTAGATATCGGCTGCTTTAATTGGCTAGTGAACATTAGGCCGGGTTATCTAACCTTTCGGGTTAGGAATCAGTGTTTTATAGAGCTATATCTACCCTGCCGATTTGCCCGCCAGTTTGGTTATGATCAGCTTTATGTCGGGAATCCACGTCAGCAGCTTCGGAGCCGAGGAAGCTTCTCAGGCTGATTCTCGTGTGATTTGGGAAAATGCTCGGTCATAGAGGACACGGAGCAAGACTCGTCGGATTGACGAGGAGGGAAAGAAGATCTTCCATTCTGCTGATGAGGCTTCAGGCGGAGATCTTGAAGATTACGAGGATTGTTCCGAGCGAGGTTAGCTACCTATTCTTTCCTTCTGTCTTCCAGAATTATTAATCTTGATAGTTGTTTGATGTTTCAGGGACCGCAGCTGACAAGGATGAAGAATTCCATCCTTTTTCCCAGGCGAGACCTTCGATTGTTGTCCCCGCTGCTAGGCGGAAGAGATTAGCCCACAAACCGCATGCAGATTCGCGAGCATCTGAGATGGATTTGTCTGGTGATGATCCTGCTAGCGACGAAGGTAACATCTACCCTATAGATCATCCTCTTGATCATTCAGAACTTCGACTCATGCTTTTCCATCTCTATGTAGGAGAGCATGGGGATAGCGAGATGAGTCCTGATCCTGCTCCTCATGATTGTGTATTTTCTGGTGAGCCTGACTCACCATACCAGGTAGAAAAGCCTGCAGAAGCTGCCGATGTTAGGGAGACCATCAATGTAGGACCTCATTCAGCGAATCCAAGTACATCTACCATTGACAATGTACCCTTTAGATGGCATACAAAGGAGTTGAACGATTCAGAATTCGTGCATTCCCTAATTGTCTCCATGCTTCTTGCACTTTTAGACAAATTGCAGGAGGCAAACATGGATCTTGGGAATAGAGAGGCTAACACACCCATAAGAGGTAACTCATTTCCATTGGTCGTAGTCTCTTTATTCTTCTTTTGCACTTATATTCTCTTGTGTCAGATTTCTCGACTGATGATTTTGACGAGGAAGGTTTGCTTGTGGACACTCCTATGCTCCACTTCATGTATGGCTCTCCTCAGATTGATGACCAGATGCCTGAAGATATGTTTCCTGAGTCTACACTCCCTAAGAATCCTGAGGATGGTCCTTCTGAAGGTACGTGCCTCTTCTCAAGTTAATTATAGGACTAGCCATTTTTTTTTTTGACTGGTGCAGCTATAATATGATGTATCTGAGAATTCCGTTTTGTGTTTGCCAGAAGCTTTTGTCAAGACTGATCCTGTTGAGCCGGCTGTGAGACCAACTACATCAGCTGATACATCCACAGCAGTTACACCTCCACTACGCCCAGTGACTCAAGGGGAAGGAGGTATAAATTAAGCAACTGAGAAATGTCAGTTTTTTCCTCATTAAGGCTTTTGACGAATTTCTCCTTTTTGTGTAGGGCTTTCTTCTCGGCTTCATGTCCTTGTGAAGGAATTGTTATCATACAACGACCCTGAGAAGATCGTCATCTGTATAGAAGTTCGCTCCTTCTTCTCCTTCGTGAATGCTATGATTGGCAAGCTCTTCTACGGCGAACTTTTCCTTCACCAGTTTAAGCCTTTCCTTGATTCTAGAATAAATTCAATGAGGGATGCAGGATACCCGGATCTGGCGAAGGCTATAGTTGATGACCTTGATTGCTTAGAGCATGAGCTTCAGATGATTCGCGAGCTCCAGGATGCAGGTGCCTCTTCATTCATTGCTGCTAATTTGGATGCTCGCTTACAGACATGGCGCGATACTCGGATTTTTGCTGAGCTCGAGATTCAGGTGTAGCGGGACCGGGTAGACCGAGTTGAGGCTAACCTTGCTATTAGATCATCTTCACTCGACAAGCTTGATTTTTCCATTACCTCTTGTGAGACCAAGATAGACCAGCTCAGAAGAGAACTTCATGAAGAAGAGGAGACTTTGAGTATTCTTCAGATGACAAAGGTACAGGATCAGCAAGCCCACACTGCCTTATCTGAGGAGTTGAAATCCTTGAAGCAGAAGCTGGCCGAGACGAAGGAGATTGCTGTGAAGACTTTAGCCACCACTGAAGAATCCCTCAGAGCTGAATTGCAGGATGAGCTTAGGCAAGCTTATGATGAGAAGCTGTCTAAGTTTAGTCAGCAGATTTTTAGCCATAGACTTGATGTATGATTTCATTTATTGAATATTTTGACTTTTGATCCTTTTAGTGGAACTGGTTTTATCTTTATCTTTATTATGATTCCTCATTCTGTCTGGAATGATTGACCATAATACTCATAGGATTTTTGGCAAACCATCAGCCTTCAATGGGTTTGATAAGCCTGTACCGACTACCGTTTGAGTCGGGCTAGCATGCGAATTGTCTAAATCCGTTCCGCGTGTAACGTTGTGCTAAGAGAGTGAATTCTCTGAGACTTTGCGCTATGATGTCGAATACATAGGCTTCACCATTTGTTACGGGAATAGGCTACCCGGCAACACGTGTTAGGTGTTGACTTTAGGATTTTTGGCTAACCCCCAGTCTTCAACGGGTTTGATTACCCTTTACCGACTACCGTTTGAGTCGAGCTAGCATGCAGATTGTCTAAATCTGTTCCGCATGTAACGTTGTGCTAAGAGAGTGAATTCTCTGAGACTTTGTGCTATGATGTCGAATACATAGGCTTCGCCATTGTTACGGGAATAGGCTACCCGACAACGTGTATTAGATGCTGACTTATCCCTACTTAGGCTTCGGGATAAAATACCCCAGACTGGTATTCTGGTGTCTTTTGGATGAATCCTGGATTGATAAATTTTGGAAAAGATCGGTGCGGGAAAGGAAGAATTTTATATTCTATTTCCCGGTCTTCTTTTAGGGTGAAGGCGAACCCGAATACAAGGAAGGAAGAATTTTATATTCTATTCCCTGATTCTGGAAAAGAAGAATTTTATATTCTATTTCCAGCGCAAAAGAAACTAGAAGTGGGATCCCCACTCCGAGAATCTGGAAGATCTAGATAAACTTACCTTTTATAGGATTGGTTATCTAATCTGAAGATGAGTTTTTTTTTATCGAAGTGAAATTTCAACTTCGGTTACAACCATGAGAAGGCTTAACCAAAGAGAAAAAGAAAGGAGTTCTTTCGTTTATCGAAAGGGGACTCTGAACTGAAAGTGGAACTCTTGTTCATGGAAAGAGTCAGGAGGGGAATTTGCTGGTGGTTTGGGCCAGAAAGACACTTTTGGTGGACTCACTGTCAATTGAAATCGATCAGTGAGGGATTTTGGTGGTGAAAATGATTTTGGGTTATCCTCTAGAATATTAAGTGTAATATTCTTCAAGGAACTCCCCTGTAAATAGGTTATTCTGAATGTAGTAGGGATAGTACTTTTTCAGGAACTTCCCATTTATTGGCATTAATTACCTGGTGCCCTCTTGAGTAATCAGGCGATATGCGCCGTTTGAGTAGACTATGTCTATCACAAACGGTCCTTCCCATTTGGGTTCAAATTTACCTTTCTTCTTGGAGTTGAGGATTATCGGTCGGCGAGCAGCGAGGAACAGATCTCCTTCCTTGAAGCTTCTCTGTCGGACTCTTTTGTTAAAAGCCCTAGATATTCTGGCTTGATAAAACTCAATGTGTTGTTGAGCTTACAAGCACTTTTCATCCAACATTTTGAGTTCTTCGATACTGTAGGCTGTCTAAAAATAATAATAGATAGCTGATTCCCCATCAAACACCGATGATGGAAGTTACAATCCGACGACTTCCAGAAGGCTACAATTTGAAGACTTTCACATATCAAAGAGCTAAAGCAAAGATTACAAAACGACGATCTTTAGCAACGCTCTGACAGAAAGAGATTACAAATCAACGATCTCTTCAAACCAAGACGTGGAAGTCTTTCCTGCGTACCATCGTCCAGACACAACACCAATTCAATCACCTACGCAGCTTCAACCGCTGCAAACACGAAGACAGCTTCTTATGTGAGATGATTGATCTTGATGGCTGTGACAACAACATGACTAATATTATATTAGCAACTATTAGAGATGCTGATGAGCAGTATAATGATATTCGACATACTGAGGAGCACATGGTTAAACCATGCAAAGAAATCTTAGTGGAGATCGTGACCTGCAGTTGATAGAGCATTACTGAGATGCCTCAATCGTCACAAATGGCCTGAATAGGACCTTCTCGAATGGCCATTGGTGTCATCCATATATAAAGACAGAGAAGCTCAAACGCAGCTCCAATCGCTGCTAAGTACGGCTCAAACGCAGCTCCAATCGCTGCCAAGCACAGCTCAAACGCAGCTCCAATCGCTACCAAGTACACCTCTGAACGCAACTCAAATCAGCTCTGAACGCAACTCAGATCAGCCTCTGAACGCAGCTCAGATTAGTAGCTGAACGCAGCTCAGATTAGCAGCTGAACACAGCTCAGATCAGTAGCTGAACGCAGCTTCAACCGCTGCCAGACGCAGCTCCAGCTGACTTCGAACGCAGTTCTATACTGCTGCCACTTGGAGAGGATCTTTCGATCAGATTTTCCAGAATCAGAAAAAGAGGATTGACTCCTTACACAGTCTAGGGAATCAACAAACAGAGGAGCTCTAAACCATCGATACTTGGCCTATCAACCGAATTGTTTTTGGTTCGAATAACTCTATTACTAGAGTTTGTTGCTTGTTCTGAGTCACGAAACTCATCAAGAGTTATCAACCAGACAAGATCGTTGTTCCAGTGAGTACAGATATTCGGATCGTCAACGAGAAGCAAACTCGACACAAGCATTCGAGGGAGGCATCTCATCGCTACCAAGAAAAACCCAGAATTAAACAAAGGAGAGAATCCAGATCATTCTCTTCTCTTTTGTAATCAGGAAATCCAATTGTAACTGAGATTAAAGGAATACAAATCAATTTTCCTTCGTTTCTTTTATTGTAAATTTTCCACCAAACAGAGACGTTTCTGATGTTGTTCTTCTATCGTCATCTCGATTGCGAGAGCGATCCGAAGGGATGGGATTTGGATTTCCAATGGTATCACAGCTTCACATCCGTATACCAACGAATATGGGGTAGCTCCTGTAAGTGTGCGTATGGTGGTACGATAAGCCTAGAGTGCTTCACCGAGTTTATCATCCCAATCTCGTTTATTGGTCTTCACGAGCTTTGATAGGATCCTAATGATCATTTTGTTAAACGCCTCAGCTAATCCATTCGCAGTGGGATAATAAGCTGTTGACGAAACATCTTGAATTTTGAACTTGTCACAAAAGCTGACGAAGGCGTTGCTTATGAACTGTGGACCGTTGTCATGAATGATTCGTCTTGGCACGCCGTGTCGGTATATAACATGATGTTTGATAAATTAATGACGTTGTTCATCTTCACTTCTCTAAGCGGAATTGCTTCATCCCACTTTGAAAAGTAATCCGTGATTGTGAGAATGAATCGATCACCTTTGACAGAAGGGAGAAAAATAGGACCGACAATGTCCATACCCCATGTCTCGAACAGCCAAGATGTGGTTGACGTGTGTAAACGCTACGGTGGTTGGTGCATATAATTTGCATGTACTTGACAAGCATGACATTCTCGGGCGTATTCGATTGCATCACAAACCATTGTTGGCCAAAAATATCCCATTCTTCTGATGCGATCATACAGTTTGGGACCGGGCTGATGCGCACCACATTCTCCTTCGTGTGCTTCCTTAAGAACTTCTTCTGCTTCTTTGTTCGAAAGGCATCGGAGTAACAAACCATCGTACCCTCTACGGTATAATGTATGGGTCTCAGTATTATAGAAGAATCTTGGTGCTCTTCGGCGGATTAATTCCCTTTCTTTTACATCCTCTGGCAAAATACCATATTGGACGTAATCAATGATAGGAAAACGCCAATCTCGGGACTCAGACCCAATTTGAGTTGAATTCACCTCCTTGACGCTTATGTTTCTATCATCTTCCTTTTTAATATCCATATCGTATATGGGTATGCAGAGCTGATGCGTCCTTACTGTGACTAATAGTTTAGTTTCGGGAGGCTGCGCAAGTGATACCGCTAGTGCTGCCAGTACATCCGCATAAGCGTTCTGGAGATGAGGGATGTATTCAATAAAGAATTCTTCAAAAGAATCTGCCATTTTGATGGCCTCCTGGTGGTACGGGATCAGGTCTTGGTTCCTGACTTCATGCTCTCCACGGACTTGGTTGACTATCAATTGAGAATCCCCAAAAGCTTCGAGATATTCGACCCCCAGTTCCTTGGCGAAACTGAGTCCAATGAGAAGCACATTGTAATCGGCTACGTTATTGGAATATGGACTAGTCAGTGAATAAGCCCGAGGCATCACATGCATCCCCGGAGAAACTAAAACAACTCCAACTCCGGAGGAGACTTTAGGACATCCGGGGGTTATTGCCTTATTAACTGTCCTCGAAGCACCATCGAAGTATAATTGCCATACTTATTGGTGCGACATAGTGTTAACCTCATGGGTTTCATCCGGCAAGTCATCATATACTTCTGCAGTATCCTTTGTCGGGTTTGCCGCCAAAAGATCACAAATCGCTTGTCCTTTGATCGACTTCTGCTGTTTGAAGTGCAAATCATATTGGGACAAGAGAAGGGCCCACTTCGCTAACCGCCAATTCATAGAGGCCGGTTGCGTCATAAATACCCATACTAGATTAACGTTAGAAATGACGTAAATCGTCTGTCCAACCAGGTAATGCCGCATCTTTTGCACTGCGAATACCAATGCGAGGCATTCTTTCTCAATCATCGGATATCGAGACTCGGCGCCTACCAAGGTCCGACTTAGGTAATAGACTGCCTGTTCGTGACCATTGTCATCGTCTTGTGCTAGTAAGGTACTTATCGAGTGGTTCATCGCCTTGAGATAAATCAAGAATGGTCTACCTGATTTTGGTGCAACGAGAATAGGAGGATTCGTCAGATATGTTTTGATATCTTCGAATGCTTGTTTGCAGGCGTCATCCCAAATAAATGACACCCCTAGGTGTGATTTGAAGTAAATCAAATGCTGAGTGGGTGAACCCATCCCATTAAATGGCGTGAAGTTAATTAGATTGAACTTTGCCGGATACGGGATCGATTCCCATTCTCTTGGGTATGGACAAGGAATGCCCGTCTTCTTCATCTCTTGAGCGGAAATCAACGTATTGATTTTGCTCTCGAGGTTTTTGATCTTCAAACTTTCACCTATGTTTTCGCTAGCATTCTCGTTACCACCCCCTGTATTGACAGGAGGATGATTGGCATTATGAGCTTCATTCGCATTTGTGTCCTCATCTTCCTGATTAACCTGGTTATGACGACTTAGTTCGCCTTGCTGGTTTGTCAGTGCTTGGATTTGTTGGTCATGCATTTCTCTCATATTCTGCATGGCCATCTGCATTTCAAACCTGAAGCTCTCCTATTGTTTAGCCATGGCTTCTTCGAGCATCTTGGCCACTTGTTCCGCACGTATCATAAGTGCCTCGCGGGGTTGTCCCTCGCTGGATACCGTATTATCTGATGCGACCGCAGAGCTGGCATCTGATTCTTCATCTTCTGAAGGTAACCTTGTCTGAATCCTACCATAGGTTGCTCGTATGATGGCTCCAGATTACAGACGTGTTATACGCCGGGATGCTCCCGGAATCGACTTGGGATTATCCCGTGTCGATGTCCCTTTGCTGGTCATATTAGTGGCGACCCTCGGAAATTCTCCGTCTTCAACCACCGCTCTTCTTCATCGGAAACGCCTAGGCCTTGGTTTTGGCGTTTCGGTACTGAGCCTTTCGAAAACCGAAATTCTTTCGAGGACTATATTGGTGCAGTTGCACTCCGACAATACTGCCCGAATGAGTTTGGAACGGGGGCATTGAATCTTTAGTTCTCGAGAACTCCTTTTCCTGGTTTTACTCGTACCCTCAACATGATAGTACAACTCGTCGGTTTGAAGGTCGGAGTAACCTATCGTGTGTTGGCACGACTTCTCAGGTATAACGCTATCATCATCAGACGATAATGTTTCCTTCTGAGGGCGAACTTCCTTCCTTGGGCTTTCAAGAGTCACGCGCCTCGAAACATGCCTTTGTGGGCGTGAGTTCTCAACGGGCTCCTGGACTTCAATGCGCAAATTGGTGCGCCTAGCTGCCCTGATCTCTTTGTCATGTTGAGGGTGGCGGCGACCCCCAGCATGTTGAGTCGTTCGGGGCTTCTTTATCGGGCCCAAACGCTCTTGAACTGGAGCTTTGCATCTTCCATCGGGAAGTGGACCGAGGAGCTCCAAAACTGACTTCTTTCTTCGGGATGATTCTGCGTGATCTTCCGGAGTAGCCATGGGAATTATCGGCGATTTAGAGTGGTTCACCAGAGGTTGAACTTTTACTGAAGGCTGCAAAGGTTGCTGTTTAGCCTGAATCGCCGCTTCAGACTTCGGCCTCCAGACTTGGCGGGTTGGTGGCGGCTTTTTGGTCACTTCCTTCCGCAGTCTTTTGTGGGCTTCTTGGACTTGAGCCCGTGCTTGCGCTAAAAGTGCGCGACGCTTATGAATGCGCTCCACAAGCGTCGAACGATTCCACTTGACATAGATCCATTCATTCGTTGGCGGCTTGGAGGAGCTACCATTCATTGGTTGTTGAGGCTGTTTGCCTCTCCTGTTCTTCAGATCCGCGTTATAGCGGATTCTGTCAATAGACTCCATCGCCTTTGCGAATTGCCGCGCCAGGCGTTGACGTCGCCTCTGGAGGGCTCTCTTTGAGAGAGTCACTACGCCCTCGGTGGCGGAGGCAATGGCGAGAACAGATTTGACCTGGTTGGAGGTCGGTGGAGCTTCACCCGATGCGACTTTGGCATCAGTTGGGGCGAGATCTTCATTGGCATTTTGCACTTCTTCATACCAACAGACTTTTCTCCTGGAGGAGAACTTCTTGGGCTTGCGGGGGGAGGTGGATCCGGACGAGGATGACAGATACTCCTTGAACTTTTGTTGGTCGAATTCATACTCGACCTCCTCCTCGACCGGGATTGAGATCCGCGGCTGCGACGCAACGATCTCAGCAGCGAGTGGCTCCCACTGTGGTCGCCAGATTGTTCACGGGGAAAATTGCTTTCATTGACGTCATTGTTTTCTTAAGCAACAGTTTTTCGGTTACAAAAGATCCGGTCTTTTTATAAGATCCGGTTACAACAAAATCAAAGAAAAAGAAAAATTACAACTCTCCTTTTCTCGAACAAATCGCAAGATCCTGTTTTACGGTCTCTTACTTGTGTGGGTTCTTCGCCTGCGCCGGGGTTAATCCGTGGATCACCGCGCGATCTTGATCCGGTCGGATCTACACGGTATGACGGGTGTTATTTCACGAAGGAAATAACAGCCGGGGGTACTATTTCACCAAGGAAATAATAGCCTTTAGTAATCGAAATCGACCAAGCGAAATCGATACTCTTCTCGGGATCAAAAACCAAGTTTTGATCCGGAGGATAGTCGTGTAGATCTCAGATCTGATCTCTCTCTCTCTCGAACTCCTGCCTTATCTGACGTGGATGATCGCGAAGAACCAGATCTGAAAAGCCAAGTCTTCAAAGCTCCAAAACTCAGAAGTTTAGTTCTCAATCCAGCAGAGTTTCGTCTCAAAAAAGTCCAACCTCCAAAACAATGAGCCACCAAGCCTATATATAGGCATTTAGAACCAGATCTGGGCTCAGATCTGGGCCCAGATCTGGGCTCAGATCTGGGCCCAGATCTGGGCTTGGCCCAGGTGGCCGGCCACCTAGGTGGCTCGGTTTTGGCCGAGCCACCTAGAGGTGGCTCGGTTTCGGCCGAGTCCTCCAGGTGTTTGGTTTTGCGCCCGTCCCGGGGGTGCCTCGGCCATGGCCGAGCCACCCCTAGGTGGCTCGGCTTGGGCCGAGCCACCTGAGTGGCTCGGTTTTGGCCGAGCCCTCCAGGTGTTTGCCGTTTTATCATTTTTTTTTGTTTCGTGGTTTATCCAAACTCTGATTGTTGATCTGGACTCTGATTTGGCAGTCTGGATCCTGATTTGGTAGTAAGTCTGCTTCAGTGTTGTGGTCTAACGATCCTGCTTGGATATATCGCCTGATGGTTCGTTGGTTTATCGAATCACCGTGCCGAGTTGTGTTAAGGGACCTATAAGCAGTTTTATACGCCTACAACTACCATTTGAAAGTGTAATATTAACTTAACGGTAGGAAATCAATGAAAGTGTAATATAAACTAATCAATTTTTAGCATGACAGATTGACAAACGTGATAGTATTAACTGGTCAAATCAGAAAAGATATATCAACAGCGGTGTAGTGTTAACCAGTTAACAAAATAGTTTGACAGATGTATAATGTTAACCGATTAGATCATTAAAGTACAAACTGTTCACAGGTTTAATATTAACATGATAGTAGTAATGAATATGAAGACAAACAGACGTGTGGTATTAACTTGATGACTCACTGCGGATTTTGACTGGATTTTTAGATCAAGATGATCAATAATATAGGTTGAGAATTTATTCTCACGGTTAGAGATAGAAACTTAAACGCGACTAGAATCTTTGTAGGGGGATGAAATTGACCAGAATCAAAGAAAATATTTCTTGAGAAATTTCCCATTGATTGGTGCCATGAGCCTATTGTTGTTTTTAAGCGATATGCTCCATTCAAGTAGACCATCTCTATTACAAATGGTCATTCCCATTTAGGTTAGAATTTTCCCTTAGTATAGTGTGTCATGACTACGGGTCGATGAACCGCTAAGACTAGGTTGCCTTCTTTGAATGATCATTCTCTGACTTTCCTGTTGAAGATTCTTGAGATTTATGATTGATAGATATCGATTCATTGCTAAGCCTGAAGTCTAAGCTCATCTAGCACTTCTAGCTCTTGGAGTCGCTTTTGATGATGTTCTTCGGTCATTATTTTCTCAACAAGAGCGATTCTTAATGATGACATCTAAATTTCCAATGGTATCAAAGCTTCACATCCATCAACCAACGAAAAAGGCATGGAGCCAGTGGGAATGCGGACCAAGGAAAAAGGTCAAGAGGATTCATAGTTTGACCAAGATGATACTGCTTGAGTTAAAGCTGAAGATAGTAGTGATGGTCTTTGAGAGCTTATAGAGGGCAATACCTGAAACACTCAAGACTCTACGTGGAATTATGCTTAACACAAAGCCCGTGTCAATATGAATTCTCTCGACCTTCACCGATCCCACATACTCGGTATAGCAAAGGGGCCAGTTATATGGTGTCTTTGATGAGCATGTCATCTGGTGTAAAGGTGATACAAGGTGCCTGTCATTGGTATTGTTAGCACCAATTGTGTTCTTCATCTTGAAGAGGCTCAATCGTGTGGGCGAGGAATGCCTCGTTGTTATTCAGAGCTTCCTTTAAAGCCTCTTTCATTTCCTTAGACAAATGTAGAAGTTTGAATAAGGTTATATGAGCTGGGATATTGGCTAATTGAGCCATGATATCATACCAAAGAATGTGGCTTTAGAGTTGTTTGAGGGGCGCTGCAATGCCTTATTGAACCGATTCTCTTTTTGCTTGGTTGGTTCGGATAGAATGGAGGGCCCTAGTTGATCATAATTCTTCAAATAATCTCGGCCGAACCTTGTCCCCATCATAATAACTCTCTCTTCCTCTTAATTAGTAAGTGAGGAGATTCGTAAAGATTCCTCTCTAATAATTGTAGAGACGACATTGCAGGACTTCTTCTTACGCTTGCTCTTTGACTTGGTCTTCATAAGAACCCAATGTTCATTTTTAAGAAGGTCAGGATGTACCCGCATCATTTCTCCTCTTGTTGTAGTGAGAGGGACCAAGCCTTGGCTTTGTTTATTTTATTGATCATAATTGACCAATTCCATCCTTACAGTAGAAATGTGGATAACGCCGCCTTGAGCTTGGACTTTCAACATGGAGCTGAATTGGAGAGTTACCATATTAGCGGTGACTTTATTTTCTAGGGCTTGAGCTTGAGAATTCTTGACTCAACAAAAGTCTGTATCTTATCCTTGAGGATATAACAGTTCTTCATCGAATATCTCAACATTCTGTCATAAAGGTAGTAGTACGGGTCATCAGTCTTGCCGACTTCTTCAAGGCGTCGTGCTTTAGGAAGCTTCAACTAGTTATCCTCATTAAGAACATGGAAAATAGCCACTCTATATTTGTCTTTAAATGAGTAATTATATTGAACATTCTTCCTTGGTTCCCTTTTCTGGTTGTTGGGGTTTTGGATCTTGACAATGACATTTTCTTTGGCTTTCAATTGGGAGGTCTACCCTTGCTCGCCTTTATTGCCCTTGAAGTTGGTGCAGATGTGAACTTGTTGAAACATTCTGATGACTTTTCTACTATCTCAGCTTCTTCAATAAAATTCTTTCATGTGTGGGCTGTAAAAATGCCCATGTGAGCGTCTATATGCCCCATTAAAGTATACCAACAAGTTTGGAGTAGCATCGGTGAAGGCATATCTCAACATCGCAATGTCAGCTTGCGATATCTCTCAATGAATTCTCTAATTTTCTCATTTCCTCTTTACATTTCTGATAGAAGTTTAGCCATGATGACATCTGATTGTTTTTCATAGAATTGTGAGAAGAATTTTGATTCTAGATCAGCCAAGGATTTGATTGAACCTTCAAGTAGATTCTGAAATAATCGAAGGCTATCCCCTAGAGGGTTCCAATAGTAAGTCACGCGTTAGTGGCATCATTACCCACTATATTCCTAGTTTATTAGTGGAAGTAGTAGATATGTTGGTTTGGAGAATTTTTACCATCAAATGTATGCAACATTGGCGGCTTAAACTTTATCGAATAGGGAACCACGTCCTACTCGATGGGATAAGGTTGGGTAATTCCAACCTTCTTGAGCTTAGTTTGTTGAGAAAGAACATTGAGCTATTTTTGGATGTCCTCTAGGGCTTTTGGTTCTTTGCTTGGCTTCAGAGGCCTAATGTTTTTGATCCTAAATGGTGAGAATTTGCGTCATCTTGATGTGCTTGAGCTTCTTTTGGAGAGAATTCGATGACTGGTCTTTTCTCCTCCGAGGAACTTAGGCGCAGTTGTGAAGTTGACAAGAGTTGTTCAAACATTTTCTCCGAACATTCAAATCACTTGTCCGAAGCCTTCTTTTGAGCTGCCATTTAAGCAAAAGATTGTCTCGGTCTATCATACCTTCTACCTATTATTGTTCGAGTAGTATTTGACACTATGGTTGAGTTAGTGTCACTAGGGGTGGGTTGGTTACCTTAGGATGAAACCCACAACACTCACGTTTTGAGGAGGAAGTAGTCAAAAGAAATTGCTATTCTCTGCCTCGATCTGGTGAGGTGATAAGCACCATCGGTCTCTGGCAATATGGCTTTGATACTAGGAGAATATCTCGGGTCATATGTCCTATTCGTACCTTTATTCTCATCTCTAGGCACAACACTAGTTGTGTTGATAGTGAATTCTTAGAGTTTATCCTTTCGGATGTGACATCTGTTGGCCTTTTTGTTCTAATGATGTTTTAACAAATAATTTACAACAAATATTATTTATCTAGTGTATGTGTTTTTTTATTTATTCTAGGCAAATAATGAGTTGGAGGTTGGATGGAATTGCTCTTCAACGATCATATCCAATGGAGGTTGGTGGAAATAGTGGAGTGAAGCAATGTAATTCAAGTCAAGATCCAAGTTCAAGCTTCATTCACAAGTGTACCAATTCGAGCTTATTGAAGACCTATAGCTTAGGTAATCTAGTTTAGGAGTTTATATTATATGTGTTTAATACTCTAAGCTTAATATCATATACACACACATTGTATATATGTAGTTATATATATATACATACATGTTTTGGTTTTCAAGTTTATATAAATATGAAATTATATTTTTCATATTTATTGATATATATATATTTATGAAAATAGTGTATTCTTGTTTATAGACTTAACAATAATAGTTTACATCTTTTATTAAGTCTATAAAATCATTTAATAAAGTTCCAAAATATTTAAGTCAAAATGACAAAAACAAGTGTTTCATGTCTTTATGTTTTGACCAAGTTTTGCAAAACGATGATATTTTATAAATGGAAAATGTAATTCTAAAAGTTCTTTTTGTAACATGTTTATTATCATGTTTACAATCATTTTTCAAAGTTTTACAATTTTTAGAATTTATTTACTATTTTTAAAGGCATTTTAAAAATTAGAATTTCAACATGAACAGTGCATGCGCATGTTTTTAAGTCGACTTATAACACCTGACAAGTCGACTTATGATCTCTTCTGGAATGATCAAATTTTCTTCTGTCAAGTCGACTTATCAGACAATGTAAGTCAACTTATAGCAAGTCAACTTATGACATTTACAAGTTGACTTATGGGCTGGTTTTTTTACTATAATGGCTAGTTACAAGTCGACTTATCACTATAGCAAGTCGACTTATAACTGCATAACGGCTAGTTTTTCC
>NC_033794.1:59657738-59738755 GCF_001876935.1 Asparagus officinalis
CCTTGTTCTAATTTTTTTGGGATTTGCCTTATTTTTTGGGCTTTTCTTTGGCTTTGGGTTATTGTCTTGAGTTCTTATAAATACTCATCATCTCTCAACTCTTATAATCATCCAAGAAAAGTTTAAATCAAGTTTACAAGTATTTTAAAGTTTGTTTTAAGGGTGTTTATCAAGTGTTTATGTGAAGAGAGTTTCACAAGAGGAGGAGATCAATCTTCATTCGGTTTTTTAGCTTCAATTTCTCATCTCCATCACTGTTGATACTTAGAGAAGTTTTTCTTAACTTATCTTCTAGCATACTTACATTTTGATTCACATATATATACATTTGTGCTAGTTTGATTTAAGTTTAGTTTTATTTTTATTTATCATATTCACACACAACCATTGAGCTAAAGTATTTTTGTACATTGTGTAATTTGGGTTGTGGGTGTGATTGAGTGAGCTTACATTGAGTTCTCGTCTTGTATTAGAGAACAAACCATTTGTATTGAGCTTTTATTATGAGGATCACCTTGTATTACACAAGTACACTAAGAGGAGTGTGTGATGAGGACGTGGTCGATACCAAGAGGAGTGGCGTCGATAGTAAATCCTAGGGAGAGGTAGTAAAGCCGAGCACTTGAGGGAGGCGACACGTGAGGACCAACACTTGAGGTAGGAGTTTGTGTAGTTACAATGTGAGTAGATTATAAAGTTTTCGGTGATCTAGAAAACCGAAATTGTGTGGAATTGTAAACATTTTCAGTTAGCGTTGAAAACCAGTGTGATAGTGGAGATCTTCTCGAGGTGAGGAGCAGAGACATAGGTCAAGTGGTTAGACCGATGTCCGTAATCGATTTCTCGTGTTTGAGTTTGTCTTGGCGTATCATTTGTGCTCATTGCTTATTACTATTTTATATCACCATCATCTCATGTTTATGTTGCCCTTTGTTTACATTGTATATTCTTGCTCATAATAAGTTGTATATCATACTTGCAAGAAAAATTTGTTAATTAGTTTTTAATTGGCATAAAATTGGATTAGATTAACACATTACCCTATTCACCCTCCTCCCTCTAAGGTACTAACAAGTGGATGCAGACGATATCATCGTGAGCCATGATCTTCTAGTTTAGGACATGAAGGGGGGATCTAGTTGCTAGGAGGCTGGGATTGGTTATTATGGGCATCAAAAATTACCTATAGGTTCCCGCACACAGCTCAAGATGAAGAGAATGTAATGAATACCATTATCTAAGTTAAAGAGGATTATCCGATACCGTAAAGAACCAAACAAGCGCACGAAGTGAGTCGGCAAAGCGTACGAGTCAACGAAACATGCGAAACGGTGAAACAACAAAGAAAAAACACAACCAAATCTGTGTTTCACGCCAGGAGTGCAAAACACTCAAGAGTGTTTCGCACCCATGTACGAAACACCCAAGGTGTTTCGTACCCATGTGCGAGTGCGAAACACGCAAGGTGTTTCGTACAGGTGCTAAACACCCAGAGCTGTTACGTACCAATAAGGACTCCCAGGACACGTTTTAGTGGTTTTTGATCTGTTTTGACAGTTTCAGAACCTCCCTAACTACCTTGAGGCTGTCCTTAAACATGGGAGAGTAGTAGAGCTATTATCAACTGAAGATAAGGCCAAATTGTGAGTTCTTATCCAAAAAAAGGGTGCCTGAAGCCTATAAATATACCCCTAGGGCCTTTATACATAGGTAATCTAGAATTTGGAGTTGCTAACCCTATGATAGGAGAGCCATGAATTTTAGATCTAAATGCAAGATCTTGGCTAATTCTTCAGCTTAAAGTGGGAGCTTTTGAGAGATCTGCAGCTTTTCCATTTTCCCTTGAGAACAAACGTCATTTTGATCTTGAGAAGAGTACTTATCTCGTATTATTGATATATTTACATTTGTTCTTGTGTCTAAAACAAAACAAGAATAGCGAACCTTTGTTCCGATCAACTCGAATCTGATACTCGGCAGTCCACGGACTAACGTATCCCCGGCACAGGCAAAGATTCCACTCAAGCAGTGATTGATAAACAATCTTGTGTGTGTTTCTAGGAGATTTCTGTTTATTTTCATTCATGTAAGAAAAGTCTAATAAAAAGGCTCCTTCTTTCGAATCTTGTAAATCGATAAACGATTGTAATGGATTCCGCAATGAAAAAGATTTCCGACGCAAACACGTTAGTGACCACAGTGGGAGCCAACAATCTTTCTGCCGAGGCTGTCGTGTCGTAACCAAGGATCAAGATCCTGGTTGATGCAGCGATCAAGTACAAGTTCGACCAACAAATGTTTGAGGAGTACGTCTAATCCTCCTCCTCTAGATCCTCCTTCCCTCGCAAGTGTAGGAATATCTCTTCTTTGAAGAAGGTTCGTTGGTCCTCAGATCTGAAGACCCTAGGTGATGACTCTCATCCAATCATTATTGAAGATTCCTCTTACAACGCCCCTCCGACATCCAATAAAATTGGATCTATGACTCACAACAACTCCTCTTCAGTCAAGGAGTAGTCCGCTGAAGGCGCACCAGTTCTGACAAAGAGGGATCGTCTGAGGCAGCGCCAACATCTCGTGCGTTAACTCACCAAAGCCTTAGGGCAGGTGGATGGACTCCACTATCACGTGGATTTAGAATTTAGGAGGCATCAAGCAAACAAGCCACCACCATAATAAGTAGTTGACTCCTCCTCCAAACAATCAACCAACGAATAAGTCCGTGTCAAAAGGACTTGTTCAACTCTCGAGGAGCGCATCCAGAAGCGTTGCGTGCTGCTGGCACATGCATGAATTCTTGTGCAAAAAGCACATGAATTGCAGAGGGAAAAGGTGGCCAAAGAACTACCAAAATCACACCAAGTCTGGATGCCGAAGTCCAAGACAACACCAAAATCAACTCGAACTATCGTCGACTCAGCCTCTCTAGGCCGAGACAATCTGAACTGTCTAGTACCTGGCTGAGATAGTTCATACTATCTTACAAATGGCTGAGATAGTTCTGACTATCTTGCAAATGGCCGAGATGATATGGACTGTCTCGTGCCAGCCCTAGCTTCTGCTGGTGTTTCCAAGCTTTCGTCAGCCTCCGTTCCCACTCCATCTGCTCTTGTATCTCTAGTGAAGCCTTATGACAGCATTGATCTGTCAAAGTTCTAGATTACGATGACGGATTGCCTTGGTCCTCTATGCGAAGATCGAGGCAAATCTCCAAATAAAGAACGCTTGGGTCCGGTGAACAAATCCTGAGCGACTCTTCAGACTGGGGGTCGTACACGCCCTCTTAACAAGTTGATTCCTGTAACTGCTCGCTTGGGGGTGCATATGGAAGACCACGAGCCCGTATATATATATATATATATACACACACACACACACACACACACACACACATTTGTGCTAGTATGATTTAAGTTTAGTTTTATTTTTTATTTATCATATTCACACACAACCATTGAGCTAAAGTGTTTTCACACATATATATATATATATATATACACACACACACACACACACACACACACACATTTGTGCTAGTATGATTTAAGTTTAGTTTTATTTTTTATTTATCATATTCACACACAACCATTGAGCTAAAGTGTTTTCACACATTGTGTAATTTGGATTTTGGGTATGCTTGAGTGAGCTTACATTAAGTTCTCATCTTTTATTAGAGAAAAAACCATTTGTATTGAGATTTTATTATGAGGATCACTTTATATTACACAAGTATACCGAGAGGAATGTGTGGTGAGGACGTGGTCGATACCAAGAGGAGTGGCGTCAGTAGTAAATGCTAGGGAGAGGTAGTAAAGTCGAGCACTTGAAGGAGACGACAAGTGAGAGGCCAACACTTGAGGTGGTAGTTGTATAGTTATATTGTTAGTTATTGTGAACGTTGATTGGAGAGCGTTGAAAACCGATATTGTGTGGTGTAAATATTTTCGGGTGAGCATTAAAAACCCAGTGTGATAATGGATTTTTCCTCGGGAGTGGGGAGCGGAGACGTAGGACGGAAGGTCCGAACTCCGTGATCATTTGCTTGTGTTTGAGTTTGTCATTGGCGTATTTTCTTTTGTGTTTATCTTACATAGCCATTGTCTATTACTCTTTGTGTATATTGCCCTATCACATTTGTAGTTTGTTTATTTTACCCTTTGTTTATATTGGTTATCTTTGCATATAATTGTTGCATATCTTATTTGCTAGGATAACTTTTTAATTAGTTTTAATTGGTATTAAATCGGATTAGATTAGCATAAACCCTATTCACCCCCCCTCTAGGGTTCTTTCCTAGTGGCATTAGGGTCTAAAAACATCATATTTTGGTCCGAATCTCTAAAGGTTCAGGATTATGACTTAGACGATTAAAAACTGATTCCTTTTCAGGAGTAGCTTTACATTAGCAATTCTTTTAAACTTCCAAAACTACTTCTCTAAGGGTCACGTAATGCTGACATTGACAAACTCTTTGGAGATAAGAATGCTCTCTAATCACCTGTAGTGATGGTTCTTTTTAAAACCAACCTCTCCACTTTGGGTTTTCGTGTGCGAATTTCGTATAAGGTGAAATTGGTCATACTTTGCTTAGCAGTGTTAGACAAATCACCACTAGTGGTATTATTCCTTTGCGGGAATTTAAATGAGGGGTCATCCCAACTCTTTGCTTCTATTGAGAAAGCATAGTGAATATCGCGAGATGCTTTAAATCGAAACCCTAAAGGGTTGCAGACTGATGTCCAAAATTAGAAGACATAATTACATCTTGACCTTTTCTCAAGGCGAGGGTCGATGTTTCTTCGCTCTAGGCGAAGTTCATTTAGCTTCTAGCGAAGATCAAACCATCTTTGGCAAAGTTTACCTTTACACACGCAAGGGTCAATTTAGACCTCGAGTTCACATTGTAGCGAATTGTGCGGCATCTTCTTACAATTGCCATCAATGATAGATTCGAAAAAATAAATTTCTCAAACTTCGCTTGATCAAATTTAATAACAAGTGATTCAGCAAAAGATCTAAGGGTCTTAGTGCCAGACTACGTCAGATAGTTCCTTGCGAAGATTCCCTGGGTGATGCGCTCTCGAGATTATCGCCAAGGAAAGAGCCGGCTCCACTTCAGAATCTAAATTGGCGCGCTGTAACTCCCTGAAAGCTGTCAATTCTGCCATCAAAAGAGTGATCCCACCCTGGCAGTGCTCAGTCCAGGATGCATCCCCTTTGGCCTTGATGTCGTCCAAACATTGGCTCAAGATGGATTTACAGTCTTCAAGAGAAGCCCCCTCAACACTGATCATACCAATAATTGTTTGCATCCAACGTTCCAGTTCATCAATTGATTTCTTCAGAGCTCCTGAGCGTGGAGGAGGAAGAGTTGGATAGATTGGATCCGTATGATCATCCTGAACACGTGTTGGAGCAACTTCAGAAGAAGGACCCTCTTCAGCCCCATCGTCTTCAGGAACTGAGGGGATCGATTGGGGCATTTCGTCCTCTCCGTCAGTAGAACGCTCAACGAGCGCAGACTTCATCGCATCCCCCATTATTTTGGCCCTCTTGGAATTCTTGGCCATGACAGGTATCCGCTTACGGATTCTCCTGTCATACTCACCTTGCTCAGCAGCAGAAAGAGCTTCCTTACCCGATCTTAAAGAACGAGGTGTAGGAACGGGCTCTTCTGCAGGGATCTCCTCAGTGGTCTTTTCTTCAGGAGAATCATCAATTGGTTTTCCCTCTTCAATTCCCGTAGGAACCTCTTCTTCAGAAGGTTCTACGGTGGACAAGTCTTTAGGAGCTTCAACGGCTCCGGTCGCTTCCTGTTCACAAGATAGGTATTCTTCCATCCCTGGTAGACGAGTACTCGCAGAACCGCTCCGTGAACGATACAATTCCCGAATCTCGTTTATACATGAAGTATAAACGTCATACTCCGGAATCTGAGAAGCTTCAACAAACCACTGGCGGAAATCCATAACAGCAGAGCAGCCGGGTGATGAATGGGGTAAAGTGAATTGCGCATGGGTTCCCCCGGCGGAGAAGAAGTACCATGCACGAGCTCCTTCATACAAATTCCCAATCTGAGCTAACGCTGGGTTAGGATTACCAACATAGAGTTGGTCATACCCAAACTGTTTGGCGAACCGTGAAGGCATGTAAGGCTCGATTATGCACTTCTCCCGCGAGCGATAGACCAGGTATCCCAACCTGATCATAAGAAGCCAGCTGAATGTACCCTCTTCCCAAGAAGACCAGCTGAATGTACCCTCTTCCAAAGAAGACGAGCCTTCAAAAAGAAAATCCATGAAGCGTGCATCCTCCACATCAGCTCCGTCAAAGTTAGGAGCACAGCAGAAAACCCGGTAATTATCTTCTCGGGATAGAAGCTGTCGAGCCCTGACTATATAAGAACTAATCCACGTGGCCGACTCCAATCTTTGTACGAAGGGAGTATAAGCATCATCCCCTTCATGCACTCCCGTCATTAATGAAGGGCAATGCAACACGAACCAGGCCATTAAATATGTGTATGGCACTGGTACACGTGGTTGAGGAGCTTTTCCAGCTTTCTTCTTAGCGGCTTTGACTCTCGAAGCACTGAGGAGTTCTGAAGTCAACACCCTCAGGCCATTCTGAATACAGCCAACCATAGCAGTAAGGAGGCTCACAGGTCTCCCATGCGCTAGCAAAACAGCTGGGTACACTACCTCAGCTAATATTGCCTCTATCGGTCTTGACGGTACTACGCACCGCTTCAACCAAATCATGAAGAAGCCTGCAAGTAGAGCCGTGTCAGAGATAGGAACTGTGGCTTGGTAGTGAAAACTTTCAAACTCGGCACCAGCTTCAAAATCATCCCCTGCATGCTCTGTCTTATAGGTAGCACTGGAAGCTGTAATTCGAGCTTTGGCATCCTTATGAGAGATCACAGCAACCCGAGATACGGCTACATCTTTCCGGTTTAAATTCTGAAAGAGGTAGTCTGCCCACGTGGTATGCATAATGCCCCCTCCACGCATCCCAAAGACTTGGGCACATATGTGGAAGTGGCACATCAGCTCCCAGAAAGTAGCATAAATTTCCGGGTGCGCCACCTTCAGTAGAGAAAGCTCCTCGGTGGTGGGAATGAACTCCTCGTAGGGCATTTTTCCAAGCGACAGCCCCGACACTGCCTGCATCTCATGAAGAGCAAAACCTAACTCTCCAGCAGGCGTAAAGAATGTGCAGCTGTCAGGGTTATATTTCTCCAACATAGCAAAGAAATTATGAAGACTCTGCACGACTCCCCGTCGTGCAGCTAACACCGGAACTGTGAGACCCGATTGAGTGAGCGAGTCTTTAAGCTCTTCAAGAACAAAGTCAACCATACGGGTCCACCAACCTCCTTCTCCGGAACAGATCCATCCAGGAGATCTGAACGTCTGGGTAGAGAATTCACCCTGAGTTGCAAGGAATTGGCGAATAAAGATGTTCGCTGGACGTGGCATCTCCTGAACCAGCTCCTTCTTCTCAAACAAACCAGGTCTTAACCCCTTTAGTTGCCCCCCGATTTGCGTACGAGCTCGCCGACCAAATCCAAGCGACACATTCTCCTTCTCTTTTACTATGTCGAAGGTCAAGCCCCGACGGCAGCTCACATTCAGAAAGTAGGAGAGAGGGTACATCCTCTTCATGCTAGGGAGAAATAAAAAGCGATTATCAACTCTCCGCAGCAGCTTTGAGTCTTCCATACATGTGAGATGATCATTAGCTGGTATGCGATCTCCAAATATGAACGCTGGTTTAGGAAACTGGGCACGGCCAACAGGGGTCTCCAAGTCCAAGTCAGTTATCAAAATCCTGAGAGTAGAGCATTGAGGGAATTTAATCATTTCCGCTCTTTCCGAATCAGGAAAAGTACACAATGGAATTTGGTTCTGAAGACTGAATATTTCATTCGCGTCAGGTTACCTATTAGGCATTCGTATCAAAATAGAGATTCGTGTAGATATTCATTAATAATTAAACATAAAATTTATTAGAATAAAAACCTCATAGGGATGAACCTAATCAATTAAAATTGATGAGAAAAGTTTCATTCTTGAAATCTTCTATTTTAAATGCACAATAAAATTGGATAATAATTAATCTAAGTAAAGTTTTAAAAAAAGTAAGATTTTTGATATGAAATAAATAAAGAAACCATGCCTAAATAGTAATCAAATTGAGGAACGATTTAAATCTCTAATATTTTATCTACTTTATTATGCCTATCAATTTCCTGTTAGAACTTGCTACAACTTTACTCAATTATAATGTAAGCTTTTTATTTTAGCATAAAAGCTTCAAAAAAGGAAAAAAAAATAAAAAATAAAAAAAATAAAAATTCTTACCAATAGGTCAAATCAAGAGAAGAGTGCTCAATCATCAGTTCAAAAACACCTTTTGTCAATACTAAAAAGACAAAATAAACAAATTAGGGCATAGTGAAATATTTTGAGAAAAAAAATAAAAAATAGAATAAAGTGAAAAAATATAGATAAGCCTAATAAAGGAAACAAAACTAGAATCAAGTTCTACTTATGATTGGAAAATAAACCTGTTGTAGTTTGATTATCCTCAAACAAAGACTCAACTAAATTGGCACAATTCACTTAAATCATACAAAAAGTAATAATATCAAACAAAATCAAGAATGAAACCCTAATTAAGTAAAATCAAGAATGAGACCTTATTTAAGTATAATTAAGAAAACATAGAAAATCTTAGAAATTTTAACAGGTACATATAATTTCAAGTGATCTCTGGCCCTTGAGAATTAAACCTAGTAGGTAGAAAATTAAAACATAAATAAACTTTGAAAATAATCATGAATCTATCATCAAAATATTGTAAGATTAAAGTATAATATCACATCTTGTAAATAAATGAAATTACATTAAAGAGCATAATATTAGATCTCATAAATAAATCTAGGTGAAAAATAAAAAACATTAAATTTTAAGGTTACCTCTATGACATTGAGAACAAAATGGATGAGTTTTTTAGATTACCCAGGAGAAGACGTAAAAGAGGATTTATATAACCAATGCATGCACAATTAGCAATAATAATTGCTAAAATCTAGGATCTTTTACAATGAAATTATAAACTAGAAAAATAAAAAATTACTAAACATATTATTACACTCTATTTTTTTAAAATTTCAAATAATATTAGGAACTAAAAATTAGGAAGGTATCAATTTGCATAAGAATCCCATATGATAATATAAAATCCCTATATATATTAGAAAATCACACCCTGATAAAGATCTTCGTGATTTTAAGTACTGATTAAAAACTAATGGTTAGGATTTAAACCTAATAAAATAAGAGATTGATTAACAAGTCCACGCAATAAAAAATTAAGGTTTAGTAATAAAAAACTTTATAATATTTTAATAATTAAGATATATTAGTTAGAAATGTTGAGAAAAATTTAGAGTACATAACTCTAAACTTACGAATATTGGACCCAAACAAGTATACAAATCACTTGTATTATACTCATAATAAAGGATACTACAACACTTTTTAAAGACCACTCACAATTTGAAGAGAAATACAAACACTCAAAAGAAAGCTCACAACTCACACTCAAGACACCACACTCAAACTAAGAATACAAAGATTTTAATTTTTTCTTGAGGATGCATAGCCCAAATGTAAGGGAGGGTATTTATAGTCCTCACCATGTAATCCTAACCACACATTATTACCACATTCTACACACTTCTCCTAAAAGATCTTCTTTCTACATTCTTCTACAATTTTTTGTTAAAAATATATTTCTTCAACATTTGTTGAGAAGCTTCCATTGTCTTGGGCATAGATGAAATGAATTAGGCTTTTATTTTCCTTAGGCTGAAATAAAAAATAGATTGGGTTTTTGTTTGGTGGAAAATTTGTAATAAGAAAAATAATGAAAGAATCGTATTTGATTTATTCTCTCTAACTGCTTAGAAAAAGAATGATTACAACCCTCTCAATCTCGATTACAATTGGATTTCCTGATTATAAAAGAGAGGAGAATGATCTGGATTCTCCCCTTTGTTTAATTCTGGGTTCTTCACGGTGGCAATGGAGTGCCTCCCTCAAATGCTCGCGTCGAGTTTGCTCTCCGTTGACGATCCGAACATCTTGATTCACTGGAATGATATCTTCTCCTCACGATTTGACGCTGTGGAGAACTTGCGTGGCAAGTTTGAAACTCCGAGTTAATAACTCAGAGCGAGTTTAAACTTTTAAAAAAAGTTGATTTGTACCGAAAGTTCGGTTAATAAGCCAAGGGAATGCTCCAAGAAATTTGTTGCTGCAAGAAGCTCTAAGATGCCAGATCGAAGATCCCCTAAAAATTCAGCTAAAGATCTCCTCCTTGCTACCAAGTTCCAGGGTCAATCCAAGCCAAGAAGTTCCAACCCTTAACTCGGTTGAGTTTCTTCTTATTTATAGGGGATTAAGGGGGTGTAACTGCCCCTTAAATCACTCCTAAGTGAGGTGTAACCGCCCTCAAATCATGGGAAATAGTTTTGAAACTTTTCAAGGGTTTAAAGGGTG
Organism: Asparagus officinalis; assembly: GCF_001876935.1. Taxonomy (NCBI): domain Eukaryota; kingdom Viridiplantae; phylum Streptophyta; class Magnoliopsida; order Asparagales; family Asparagaceae; genus Asparagus; species Asparagus officinalis. The sequence goes on from NC_033794.1 coordinate 59,668,310, forward strand.
TAATCACCCTAACATCTCTTCATAATAGGGTCTAACCGACCCCATTAAGTGGAGATACAGTTTAAAAAGACCGTTCAGGTTCTATTTGAACTAGTCAAATGCAAAAAACACGGGTCTGACCCCTGTGTTTTGATGTTGCAACGCAGGTTCAATTTCTACGTTTTGATATTGCAACGCAGGGAGGACTTCTACGTTATGTTGCTGACACACGGGGAGGACCTCTGCGTTTTGGTGTGGCAACGCATGGAGGACCTATGCGTTTTGTTCTAGGAACACAGCCACGAGCTATGCGTTTTGAATCTGGGACGCACAAGTGAGCTCTACGTCTGGATTTGAAGAGACCGTCAATTTATAATCTCTTTTGCTAGAGCATTACAAAGACCGTCATCTTGTAACTTTTGCCTTGGCTCCTTAAAAATATGAGAGTCATCTGATTATAACTCCCGATGTTGATTGTGAAGGGTGTTGATTAGAGCTTTCATCAGTTATTACGAAGGTCGTCAGATTGTAACCTTCATTGATCTACATGAAAGTCTTCAAATTGTAACCTTCTGGAAGTCGTTAGATTGTAACTTCTATCATTGGTGTTTGATGGGGATTGGCTATCTATTGTGATTTTTAGATAGCCTACAGCTTTGTAATGAGATGGGGTTGATCTTCAACACTCCCTCTCAACACCAGCTCTCACTATTTTCATTGTGTCGAGCTGACAGTGAAACATTTTGAACTTGCCAATGCTCAAGCCTTTTTGTGAACAAATCTGCAACTTGATCATTTGTCTTGATTTGCCCCATCTCAATTTCTTCTTGTAGAACATTTTCTCTAATAAAATGATAGTGCACTTCAACATGCTTAGTTCTTGCACGAAAGACCAGATTCTCCGCCAAACAAATTGCCGACTAATTGTCACAATATAATGCAACTGCATAATCTACTGGTTGATGTAGATTATTCATTAGCTGTATCAACCATGTACTCTCTTGAGCTATCATTGTTGTTGCTTGATATTCAGCTTCAATGGTTGATATGATATCATTGGTTGTCTCTTGCTACACCAAGAAATTGCTCCAAAATCAAGCCTAAACACATACCCAGTTGTTGATCTCCTGGTGTCATGATCTCCTGCATAGTCAGCATCGCAGTAACCAACTAACTTGCAGTCTCCACCTTTCTTGTACAAAAGACCATAGTCAATTGTACTCTTCACATATCTTAATATTCGTCGAACTGCTTCCAAATGAGGCTTCTTTGGATTTTGCATGTACCGACTCATTACACTAACTGCATAAGAAATGTCAGGTCGAGTCAAGGTTAAGTAGATCAGACTGCCTACTAATTTTTAATACATTATCGCATCTTCCAAATCTTTTCCTTCATGCGCACACATTTTGGCATTTGGTTCCAACGGCGTCTCAAGCATTCTGAACCTCTTCAACAAATCTTTGGAATATTTTTGCTGACAAAGAAATATTCCTTCTTGTGTGCGATCAACCTAACCTCTTCAACAAATCTTTGGAATATTTTTGCTGACAAAGAAATATTCCTTCTTGTGTGCGATCAACCTCTAGACCAAGGAAGTGCTTGAGCTGATTTTTGCTGACAAAGAAATATTCCTTCTTGTGTGCGATCAACCTCTAGACCAAGGAAGTGCTTGAGCTGTCCAAGTTCCTTCATCTGGAAACGGACTAATAAATTTTCCTTTGTCCGAAGAATTTTTGCCTCTTCATCACCGGTTATGATTAAATCATCTACGTATACTAGCACGATAGCTAGCTTTTCTTCATTGACTTTGACAAACAAGCTGGAGTTTGCAGGTGTTACTGAATAACCACTTTGTGTTAAAAATTCAGCAATCTTACCATACCACACCCTGGGTGCTTGTTTCAAACTATAAAGTGCTTTCAGCAGTTTACACACATATTCAGGATGATCTTAGCTATGAAAACCCATTGGTTGAATCATGTAGATCTCTTGATCCAGCTCTGCATGAAGAAAAACATTCTTCACATCTATCTGCCACAAATTCTAGTCTTTGTTGGCTGCAAATGCAAGTAGGACTCGTACAGTTGTAAGTTTTGCGACTTGACTAAACGTTTCATCATAGTCTAGTACGTACTGTTGAGAGAAACTACGAGCTACCAATCGTGCCTTGTATCTCTCTATTGACCCATCTGGACGACGCTTTATCTTGTAAACCCATTTACAGGATATGAGTTTCACATCTCCTGCCTTTGACACTAGATCCCAAGTCTGATTTTGCTTAAGTGCATCGATCTCTTCTTTCATAGTTGTCATCCACTCAGAACTTTGTGATGCTTATTCGAACGTATCGGGTTCTATTATAGTTGCTTCTTCAACTATGGCTACATTGGCGTATTTTGTATTTGTCCTTCGTGTTCTTGTTGACCTTCGGAGTTAAAATTGTGTATTTGCTTCTGTTTCACTAGGCCCACCTTCTTCGTTTGGTTGTTGATATACGCCCGTTTGTCAAGAACACTGAGTTACTCTTTGTTCGTCATCATCGCCGTTTGGATCTCCTGATTTATCTGAACTTGGTTGGAGTTGAATAGTATGCTCCCACATCTTTTGTTGTAGCTTGTCTCCAAATTCTCTCGAGTCTGGCAACACCTCCTTCTCTGAGGGCCACCAAGAAGATGCTTCATTGAACACCACATCTGGTGAAGTGTAGAATTTTCTACTTGTTGGATCACAACATTTCCACCCCTTTCTCTGGCTATCGTATCCCACAAAGATACATCTAACAGCTTTCTTGTCAAACTTGCTCCGCAAATGATAAGGAACAAATACATAACACACATAGCCAAATACTCAAAAGTAGCTAACTGTAGGTTTCATGTTCCACGATTTCTCAAACGGTGAAACAAATCCTAACCTCAGTTGAGGAAGTCTGTTGATCACAAAGGCTGCAGTCCTCATTGCTTCAGCCCAAAACCTTCCTAGTACATTCTTTGCATGTAGCATACTTCGACAAATTTTTACAAGATGCCGGTTCTTTCTCTTTGCTACAACATTCTGTTGTGGCGTGTTAGCACACGTGTACTGATGACATATTTGACATTCCCTTAGGTGTTCGCGGGAAAAATTGTTGCTTTCTTCATTAATGATTCCATTGTACACTCTTGTAATAGTCTATCGATTACAAAGATCCGGTCTTTTTATAAGATCCGGTTACAACGAAAATCAAATTGAAAAGAAATGAAAATTACAACTTTGTTTCCTTGTTTGTCGAACGAATCGCGAGCTCCTGTTTTGCGGTCGCTCGCTTTGTGGGTTCTTTGCCTGCGCCGGGGTTGTTTGCCGTGGACCACCGCGCGATCTAGATCCGGTCGGATCTACGCAGTACAACGGGTATTATTTCACCAAGGAAATAATAGCCGGGGAGGATTGTTTCACCAAGGAAACAATCGTCCAAGTCTCGGGATCTAAGACCAAGCTTAGATCCGGAGTGTAGCAACGTAGATCTGAGATCCGATCCTCTCGAACACCTGCCTTATTTGACGTTGATGATCGCCGAGCACCAGATCTGGATGAGCAGGTCCTTGATGTCCCAAAGTTGAGATCTTTTTTAGATCTGAGTCTCCAATCCGACAGGACTTCGCCTCCTCCAAAATCCAACCTCCTCAAATGAACAAGGGGGTGGCCTATTTATAGGCCACCCTCACTGTGCCTTTCCGAGATTGTACATCAATCGGAGTGGCATGATGCTAACAGCGGAACCCGGATCGACTAGGATCCGGTTGACAACGCTGGAGCCAATGTGCCTGGTGAAATACAAGGGTCGGTTATGCTTTGAATTCTTTGTTTGCATGTCCTTGTTCGCGGGGAAAATCGTAGGTTTCTTTGTTATTGATTCCATTGTCATCTTGAGTTACAACTTTTTGAGTTACAAAAGATCCGGTCTTTTTATAAGATCCGGTTACAACGAAAATCAAATAAAAATAAACAAAGATTACAACTTTTCTCCTTTTGTGTCGAACGAATCGCGAGCTCCTGTTTTGCGGTCGCTCGCTTTTGTGGGTTCTTTGCCTGCGCCGGGGTTGTTTGCCGTGGACCACCGCGCGATCTAGATCCGGTCGGATCTACGCAGTACGACGGGTATTATTTCACCAAGGAAATAATAGCCGGGGAGGATTGTTTCACCAAGGAAACAATCGTCCAAGTCTCGGGATCTAAGACCAAGCTTAGATCCGGAGTGTAGCAACGTAGATCTGAGATCCGGTCCTCTCGAACTCCTGCCTTATTTGGCGTTGATGATCGTCGAGCACCAGATCTGGATGTGCAAGTCCTCGAAGTCCCAAAGCTTGAATCTTGTTAAGTTCTGAGTCTCCAATCCAGCAGGGCTTCGCCTCTCTCCAAAATTTCCAACCCTCTCAAATGAACAAGGGGGTGGCCTATTTATAGGCTACCCTCACTGTGCCTTGGGCACAGGGTGGCCGGCCACAAGTGGCTCGGCGGCCACCGAGCCACCTATAGGTGGCTCGGCCACCGATCTAAGCTTGGTTCTTAGATCCCGAGATTCGAGCGGTTGTTTCCTTGGTGAAACAATCCCTCCCGGCTATTATTCCCTTGGTGGAATATTACCCGTCATATCGTGTAGATCCGACCGGATCGAGATCACGCGGTGGTCCACGGCAAATAACCCCGGCGCAGGCAAAGAACCCACCAAAGCGAGCGACCGCAAAACAGGAGCTCGCGATTAGTTCGACAAATAAGGAAAATTGTAATCTTTACTTTGTTTTCTTTGATTTTTCATTGTAACCGGATCTTATAAAAAGACCGGATCTTTGTAACGCATAAAGTTGTTAACTGAGATAGCAATGATATCAACAATGAAGAAAGCTACGATTTTTCCCGCGAACAATCTGGCGACCACAGTGGGAGCCAACAGCTTTACTGCCGAAGCTGTCGCGTCGCAGCCGCGGATCCCGATCCCGGTCGAGGAGGAGGTCGAGTACGAATTCGACCAACAAAAGTTCGAGGAGTATCTGTCATCCTCGTCCGAATCCACCTCCCCTCGCAAGTCCAAGTCTCCAAAGCTCTCTTCCAAGAGAAAACTTCGTTGGTACGAAGAAGTTGAAGCTGCCAACGAAGATCTCGCCCCGTTTGATGCCGAAGCTGCATCGGGTGAGATCTCTCCTTCCAACCAGGTCAGATCTGCTCTGGCCGAATCTTCCGTTGCCGAGGGCGTAGTGACTCTCTCAAAGAGAGCCCGCCAAAGGCAACGTCAGCGCCTTGCGAAACAAATCGCAAAGGCAATGGAATCTGTGGACGGGATCCGTTACAACACGGATCTGAAGAACAGAAGAGGCGAACGACCTCAACAACCAATGAATGGCAACTCCTCCAAGCCACCAACGAACGAATGGATCCGTGTCAAACGGAACCGTTCAACGCTGGAGGATCGCATTCAGAAGCGCCGCGCACTCTCAGCACAAGCACGAGCTCAAGTTCAAGAAGCCCGTAGAAGGTGGCAGAATGGAGTAGCCAAGAAATCACCACTAACTCACAAAATATGGAGGCCAAAGTCCAAAGTGGTGAGTCAGGCCGAGGATCGACCTTTACAGCCTTCAAAACGAGTTCAACCTCCCGAACCATCCCGAGGAAGGAGGTCAATCTTGGAGCGCCTCGGTCCAATTCCCGACGAGCGCAACGAAGTCCATGAACGCTCGGGCCCGATGAAGAGGCTCCGAACTAATCAACATGCTGGGGGTCGACACAACCCTCAACATGACAAAGAGTTTACGGCACCCAAGCGCACTACCTTGCGCATCGAAGTTCGGGAGCCCGCTGAGAATTCATGTCTACAAAGGCGTGTTTCGAGGCGAGTGACTCTCGGAAGTCCAAATAAGGCAGTTTGCTCTCAGAAGGAAACGTTGTCATCCGAGGATGATAACGTTATACCTGGGAAATCATGCCAACACGCGATAGGTTACTCCGATCAAATGGACGAGTTGTACTATCGTGCTGGGGGTACGAACAAAACAAGAAAAAGAAGCCCTCAAGGGCTCGAAACTCAGTGCCCATGTGCCAAGCTCATTCGGGTAGTACTGTCTCAATGCAACTGCATCAAGGGAGTCCCCGAGAGAATTTCAGTGTTCGAAAGGCTCGGCACCGAAACGCCAAAACCAAGGTATAGGCGTTTCCGGCAAAGAAGAACGGTGGTTAAAGACGGAGAATTTCCGAGGGTCACCGCCAACATGACCAGCAAAGAGACATTGACACAGATTGATCTCAAGTCGTTTCTGGAAGCATCTCGGCGTGTAACCCGTCTGCAGTCCGGAGCCATCGCACGAGGAACTTATGGTAGGGTTCGGACAAGATTGCCTTCGGAAGATGAAGAATCGGATTCCTGCTCTGCTGTCGCATCGGACAATACAGTGTCCAGCGAAGGACAACCCCGCGAGTCATTTATGATAAGCGCGGAAGAAATGGCCAAGATGCTTGAAGACGCTTTGGCTAAGCAGAAAGAAAGTTTCAAGTTTGAGATGCAGATGGCCCTGCAGACTATGAGAGAGATGCATGAGCAACAAATCCAGGCATTCAGGAACCAACAAGGTGAACCAAGTCACCGTAATCAGGTTGTTCAGGAAGAAGAGCACACGGATAGGGATGGAGCTCACAATGCCAATAACCCTCCCGTCAATGCAGGGGGTTGTTCGCGGGAAAAATCGTGTCTTTCTTCATTGTTGATATCATTGCTATCTCAGTTAACAACTTTATGCGTTACAAAGATCCGGTCTTTTTATAAGATCCGGTTACAATGAAAAATCAAAGAAAACAAAGTAAAGATTACAATTTTCCTTATTTGTCGAACTAATCGCGAGCTCCTGTTTTGCGGTCGCTCGCTTTGGTGGGTTCTTTGCCTGCGCCGGGGTTATTTGCCGTGGACCACCGCGTGATCTCGATCCGGTCGGATCTACACGATATGACGGGTAATATTCCACCAAGGGAATAATAGCCGGGAGGGATTGTTTCACCAAGGAAACAACCGCTCGAATCTCGGGATCTAAGAACCAAGCTTAGATCCGGAGTGTGATCGTGTAGATCTCAAATCCAATCCTCTCGAACTCCTGCCTTATTTGGCGTTGGTGATCGCCGAGCACCGGATCTGAAAGTCCAAGTCTCCAAGCCTTCAAAGTTGTGATCTTTTTTAGATCTGAGTCTTCAATCCAGCAGGGCTTCGCCTCTCTCCAAAATTTCCAACCTCTGAAACAAATGAGCACAAGGCCTATTTATAGGCACTCAGAACTGTGCCCGCGCACAGTTCTGAGCCTAGCCACCCATGGGTGGCTCGGCCTTGGCCGAGCCACCTCAGGGTGGCTCGGCTTGGGCCGAGCCACCCTGGGGTGGTTCGGTTTCGGCCGAGTCCCCGGGTGTTTGTCCGTTTCGTCCTTTGTTTCCGGTTCTGGTTCTCTTGTGTGGTTGATTGACTTGGCAACGACTCTTTGACTTGATTCCAGATTTGGCAGTGAGTCGGGTTCCTGATATGGCAGTAAACCAACTTCTGAATTTGAGTCCGGAATTGATGTTGATTTGATCGTGATTCATCCGAGTTCGCTCTTGTTTAGATGACTCGGTGATTCACCTAAACATTGGTTTGATTCCGCGTGCGAGTGGATGCATTCCAATGCTTGGGTGCGATTTGTCGCCTCGTTAACCTGCTCCGTTGCGTATAGCTTGGCTTCAGCGTTGGCGAGCTAACGGTCTTGTTTGGATACGTCGCCCGGTGGTCCGTTTGTTAAATCGGCGTCGAGCTGTGCTAAGGGACCTATAGGCAATTTTATACGCCTACAGATACCCCCTCCAAAGTATTTCAGTCTCATTCTTTTATAGAAGAGTCTGGAATACTTTGGATGTGATTGTCCCAACCTTCAGTCGGTGTAACGGGACTCTGGAATGACTTCTGTTCTGGATTCCTTCAATTCCTTCAGGCTATTCAGTGCTTTGTAGAATGCCTGTAGGGGTTCCGGTGCTGCATTTATTGTCTGACCGTTGTTGGAATTTGAACTTGAAGTCGATTCTTGATTTCTTGACTTTTTGGCTCGAGTTTGCTGCTTCAACACAGAACTTATCATCGATTGACTGCGTTGAATCTTCATCTATAACGCGTTGTCTGGCGTTTGAGCTTCATTGCGACGCGTTGTCCGGCGTCCAGGCTTCATTATGATGCACTGTTCGGCATTTGACACAGTTTATACTCGTACGTCTGCTGGAGTACACACGGTTTAAGCTCTTAAGGAATTGGAGCATGGATCTTATCCCAAGGTCGTTGGATGCTCGAGTCACGAGACCAACTCATAAAGTTGATGCGTCAATGACTCGCATATTTATAGGATTTTTGGCAAATCCTCAGCCATCAACGGGTTTGATGCGCCTTTACCGACTACCGTTTGAGTCGGGCTAGCATGCGGATTGTTTTAAGTCCGTTCCGCATGTGACGTTATGCTAAAAGAGTTAACTCTTTTAGTGCTACGATATTGAATACGTAGACTTCGTCTTTCTCCTGTGAAAAGACTAAACAGCAACGTGTATCAGACGTTGACTTAGGATTTTTGGCAAATCCTCAGCCCTCAACGGATTTGTCATGCTTTTACCGATTACCGTTTGAATCGGGCTTACATGCGGATTGTCTTAAGTCCGTTCCGCATGTGACGTTGTGCTAAAGGAATGAACTCCCTTAGACTTGATGCTACGACTTCGAATAAGTAGACTTCGTCTTTCTCACGGGAATAGACTACCCGGCGACGCGTGTTAGGCGTTGACTTTAGGATTTTTGGCTAATCCCCAGCCTTCAACGGATTTGATTAGCCTTTACCGACTACCGTTTGAGTCGGGCTAGCATGCGAATTGTCTAAATCCGTTCCGCATGTAACGTTGTGCTTAGAGACTGAATCCTCTAAGACTTGTTGCTATGACTTTGAATACATAGACTTCGCCGTTGTCATGGGAATAGGCTACCCAGCAACGTGTATTAAACGTTGACTTATCCCTCCTTAGGCTTCGGGATAAAATACCCCAGAATCGAACTCTGGTGTCTTTTTCTACGGGGAAAGACTAAACCGGCGACGCGTGTTAGGCGTCGGCATATCCTTTCTTAGGATTCAGGATGAAATTCCCCATGCGTGTAAGGCATGGATTTTGGTGTTATTAATAACAACCTGTCACAATGTTGAATATGTGAACGGGTGTTCTTTTTAAACGGTTAAGAACTGACCGGCAGCGCGTGTCAGGCGCAGACTTATCCTTGCTTAGGTTTCAGGATAGAATACCCCAGAATCGAACTCTGGTGTCTTTTTGTGCGGAAAAAGACTAAACCGGCAGCGCGTGTTAGGCGCAGACTTATCCCTGCTTAGGATTCGGGATAAACTTCCTGTACCTGTGAGGCACAGATCTTAGGGTTTGAAAAAGGTGGTGTCTTCTCTTGGGGCAAAGACGAACCCGAAATGGGAGAGGAAGAATTTTATATTCTATCTCCCGACAATGAAGAAGAAGAATTTTATATTCTATCTTCAACTGGAAAGGAGACTCGAGGTGGGATCTCCACCCCCAGAATCCGGAAAGGTGAAACTAAGAGTGGGATCTCCACTCCGAGAATCAAAAAGATTCGGATAACCCTAACTGTCGGAAGGTTTGATTATCGAACTAAAGATGAATTTCTCGTTTATCGAGAGTGAATTATGGTTTTGACCGCAGGAGTTTGAGATGACCCTAACTGTAGGAAGGTTTGATCACTCGATTTGAAAGTGGACCTCTCGTTCATTGGAGGAATCGAGAGGGGATTTTGACTGTGGTCCTAACTGTAAGAAGGTTTGACCAAGTGGGTGTTTTGAGACAATCCTAACTGTAGGAAGGTTTGATCGCTCAATTTGTGGACCTCTCGTTCATTGGGGGAATCGAGAGGGGATTTTGACTGTGGTCCTAACTGTAAGAAGGTTTGACCAAGTGGGTGTTTTGAGACAATCCTAACTGTAGGAAGGTTTGATCGCTCAATTTGTGGACCTCTCGTTCATTGGGGGAATCGAGAGGGGATTTTGATTGTGGTCCTAACTGTAGGAAGGTTTGACCAATTGGGAATTTTATGTCCAGACTCTAATAGAGAGAGTGTTGAGTGCACAGACATGGTGAGAATTTGAATGGGAGTTCTTATTCATTACATTGCTGTGGTTTTGGGAACTTCCCGTTACATAAATCGTCCACCCCCAGTTTCCTCTGCGGAACTGGTTTGGACATTATTATCAGTTACCTAACCGGGTTATCCTTAAGAATATTAGCTTAATATTCTCCAGGAACTTCCCGTCAAAAGTGGGGAAACAGTTTAGACTCATATACCTATTGGAGTATCAGGGAGTAGTTTAACCTCTTATACCGGTCGGAGGATTGAGAAACAGTTTATACTCGTATACTCTTTGGAGTTTTAGGAAGCAGTTTATACTCTTATACCGGTCGGAGTTTTGGGAAGCAGTTTATACTCTTATACCGGTCGGAGTTTTGAGAAACAGTTTATACTCGTATACTCTTTGGAGTTTTAGGAAGCAGTTTATACTCTTATACCGGTCGGAGTTTTGAGAAACAGTTTATACTCGTATACTCTTTGGAGTGTCAGGAAGCAGTTTATACTCTTATACCGGTCGGAGTTTTGAGAAACAGTTTATACTCGTATACTCTTTGGAGTGTCAGGAAGCAGTTTATACTCTTATACCGGTCGGAGTTTTGCCGTTTTTATTTGGCTTACCTTAGCGTTATAACGCCGGCTTCGACCAAGGTCTGAATGCTATTCCTGAGAGCAAAGCAATCCTTGGTGGGATGAACAACCCTTCTGTGGTATGCACAGTACTTTGGGTCCGTAGTGTTATCAGCTTCCTCCTGATTCGTGATAGGTGGTAGCTTGATCTTGTTGCCTTCGAGGAGCGATTCGAAGATGGTTGGAACGTCTTCGTCCTTGAAGGAATACTCTCTCTGGAGTCTCGGACCCGAAGTCTTCTGCTGCCTTCGGGATTGCTGTTGTGACGCTTGATTAGCACCACCAGCAGCTGCAGGTGCTTTGCCCTTACCACGGGAAGCGAAGTTTGAGTCCAGCAGATTAACCGTCGGTTGGTTCCTTTCGGCCTTCTTCCTTTTAAGGAAGCGTTCGGCTTGTTCACCGCGCACCTTCAGATCCTTCCAAGTGTCAGACGGTGCTGTCCCCATTGCCTCCAATACGTCCAATGCGAGGTTGTTGTGGCAAGTCTGGAGAATGAATTCCTCGGTGATCGGGTCCCGGCAATTCATCGCCTTGTTCCGGAACCTTTTGACGAAGGTGTCGACTAACTCCCCGTCTTTTTGTTTCTCGTCGAGCAACGATCCGATAGAGATCTCGGTGTCGTCGTCGAAGAAATTTGCAAGGAACTTCGTCTCCATGTCATCCCAGCTGTTCACGCTTCCTGGCTTGAGGCGACGATACCAATCGAAGGCAGCTCCGCGAAGAGTGCCGACGAATGACCGCACCATCAGAGGCTCGTTCCCAGAGATAGCACCCAGGTGCGATTTGAAATAAATCAAATGCTGGGTGGGGGAACCCCTTCCATCGAACGGCGTGAAGTTGATTAGACTAAACTTCGCCGGATAGGGGATTGATTCCCATTCCCTCGGGTATGGACAAGGAATGCCCGTTTTCTTTACCTCTTGAGCAGACAGCAACGTATTGATTTTACTCTCGAGGCTTTTGATCTTCAAGTCTTCACTTGTATCCCCGTTGGCATCCTCACTACCACCCCCTGCATTGATGGGAGGGTTATTGGCATTGTGAGCTTCATCCCCATCCGCGTGCTCCTTTTCCTGAGCAACCTGGTTACGGTGGCTTGGTTCACCTTGTTGGTTCCTGAATGCTTGGATTTGCTGTTCATGCATCTCTCTCATCTGCTGCATGGCCGTCTCCATCTCGAATTTAAAACTTTCTTTCTGCTTAGCCAAAGCGTCTTCAAGCATTTTGGCCATTTCTTCCGCGCCTATCATGAATGACTCGCGGGGTTGTCCTTCGCTGGACACTGTATTGTCCGATGCGACAGCAGAGCAGGAATCCGATTCTTCATCTTCCGAAGGCAATCTTATCCGAACCCTACCATAAGTTCCTCGTGCGATGGCTCCGGACTGCAGACGGGTTACACGCCGGGACGCTTCCAGAAACGATTTGAGATCAATCTGTGTCGATGTCTCTTTGCTGGTCATGTTGGCGGTGACCTTCGGAAATTCTCCATCCTTAACCACTGTTCTTCTTTGCCGGAAGCGCCTATGCCTTGGTTTTGGCGTTTCGGTGCCGAGCCTTTCGAACACTGAAATTCTCTCGGGGACTCCCTTGATGCAGTTGCATTGAGACAGTACTACCCGAATGAGCTTGGCACATGGGCACTGAGTTTCGAGCCCTTGAGGGCTTCTTTTTCTTGTTTTGTTCGTACCCCCAGCACGATAGTACAACTCGTCCATTTGATCGGAGTAACCTATCGCGTGTTGGCATGATTTCCCAGGTATAACGTTATCATCCTCGGATGACAACGTTTCCTTCTGAGAGCAAACTGCCTTATTTGGACTTCCGAGAGTCACTCGCCTCGAAACACGCCTTTGTAGACATGAATTCTCAGCGGGCTCCCGAACTTCGATGCGCAAGGTTTGGTTCTATTCGTGATTCGGTTCTGTGGTTGATTTATCCAGACTTGATTCGTTGACCTGATTTGGCAGTAAATCCGGATCCTGATTAGGCAGTAAATCCACTTCTGAGTCTGAGTCCGAAACTGATCTTGATTCGATCGTGATTCGTCCGAGTCCGCTCTCGGTTGGATGACTCGTTGACTCTTCGAACACTTGGCTTGATCCCGCACGCGAATGGACGTATTCCGTTGCTTGCGTGCGATTAGTCAATCTCGTTGCCTCGTTGGTTTGTCGGTTTGTGCCGAGCTGAGCTAAGGGACCTATAAGCAATTTTATATGCCTACAGATACCCCCTCCAAAGTATTTCAGTCTCGTTCTTTTATAGAAGAGTCTGGAATACTTTGGATATGATTGTCCCAACCTTCAGTCGGTGTAATGGGACCTTGGAATGACTTCCGTTCTTGATTCCTTCAATTCTCCAGGCTATTCGGTGCTTTGTCGAATGTCTGAAAGAGTTTCGGTGCTGCATTTATTGTCTGACCGTTGTCGGAATTTTGAACTTTGAAGTCGGTTCCTGATTTAGCTGACCATCGATTGTTGGCGTCGAGTCTTTATCTGCAACGCGTTGTCCGGCGTCGTTTTGTTGAGTTATCCTTAAGAATGTTTATAAAAACATTCTCCAGGAACTTCTCAAACCAAAAATAGGGAATAGTTTATACTCATATACCTTATTGGAGTGTTAAGAAGCAGTTTATACTCGTATACTTTTCGGAGTATTAAGAAGTAGTTTATACTCGTATACTTTTTGGAGTATTAGTTCTTTCATTGCAACGTATTGATAGGCGTTGACCTAGGGTCACGCGTTGTCCGGTGTTGACCTTAGGGTTTTGATCGTCGTACGTTGAATTTTTGCTCGCAACGCGTTGACTGGCGTTGACCTGGGATCACGCGTTGACCGGCGTTGACCCTAGGGTTTCGAACGTCGTACGTTGATTTTTTTGCTCGCAACGCATTGACTGGCGTTGACCTAGGGATCACGCGTTGACCGGCGTTGACCCTAGGGTTTCGAACGTCGTACGTTGAATTTTTGCTCGCAACGCGTTGACTGGCGTTGACCTAGGGTTACGCGTTGTCCGGCGTTGACCTTAGGGTTTCGAACGTCGTTGGATGCTCAAGTCACGAGACCAACTAATGGAGCTGATGCGTCAGTGACTCTCGTATTTATAGGATTTTTGGCAAACCCTCAGCCATTAACGGGTTTGATGAGCCTTTACCGACTACCGTTTGAGTCGGGCTAGCATGCGGATTGTTCAAGTCCGTTCCGCATGTGACGTTAAGCTAAAAGAGTTAACCCTTTTAGTGCTACGATATTGAATACGTAGACTTCGTCTTTCTTACGGGAATAGACTAAACAGTAACGTGTATCAGACGTTGACTTAGGATTTTTGGCAAATCCTCAGCCTTTAACGGATTTGATTAGCCTTTACCGACTACCGTTTGAATCGGGCTCACATGCGGATTGTCTAAATCCGTTCCGCATGTAACGTTGTGCTAAGAGAGTGAATTCTCTGAGACTTTGTGCTATGATGTTGAATACATAGGCTTCGCCATTGTTACGGGAATAGGCTACCCGGCAACGTGTATTAGACGTTGACTTATCCCTACTTAGGCTTCGGGATGAGATACCCCAGAATCGAACTCTGGTGTCTTTTTCAATCGGTAAAAGACTAAACCGGCGACGCGTGTTAGGCGTCGGCATATCCTTTCTTAGGATTCAGGATGAAATTCCCCATGCGTGTAAGGCATGGATTTTGGTGTTATTAATAACAACCTGCCACAATGTTGAATATGCGGACGGATGTTCTTTTTAACGGTTAAGAACTAACCGGCAGCGCGGGTTAAGCGCAGACTTATCCTTGCTTAGGTTTCAGGATAGAATACCCCAGAATCGAACCCTGGTGTCTTTTTGTACGGAAAAAGACTAAACCGGCAACGCGTGTTAGGCGTTGACTTATCCCTACTTAGGATTCGGGATAAAATTCCCTATACCCGTGAGGCACAGATTTTGGGATTTGAAAAAGGTGGTATCTTCTCTTGGGGCAAAGACGAACCCAAAATGGGAGAGGAAGAATTTTATATTCTATCTCCCGACAATGAGAAGAAGAATTTTATATTCTCTCTTCAATTGGAAAGGAGACTCGAGGTGGGATCTCCACCCCCAGAATCCGGAAAGGTGAAACTGAGAGTGGGATCTCCACTCCGAGAATCGAAAAGATTCGGATAACCCTAACTGTCGGAAGGTTTGATTACCGAACTAAAGATGAATTTCTCGTTTATCGAGAGTGAATCATGGTTTTGACCCTAACTGTAGGAAGGTTTGGCCAAACAGGAGTTTAAGGTGACCCTAACTGTAGGAAGGTTTGATCACTCGATTTGAGGACCTCTCGTTCATTGCAGGAATCGAGAGGGGATTTTGATTGTGGTCCTAACTGTAAGAAGGTTTGACCAATTGGGAATTTTATGTCCAGACTCTAATAGAGAGAGTGTTGAGTGCACAGACATGGTGAGAATTTGAATGGGAGTTCTTATTCATTACATTGCTGTGGTTTTGGGAACTTCCCGTTACATAAATCGTCCACCCCCAGTTTCCTCTGCGGAACTGGTTCGGACATTATTATCAGTTATCTAACCGGGTTATCCTTAAGAATATTAGCTTAATATTCTTCAGGAACTTCCCGTCAAAAGTGGGGAAACAGTTTAGACTCATATACCTATTGGAGTATCAGGGAGTAGTTTAACCTCTTATACCGGTCGAAGGGTTGAGAAACAGTTTATACTCGTATACTCTTTGGAGTTTTAAGAAGCAGTTTATACTCTTATACTTATCGGAGTCTTGCCATTTTCAATTGGCTTAGATTGAGAAACAGTTTATACTCGTATACTCTTTGGAGTTTTGCCGTTCTCAATTGGCTTACCTTAGCGTTATGACGCCGGCTTCAACCAAGGTCTGAATGCTATTCTTGAGAGTAAAGCAATCCTTGGTGGGATGAACGACCCTCCTGTGGTATGCACAGTACTTTGGGTCCGTAGTGTTGTCAGCTTCCTGTTGATTTGTGATAGGTGGTAGCTTGATCTTGTTACCTTCCAGGAGGGATTCGAAGATGGCTGGAACGTCTTCGTCCTTGAAAGAGTACTCTTTTTGGAATCTCGGACCCGAAGTCTTTTGCTGCCTTCGAGATTGCTGTTGTGACGCTTGATTAGCACCACCAGTAGCTGCAGGTGTTTTGCCCTTACCACGAGAGGCGAAGTTTGAGTCCAGCGGATTATCCGTCGGTTGGTTCCTCTCGGCCTTTTTCCTTCTAAGGAATCGCTCAGCCTGCTCCCCTCGGACCTTCAGATCCTTCCAAGTGTCAGACGGTGCTGTCCCCATTGCTTCCAATACGTCTAAGGACAGATTATTATGGCAGGTCTGGAGAATGAATTCCTCGGTGATCGGGTCCCGGCAATTCATCGCCTTGTTCCGGAACCTTTTGACGAAGGTGTCGACTAACTCCCCGTCCTTCTGCTTCTCATCGAGCAATGATCCGATAGATATCTCGGTGTCGTCGTCGAAGAAGTTAGCGAGGAATTTTGTCTCCATGTCGTCCCAGCTATTTACGCTTCCTGGCTTGAGGCGGCGATACCAATCGAAGGCGGCTCCGCGAAGAGTGCCGACGAATGACCGCACCATCAGAGGCTCATTGCCGGAAATAATACCCAGGTGCGATTTGAAATAAATCAAATGCTGAGTGGGGGAACCCTTCCCATCGAACGGCGTGAAGTTGATTAAACTGAACTTCGCCGGATAGGGGATCGATTCCCACTCTCTTGGGTATGGACAGGGAATGCCTGTTTTCTTCGTCTCTTGAGCGGAGATCAATGTGTTGATTTTGCTCTCGAGATCTTTGATCTTCAAGTCTTCACTTGTATCCTCGTTGGCATCCTCGTTACCACCCCCTGCATTGACGGGAGGGTTATTGGCATTGTGAGCTCCATCCCTATCCGTGTGCTCTTCTTCCTGAACAACCTGATTACGGTGACTTGGTTCACCTTGTTGGTTCCTGAACGCCTGGATTTGTTGCTCATGCATCTCTCTCATAGTCTGCATGGCCATCTGCATCTCAAACTTGAAACTTTCTTTCTGTTTAGCCAAAGCGTCTTCAAGCATCTTGGCCATTTCTTCCGCGCTTATCATAAATGACTCGCGGGGTTGTCCTTCGCTGGACACTGTATTATCCGATGCGACCGCAGAGCAGGCATCCGATTCTTCGCCTTCCGAAGGAAGTCTTGTCCGAATTCTACCATAAGTCCCTCGTCTGATGGCTCCGGATTGTAGACGGGTTACACGCCGGGATGCTTCCAGAAACGACTTGAGATTAACCTGTGTCGATGTCTCTTTGCTGGTCATGTTGGCGGTGACCCTCGGAAATTCTCCGTCTTTAACCACCGTTCTTCTTTGCCGGAAGCGCCTATGCCTTGGTTTTGGCGTTTCGGTGCCGAGCCTTTCGAACACTGAAATTCTCTCGGGGACTACCTTGATGCAGTTGCATTGAGACAGTACCGCCCGAATGAGCTTTGAACAAGGGCACTGAGTTTCTAGCCTTCGAGGACTTCTCTTTCTGGCTTTGCTCGTACCCCCAGCACGATAGTACAGCTCGTCCGTTTGAAAGTCAGAGCAACCTATCGTGTGTTGGCACGATTTCTCAGGTATAACGTAATCATCATCAGACGATAACGTTTCCTTCTGAGAGCGAATTACCTTCTTCGGGCTTTCGAGAGTCACGCGTCTCGAAACGCACCTTTGTGGGCGTAAATCCTCAACGGGCTCCCGAACTTCAATGCGCAAAGTAGTGCGCTTGGGGCGACCCCCAGCATGTTGCGTTGTTTGGGGCTTTCGTAGTGGGTCCAAACGTTCTTGGAGTGGACCGAGGCGCTCCAAGACTGATTTTCTCCTTCGGGAGGATTCTGCATGATCTCCCGGAGTAGCTATGGGAATTCTCGGCGGCTTAGCTTGGTTCGCCGGAGGTTGAACTTTGGTTGGAGGCTGCAAAGGTTGCTCCTTAGCCTGAATTGCCGCTTCAGACTTCGGCCTCCAAACTTTGCGAGTTGGTGGCGGCTTCTTGGCTACCTCTCTTTGCAACTTTCTACGGGCTTCTTCAGCTTGAACCCGTGCCTGCGCTGATAGTGCGCGGCGCTTGCGAATGCGCTCCTCCAGCGTCGATCGGTTCCGTTTGACACGGATCCATTCCATTATTGGCGGCTTGGAAGAGTCGCCATTCATCGGCCGTTGAGGCTGTTTGCCTCTCCCGTTCTTCAAATCCGCGTTGTAGCGGATTCCGTCGGTCGACTCCATCGCTTTGGCGAATTGTTTGGCCAAGCGCTGGTGTTACCTTTGACGGGTTCTCTTTGAGAGAGTCACCGCTCCTTTGGTGACGGAGGAATTGGTTGGAACCAGCTTGATCTGGTTGGAGATTGGTGGAGCCTCATCTGACGCAACTTTGGCGTCAATCGAGATGAGGTCGTCGTTGGTAGCTTCAACTTCTTCGTACCAACGCACCTTTCTGTTGGAAGAGAACTTGGACTTCTTGGACTTGCGGGGGGAGGTAGATCTGGACGAGGATGAAAGGTACTCCTCGAACTTGGTCTGATCGAACTCGTATTCGACCTCCTCCACGACTGGGATCAAGATCCGCGGCTGCGACGCTCCGATCTCGGCAGCGAGATCGGTGGCTCCCACTGTGGTCGCCAGATTGTTCACGGGAAAATTCGTTGCTTTCTTCATTAATGATTCCATTGTCATCTTGAGTTACAACTTTTTGAGTTACAAAAGATCCGGTCTTTTTATAAGATCCGGTTACAACGAAAATCAAATAAAAAGAAATGAAAAATTACAACTTTGTTTCCTTGTTTGTCGAACGAATCACGAGCTCCTGTTTTGCGGTCGCTCGCTTTGTGGGTTCTTTGCCTGCGCCGGGGTTGTTTGCCGTGGACCACCGCGCGATCTAGATCCGGTCGGATCTACGCAGTACAACGGGTATTATTTCACCAAGGAAATAATAGCCGGGGAGGATTGTTTCACCAAGGAAACAATCGTCCAAGTCTCGGGATCTAAGACCAAGCTTAGATCCGGAGTGTAGCAACGTAGATCTGAGATCCGATCCTCTCGAACACCTGCCTTATTTGACGTTGATGATCGCCGAGCACCAGATCTGAAGGAGTGAGTCCCCGAAGTCCCAAAGTTTCAATCTTTTTTAAGTTCCGAGTCTCCAATCCAGCAGGGCTTCGCCTCTCTCCAAAATTTCCAACCTTCTCAAATGACAAGGGGGTGGCTATTTTAGGTACCTCACTGTGCCTTGGGCCAGGGTGGCGGCCAAAAAGTGGCTCGGCGGCCACCGAGCCACCAATAGGTGGCTCGGCCGGCCACCTTGGTGGCTCGGCCACCGAGCCACCTCTTGGTGGCTCGGTGGTGCGAGCCACCAAGGTGGTGCCGAGCACCTATAGGTGGTTCGGCACCGAGCCACCATGTGTGGCCGAGCCACACCTGGTGGCTCGGTGTGTGCCGAGCCACCTTGGTGGCCGCCGAGCCACCACAAGGTGGCTCGGTGAGCCACAAGGTGGCTCGGCTACCGAGCCATCTAGGTGGCTCGGCCGAGCCACCACTTGGTGGCTCGGCCACTGAGCCTCCTTGGTGGCTCGGTGAGCCGACCCCTAGGTGTTTGTCGTTTTGCCTCTTTGTGCCCGTTTTCCGGTTCTGCGGTTGATAGGTTCGGGTTCGATTTGTTGACCTGATTTGGCAGTAAATCCGGATCCCGATTAGGCAGTAAGTCCACTTCTGAGTTCGAGTCCGAAACCGATCTTGATTCGATCGTGATTCGTCCGAGTATGCCCTTGGTTGGATGACTCGTTGACTCTTCGAACACTTGGCTTGATTCCGAACGCGTATGGATGCATTCCGTCGCTTGCGTGCGATTCGTCGAACTCGTTGCCTCGTTGGTTCGTCGGTTTATGCCGAACTGTGCTAAAGGACCTATAAGCAATTTTATATGCCTACATTAGGTAGTAAGAGAACTCTTTGCTACAATATTCTCCCCCGTTGTCTGTGCGCAAGTAATGAATCTTCTTTCCCACTTCTCCTTCTGCTGACTCTCTGAACTCTTTAAACTTTGAGAATGTGTCAGATTTTTCTTTCATAAAGAAACCCACACATACCCTGACAAGTCATCAATGAATGTCACCATGTACCACATACCACCAATTGATGGTTGCTTAACAGATCCAAATACATCAGAGTGAACTAACTCCAATGGTTCTTTTGCTTTAAACTTCGATTCCTCGTATGGCAATTGGTGTGCTTTACCATACTGGCGTCCTGCACAGATTGTGTCTGTTCGCACATCTAGTTGAGGAAGCCCCTTAAGCATCAACTTCTTCATCATCACACTTAGCTTGTAATAGCTAACGTGACCTAACCGCATGTGCCATAGATTTGCTGTCTTATGTTTTTTTCTTATCCTATCTACATATGCAGATTCTGCTGACATCACGTAGACTGATTCTAATAGTTGTCCCTCCATTGTTGGTGTTTTTGAAATTTTGAGATCACGATACA
Source organism: Asparagus officinalis (assembly GCF_001876935.1). Classification (NCBI taxonomy): domain Eukaryota; kingdom Viridiplantae; phylum Streptophyta; class Magnoliopsida; order Asparagales; family Asparagaceae; genus Asparagus; species Asparagus officinalis. Next base: position 59,688,600 of record NC_033794.1, read on the forward strand.
CCTTCACATCTCGTGGACCGTACAAGGCATAGTAGCCTGATGGTGTTAATTGAGCCGCAGATAGCTAGTTTTTCCTCATTCCTGGGACATGATAAACATCTTGAAGTAGCATCTGGTTAGTGTTTTCGTCGAAAGTCATTTCCATTAATGATTCTATTAAACTTTGATCGTTTACAATGAATTACAATGAAAAATTGAGAAAATTACAACTTTCGAGAAAATAACACAAAAATCGTTTATCGATTCTTGTTTTGTGGGACTTTGCCTATGTCGGGAGTGCTTTGGCTCGTGGACCACCGATTCACAGATTCATGAGGGTCTTTGGTATCCTTCCTTCGTTTAGAAGCAAGAATGAAAATCAGTGAATATCTTATCAAAGTAAGACGATCACTCTTCTTAAGATCAAGTCAAAGCTCGAATCTCAAGGAATCACACGAGGAACTCAAGTCTTGTTGTTTTCTCTCTGCTCTCTATGCTCAGATCTGCTCCAATCTGCTCGATCCTCGTCAGTAATGATCCTAGGGGATATTTATAGCCTCTGGGATGCTTAACTGAAAAACACAACTATCTGAAGAAATTAAGTCTGCGAGACAGTGTTTACTGTCTCGGCGGCCGAGAAGACTGTCTCTAAAAATCCAACTGCCAGGCAGTTTGTACTGTAACTGCCTTCCCACGTTTCAAACTCTATTATTTTGGCAGTTATCCACGTGATTCTCTCCCACGATGTTTTCCACATTCTTTGACAGTTAATGGACACATGTGTGGCAGTTATTTTAGTAACTTCTGATCATTTCAGAGCTGTCTCGCATGTGAGACAGTAAACACTGTCTCGCCGCGAGACAGTAAAGAGACAGTAAACACTGTCTCGCTGCGAGGCAGTGAACACTGTCCCGCTGGTGAGACGGTTCATACTGTTTTGATCTTACTAAGACAGCATGAAGTCAATTCTTGTGATCTTTTGGGTGATCTTCTCTATGTTTGGATATCTATCAGTATTTTTTGACGCCTACAGATACCCCCTCCAAAGTATTTCGGGCTCATTCTTTTATAGAGGAGTCTGAGACACTTTGGATAGGATAGATTTTAGTTATGATCCCTTCAATGCTTGGTTGAGTAGATCGTGTAGAAGGACCCGTAAATGGCTTCGACTCTTGATCTCTTCATTCTTTAGTCTATTCAGTTCTTTGTAGAATAGCTAACATTCCTCCGGTACTGCGTTTATCGCTTGACCGTTGTTGAGATCTTGAATCGAAGCTGGTATTTGTACTTGTGAATTCGGCTTTTGTCACCAAATTGATACCGGATTGTTTATCACAGTATCAGTCTTCATAATAACATAGTTTATACTCATGTATCTCTCTGAGTTTTCAAGAAATAGTTTAACCTCATATACCCGTTGGAAGGTCGTCAGGTTATCCTTAAGAATATTCTGAGTAATATTCTTCAGAAACTTCCTGTCGAATGTAGAAAAATAGTTTAGACTCATGTACATGTTGGAGTATTCATGTGTATTATACGTGGGTTGAGGCAACTTCATCAAAACACCACAACATTACCTATTATACCCAAAACAGTCGTCATTGTCTCGCGATAAGAGACAGCTTATACTGTCTCGCGGTGCGAGACGGTATATACTGTCTCGCGATGCGAGATAGTATATGTTGTCTCGTACGACGAGACAGTGAAGGCTGTCTCGCATGGCGAAGTCGGTGATATAAAACCCCGACTTAGGGTTTTCGACGGGTTTTATCTCACATCGAATTTGAATCGGTTTTTTTTTTGAGAGTGTTTATGGAAAATTTGCAATAAGAAAATGAATGAAAGAATTGTATTTGAGTTTATTCTCTCTAACCGCTTAGAAAAAGAATGTTTACAAATCTCTCAACTCTCGATTACAATTGGATTTCCTGAATACAAAAGAGAAGTGAATGATCTAGATTCTCCCCTTTGTTTAAAACTGAGTTCTTCACGGTGGCGATGAGATGCCTCCCTCGAATGCTCGCGTCGAGTTTGCTTCTCGTTGACGATCCGAAAACTTCAATTCACTGGAACAACTGGCTTGCCTGGTCGATAACTCTTGATAAGTATTGTAGCTCAGAACGAGTAACAAACTCTAATATGAAAAGAGTTAACAGAACCGAAAATAATTCGGTTAATAAGCCAAGTATTGAGTGTCTGGAATATTCAGTTGATGATGATTCCCCAGACGGTGTAAGGAGCTGATCCTTTAACCCTCACTATCTGAATCCGACCTCCAAAAGTCCAACCGCCGAACTCTGTTGAATTTGTTGATATTTATAGGGAGATTAGGGTGTAACTGCCCCCATAATCCGCTCCTAAATGAGGGTTTAGTTGCCTCATTAATCGGTTGTAACAACCCACGTAAGCCACTCCTCAAATCATGGGTGAAGAGCGGTTTTCGAAACTGCATGGATCGTGTTTGAACAGGTCAGAACTTTGAAATGCGTTCTGGTATAGATTCTGTGCTTGAACGCAGCATCTGGAAGTGTGTTCTGCAGCGATGTTGAGCTGCGTCGTGCAGTGATGTTGAGCTACGTCGTGCAGCGATGTTGAGCTGCGTCGTGCAGCGATGTTGAGCTGCGTCGTGCAGCGATGTTGAGCTGCGTCGTGCAGCGATGTTGAGCTGCGTCGTGCAGCGATGTTGAGCTGCGTCGTGCAGCGATGTTGAGCTGCGTCGTGCAGCGATGTTGAGCTGCGTCGGGCAGCGATGCTGAGCTGCGTCCAGTGGCGATATTGAGCTGCATCGTGTAGCAATGTTGAGCTGCGTTGTACAGCGATGTTGAGCTGCATCGGGCAGCGAATAAAGCTGCATCCAGTGGCGATTTAAGCTGTGTTCAACGGCTGATTTAAGCTGCGTTTTGTCTGTCTTTATATATGGATGACACCAATGACCAGTAGAGAAGGCTATTTGTGATACTTGAGACACCCCAATAACGCTCTATCAACTGCGGATCACGATCTCCACTAAGACCTCATGGCTTTTAACCGTGCACTTCTCAGTATGTCGAATATTTGTCCACAGTTCTCTAAATCTTCTTGCTTTTCTAAAATCATTACACTGCTCATCATCATCTCTAATAGTTGCTAATATGATGTTAGTCATGTTGTTGTCGCAGCCATCAAGATCAATCATCTCAAACATGGGACTGCGTTGATAGCTGAGGATGCAATGATTGCGGTGCTTCGTCTTTTGGAACGTAGCCACTTGTGTTTCGACTGTAGGGATGAATTCTACCTCTCGATTTCTTCATGGTCCATAGGGGTGTCCCTCGATTGTAACTTTCTGTTGGGTAACAAGAAAGTCGTCTGATTGTAACTTTCTTTGTTATAGCCTGATAGGGATCAGCTATCCATTGTGATTTTTAGACAGCCTACAGAACCCCCTCCAAAGTTTTCGAAAGTTCGCGGTTGACTAGGACGAATTTTCGGAATACTTTGGATCCTAAAATTTTGCTGATTAAATGCATCTCAACATAGACTGAGTGGAACATCTCAGGGTCTTAGACAAATTTGTTGACATCCTCTTTCTTGTTTAGTCTGTCAATAATGACTTAGACTTTAGCTTGTACGAACAGGCTTTCATCCCCAGCTTAGTCAGGAAGACAGCTTCGGAAGAATCTTCTTGATCAGCTCGCCTGGGGTAAAATGATCTCAGCCGTCTGGTTATTGCTTGGAATATTAACCCCTTTGAAGGAGTTAGTTACGTGATAGGCGGAGGTTGGTCACCAGAACGCATGTCTAAATCATGCGTTCAGCTGTCTGCATATGAGGGTGCGTTCAGAAGTTGAAACCCCCTTTTTTGAAAATGCGAGAATCACGTTTCGGGTGAGATTTTTGCCTAGAATCCCACATTGATTTGACAACTACAGCTGTGTATAAATAGGCCACTGATGTTAAATCAAAAAGTCATTCGACTTTTCCCTTTCTTGCTCTTCCACCGATTTCCTAACAGGGCTCCTGTTCATCTTCTCCGGCAGTTCGACAGAGGAAAGAACAGGGCTCCTGTTCATCTTCTCCGGCAGTTCGACAGAGGAAAGGACCTCGTTCACCCATCTTCATCTTCCTCGCCTCGATTGGAATGGGCCCCAAGAAGAAAATGGCTTCTAAATCAAAGATTGCCAAAGCTTTGGGTGTTCCTTCGGCTAGAACCTCCAGGGACGATCAAATCACTACGCCTTCGTCTCCAGTTTCCTCAACTAATGGTAAGATTGAGCCATTGTAAGTTGATTTGACAGATCTCTCATCTTTGACCCTTGATTGGCGATCTGTATTTCATCCTTAAACTCGAGAGATAATTCTCAATGTTTATCAATTTTAAGAAAACGTATGGCTAGCTCCATCGTTCCTAAAATTTCAACGCAGGTTCAGACCCTGCGTTTAAAATTTTGGACGCAGGTCTGAACCTTGCGTTTGGAATTTTGGATGCGGGTTGAGACCCTGCGTTTAAGGATCTGAACGCAGGTCTAAACTTTGCATTCTTGTGTTAGACTTCTCTTGACTGATTTTTTTCTATTTGCAGTGTGCTACTCCAACGAGCCTCTTTCGTTCAACTACTACTTCGGTCACGTGGGAGGTGCAGTGAAAAATACAATCTTCAGCTTTGCCTTCGAGTATCCAATATTCTAGGACGCCCACAAAGAGCGGGTGAAACTCATCACTCAAGCTTTTCCTGAGACTCTCAGGTCTTTGGTTACGGATGCCAAATTTAAAACCGCAGAGCGTGAGATTTTAAAGAAGCCATCCTTCCTATTCGGGGATTCTATAAAAATGGATCCCAAGCGGATGTCTGAGGGGAATTACAAATGGCTGAAGGTCATCAACAACCGTCGTCTTTTCCTTCCCAATTTGGAGCGGATGTGGCCGATCTCTTATTATCAGTGCTCTTCTATCCCGCGGTCAATGAATTGGGAACTTGTTCAGGACCAAGGCGGTGTTGCTACAGGGCACATCACTCATCGGGGCACTCATCCGGCTGGTTTCAATAATTTTATAGCTTTAAAGCCAGGTTTATTCCAAAAAGAGCATCCTGTCGGAGAGTCTGCTAAGTTGGCTGAGGTGTTCATTAGAAAATTTATTTCTGTCAAAGGAGAGTTCCCTGCTCAGGATTTTAGGGCTCCTACATGGGTTCACTCCAGTGATACGGACTGGTGGGCCCGGATGATAAATTTCGTCTTGGAGGAGCTAGAAGAACCTTTGAGGATTTCGGAGCTAAAGGTTCCAATAATGGCCACTTGATACGGGATTTCTCCAAATTACAGCGGACTCTTCACTATGTTGGAATTCTACAACCCTCACACCGGCACTTTTTTCACCCCGGTTGGTGAATTGGGCTTCGCTCTTCACGAAATGTTTGAAATTTCTGGACTGTCTTTTGAAGAATTGCCTTATGAGGAGTTTGTTCCCAGAAGCAGGGAATTAGAGATCCTAAAAAATGGTGCTCCCGAAATCTACAACACTTACTGGGAATTGATATGTCATTTCCAGATATGTGCGCAAACTACTGGGAAAAGAGCAAGTGGCGTAAAACAAGGACAGTGGGCGGAGTATCTTTTCCGAAACCTGTGGGACAAGGAGGCTGAGGTGACTCGTTTAGCCGCCAGTACTCTCGAGGAGATCACGAAACGTATCAATGACAAAACTTCTCATTATACTTGCGAGGTAGAGGAGGATGGATTTCCAGCGTTCACCATGTTTGAAAGCTTCCACTATCAGGCAGAAGTCCCCATCTCTGACATGGCTTTGTTCGCTGGTTTTCTGACTCTTTGGTTGAAGCGTTGTGTGGTGCCCACAAGACCGGTGGATGCTATTACAGTAGAGGTCTTGTACCTCGCTGTTCTTTTGGCTTATGGACGCCCCTTGAATCTTCTTTCAGCCATGGTGTGCTGCTTACAAAGTGGCTTGCGGGAACTATCTTCCGAGTTTATTGTTGTCAAGAAGTTGGACTCCGACGTGAAGACTATCATTCAGACCCCAACCCCTCTGGTGCCGATGCCGTACATTTATTTGGTGTCTTGGTTTGTATTACACTGCCCTTCCATAATGTCGACTCCTGAATCAAGTGATACCTCAGCTCCTCTTGTTCAGCAATTAGAAACCTCTCAATGGGTTGGTTGGTATCAAGTTAAATTCCGCGAAATATTTAGGCGGGACTATAATTACGAAATTGCTTGTAAGTTTCCCGCTTTCGAGGGCGGTGCGTACGGAGAACTTCATCAAGACACTCCGGGACCGAATTCTTTCACTATGCTCAGTAGAGGTGCCTTTTGGTGGCTCATAAACATTCGCCCAGGTTATCTTATCTTTCGACAAGGGAGGAAGTGCTTTATTGAACCATATCAGCCTTATCGCTTTTCTCGGCAATTTGGCTACGATCAGATTTACGTCGGGAATCCAAGCCCTACTCTTGCGTTCACGGGTAATGTGTATGAAGGAGCAAGAGCTTGGTATTACTCGGTAGCGGGATGTACAGGAGCGAGATTCCGGCTGCCGTACAAGATGCCCAACGTTCATACTTCTTTGAGCTTTTGCACATAGTACCAAGCTGCCTCTCAAATTTCAGCTTACAGCATGAATACCTCTTGCTTGAAAGCCATCCACAAATGGTATGCCTCAAAGAAGAGTGCCAAAAGGTTCCGCGCCCGTGGTGCTAACGAATATTTATCATATGAGAAGTCGATTCCAGAGGACGAACGGCAACAATCACCAGAGCAAGTTCAGGAAGAGGTCAGGATGACGGATACTCGCGAGGTGGAACCTTCAAGAGTTCAGACTCAGAGTAAGAGTGCCACTGGAAAAAGGGCGCTGGGGCCGGTTGAAGAAGCCAAGTATGACAAAAGAGCTCGTCGGAAGTTAGCGCTCGAGCCCTGCTTCTAAACTTATGTCAGATGCTCAGAAAGCATGGCATACCGAAGAAGAAGAACGATAATCAACTGCTATGGAACTCTCGCCTCGGCCTGGTCTCCCCAACGTTGGTCCAGCTTTAAGAGGTCCTGCCTCTTCTGCGCATTCATTGAATGAAGAAGAACGTGGAGATGAATCATTTGCAGGGGGTATGGAGTTTGCCCCTGAAGATATGTTTCATGATACTGCCTCCACTGCCCCTCGTGTTGAAGAAGATATACCTCCTATCCAAGAACCTACTGTGACTGCCCAGCAAGATCTAGTAGCGGACAAGTCTCCTTCTGCTTCTGTGTTACTACCCCCTGTAGGAGGTACGCAGTCAAGCCCTACGACTGAAGTCATATCAAAGCCTACTATCACCGAGGATCCACCAGCGTTTCCTTCCGTAGACGAAGATGAGCCTATAGACCATAGCGATGGTGTGGACACCACAGATGATGATGTTGACCAGAGTGGGAACAATGACAACCTGGGTGATGACAGCAATGATCCCGATGACTGGGATATTCCACCACCATCTTCTTCCGACAAAGCGTCAGTCTACATTCCTCTACCTCTCACTGGTAAGTGTCGTTCGTTTCGACTGCGACTAATCTTGCTCTGTATTTAAACAGCTTTCCCATACACATTCTATGATACATGAGGCAAGTACTGTCACCCCTCCTCCGACGCAATAGCTTATGCCACCACCATCTCAGGTGTCAGAGCCACCTCGCTTGGAGGTCTCAACGACGGCCCTCCCACCGACAACTTTATTGACAATTTCTCTAGCCTCTACAGAAGTGGTAGACATGCCAAGGTCATCTAACATGGGGGAACTGATGGCTCTGCAATCAAGTCCATCTCAACTGGATATCGGCGTTCCTTCTTAAGCTACTACGCCGAAGTCACCTGCTAGTTTTTTACTTGGCTCTGTGTCTTCAGAAGTTTCTGTGTCGTCTCCCATAGCTGTTTCGAGTCCCACGGACGTGCTAGATTTTCTCAAGATTTCTCTTGACTATTTAGAAAGTCTCACCAGGAAGGTGATTGAGGTCGTGTTGGCTGGCCGAGATACTTTTGAAACCTTCAAGCCTTTGATCACAAATAGTTTAAACAACCTCAAGTTCGTGGGTGAAGCCCACGTCATCTAGCATTGCTCAGAAGCTATTTTGCGCCTAGAGGCACAACTAAGGTTCTTGGAGGCTTTAGGTCGTGTTGATATCCAGGCGCAGATTGCATCCACATTCGAGGATATTCGGGCCGAAGAAGTTAATAAGTATGAGGTTGCTCGACGTCATATAGCAGAACAAGAGGTCGAGGTGGAACATCTGCAGCAATTGCATGCTCAAAAGCAAGCTGAGCTAACACTATCCAATACTTCTTTGGAGAATTTGCGAGAGAAGATCATTGCCGCTGAAGTAAAGTTGACTAGGATGAAGGCTCAGTTCAAACGAGAAGAAGCCATCGTCACTGAGCTCAACGTCAAGAGTGCTACCTCTCTGGTGAATTACCGCGCAAAAGCTAGTGCCCTGGAGGAGGCTAAGAAGGAGGTGGATGCTATGCTGTCTAGCGAGGATGAGCTTCGAAAACGGGCCGAGATGCTGATTCGGGCTGACCATGAAGGAAAACTTTCTGACATTAAGTCCCAGCTAGCCTCATTCAGTCTGATGAATTAATGGGCCTGCTTTTGTATCGTTCTTTTGGTAGGAACAACACTTATCTTAGGTCACCTTGTTTTCTTTTGAATAAGGATCTTTGGTAGGAACAACACTTATCTTAGGTCACCTTGTTTTCTTTTGAATAAGGATAGTGTTGCCTTTTGGCTTTTCATTGTTTCTTTTTCATGGTCACCTTGTTTTCTTTTGAATAAGGATAGTGTTGCCTTTTGGCTTTTCATTGTTTCTTTTTCATATCAAGTTTTAACATGGAACCATGAAATACCAGTTTGATATTGCGACAACAACTATTTATTCCTCTTGTATTTATTGTACTTTCATCTTAAATACTGGAAGAATCCTGTAAGTGCCAGGAATGTAATATTAACGTGGCACACTTTGTGATCCCGTCGCCCTATTGTTAAGAGTCGACAAGCTAAAAGTGTTGCGATCGGAGCAACTTTAGGGACCTATCGCTCTATTGACGAGAGTCGATAAGTTAGAAGTATTGCGTTTGGAGCAACTTTAGGGACCTATCGCTCTATTGACGAGAGTCGATAAGTTAGAAGTGTTGCATTTGGAGCAACATTAGGGACCTATCGCTCTATTGACGAGAGTCGATAAGTTAGAAGTGTTGCGTTTGGAGCAACTTTAGGGACCTATCACTCTATTGATAAGAGTCGATAAGTTAGAAGTGTTGCGATCGGAGCAACTTTCAGGACCTATCGCTCTATTGATGAGAGTCGATAAGTTAGAAGTGTTGCGTTTGGAGCAACTTTAGGAACCTATCGCTCTATTGACGAGAGTCGATAAGTTAGAAGTGTTGCATTTGGAATAACTTTATGGACCTATCGCTCTATTAACGAGAGTCGATAAGTTAGAAGTGTTGCGATCGGAGCAACTTTGAGGACCTATCGCTCTATGAGGACCTATCGCTCTATTGATGAGAGTCGATAAGTTAGAAGTGTTGCGTTTGGAGCAACTTTAGGGACCTATCGCTCTATTGACGAGAGTAGAGTCGATAAGTTAGAAGTGTTGCGTTTGGAGCAACTTTAGGGACCTATCGCTCTATTGACGAGAGTCGTTAAGTTAGAAGTCTTGCGATCGGAGCAACTTTGAGGACCTATCGCTCTATTGATGAGAGTCGATAAGTTAGAAGCGTTGCGTTTGGAGCAACTTTGAGGAAGATAGAGTTCAAATTCTGTAGGAATAGAACCCATCATGGTTTTAATGTTGGGATTGGAAAGACTTTGTCCACTACTTTGTTTAAATTCTGCAGAAATTTTAAACTCAAGCAGCATATTTTCCAAAAATCAGATTCTAGAAATAAGGGTACCCCCTGCGTTCATGCTCTTTAATTGGGTTGCGTACTATTGGAAGAACGCATCTCCAGATTGTTGTGTTTAGTCTGGCTTTACGGAAGTAGGGCTTTGTCCCGCATCTAATAGGAAGTCGAAGCGGCTGTAATGATGATGAAGAGACCACACCCGTCAGGCGTCTTGGAACTCTATATCATTTAATTATTTATAAATAGGCTTGATTAGTCTTGTCAAAAGCTTTAACGCTTAAACTTCTCCCTTGAACTCAGAAACGAGTTTCTTCTCGTTAGTTCTTCCACTATTTCGCCTTGTCTTCTGGCCATGGCTTCCAAGAAATCTCGCTCGAGCGATGACGACCAGATGGTGCACTTTCCACCACCGCTGAAGGATGCTTTTGGGTCCACCTACGGACCATCGACGATGCCTCCGACGTCTGGTCATCGAGGTAAGTCTTGCTGTCTTCTTCACTTAAGCATTTTTCTGTCAATGGGTTTTCTTTAGATGAATTATGGTTGATGATGACGAATAAAATTCGTCTTCTCAATCTTGAACACACGGAAAAGAATTTGTATGTCTCTTGATGAAAACTGTTCATCTTCTTGACTTTGGATCCTGAAAGAACTTCCTGTGTCCATTGTAATGATGAAGAATCAAACCCTTAACGTTGAACACACGGAGAAATTTCTGTGTTTGTTGATAAGATTTGTTCGTTTTAGATACGAACAACATTCATACGTTCTTTGATCTTGAATGCAGAAGAACACTTCCGTGTTTATTGATAAGATGAAGGGTTGATCCCTTAATCTTGAACGCAGGAAGAAGTCTTGCGTTCATATTAAGCCAACGCAGGTCTAAACTCCTTGTGTTCAGACTGATCTTGACGCATGTTTAACTTACTGCGTTTGCACTCATCTATTTTATTGACTCTGCTTCTCATTCGGCTGCAAGGTGGGGTCTCTGTTGCTGATCCCCTCATCATATCTGATGATGAAAAAGAACCGCCCCAAGGGGACGTTCCTTTGATTACCCCCCTCGCTATGGTTCCCCCTGGAAAGGTCTTTACCCCAGATTTCGAAAGTGTGAACTTCCTCACTGAGCTTCTAGAGAACATGGTGAAGCAAGCACACCTTATTTCTGAGCAAGGATGGGCCCCATTTTTAGAATTCCAAGACTCGTTCTTTGAGGTGATGCGCTTGCTTAAACGCATCAACCGCAGCTGGGCTTATCACTGTACCGAGAAAATTTACTTCTTCTCAGGTACTATGGAAACCTTGGAAAAATTGCAGAATGCTGATTTGAAGCCTGAGATAGAGGAGGCTCTTCAAGCCTTGCGCTCAGGATCTGGTGCTGCTGGTGCCACTGCTGAAGAGTTGAGGGTGAGGGCTGAAGCAGAAGTCCGCGCTAAGCATTCTGCTAGTATAGCCAAGGCTAAAGCCCGCCTCGCATCCTTTTCTCTTTGAAGACTTTTATGATGCTTTTTGGCTTGTAATAACTTTGATATTTTCGCAACAATTATTACTTTTGCCTGTGATTAATTGTGGACATCTTCTGAAATGATATAGTCTCTTTTGTGGTATGAGAATTTCTGAAAACTATTCCCTTGTGTTTGAATGATTTGAATGCAAGCTTATCATCATTGCATGATTTTATCTTTGCGTCCAAACAGGTTTAAACGCAACACAGAGACTTGAGTTGTAGTTGTAAGAATTGCGTTTAAAGAGATTTGGTGCATTCCAACTTGTTGAGGATCCCCTTTGCGGTTGTTAGGGTAAACTCTGGAAGTTTCGACGTTGTTAGTTGAAATTCTATGCTTGACTATATCCAACATGGGTCTGCCTCTTTATAGGAACCAAGAACGCAGGTTTAGAACTTGCATTCCGGAGATTTGAAACGCAGTCGTAGAAATTGCGTTCGAGGAAGCCAAACACTCCTTCAACCTTGGGTACGCCTCTTAGGTTGCCAGGATTTTTCCACTGAACTAAATCAATCCAACAACTTAAGAAATTTTCTTTATTATAATATTTCTCGACAACTTAAATCGTTAGAGGTGTAATGTTAACTTGACGACATACAAAGTAGGAGAACTTATTTGTTCATACAAATATTTGATGGGCAACCCCCAGTTAAGCTTAAGAGACTTGCAACTTACGGGTAATATTTCTTGAGAATTTTTCCATTAATTGGCATCATAAGTCTGTCGCCTTTTTTATTGATGAGACAATAAGCTCCGTTGGAATAGACTGTCTCTACCACAAAGGGTCCTTCCCACTTGGGATTAAACTTCCCTTTAGTTTTATGAGTCATCACCATAGGTCGTCGATTAGCCAAAACCAAATCACCTTTCTTGAAAATCCGCTCCTTGACCTTTTTGTTGTAGGCTTTAGAGATGCGGGCTTGATATAGTTCAATCTGTTGTTGAGCTTGAAGTCGTTTGTCGTCTAAAGCTTCAAGTTCCTGCAAACATCGTTCGTGTTTCTCTTCATCTGTCAGTCCGGTTGTGATAGCGACTCTTAAGGAAGGGATTTGGATTTCTAATGGCAACACGGCTTCACAGCCATATACCAAAGAGAATGGCGTAGCTCTTGTAGGGGTCCTCACTGTTGTGCGGTAGGCCCACAAGCATTTGCCGAGTCTTTCGTCCCAATCTCGTCGGCTCTTGGAGACGAAATTTTTGAGGAGCTTCACGATAGTTTTGTTAAAGGCTTCTGCAAGACCATTCGCTGGCGGATAGTATGCGGTGGATGCCACACTTTGGATGCGAAATTTATCGCAGAATCGCTAAAATCCAAAGCTAACAAACTGTGTCCCGTTGTCGTGAACTATTCGTCTCGGGACTCCAAAGCGATAGATGACGTGATGTTTAATGAACTTGATCACGTTCTTTGTCTTGACTTCTCTTAACAGGATTGCCTCTGCCCACTTGGAGAAATAATCGGTTACAGCCAAAATGAAACGGTGTCCTTTGGAAGTCGGAGGAGAAATTGGTCCCACGATATCCATGCCCCATACTTCAAATGGCCAAGTTGCAGATGTAGGATGCAAATTACCCGACGCTTGATGGATAAAGTCTCCATGAATCTGACATTCGTGATAGCGTTTAGCATAGTCGACCGCGTCTGCGAACATCTTCGGCCAATAATAACCGATTCGTCGGAGACGATCGCCTAATTTAGCTCCAGGCTGATGAGCTCCGCACATTCCGTCGTGAGCTTCCTTAAGGGCCTCTTTTGCTTCCTTCCGGGAGAGACATCGAAGCAAAACTCCGTCATGTGATTTGCGGTATAGGGTTTGAGAGACTGCATCATAATAGAATTGGAGGGCCTTTCGTTTGATGGTAGTCGCTTCCTTGGGATCATCAGGTAATATTCTGTATATAGCATAGTCGATATACGAGAATCGCCAATCTCTAACTTTAAATTCCATCGAGGTTGTACAGACTTCTCCTGTCAGTGTTTTATGAGGATTTTCCTCCATAGGAATCTTGAAATAGTATAACTCGCGTCCTGCAACTGAGATTGTAGTTTCAGCCCCTGGAGGCAACGCTAATGAAGTTGCCAGCGAAGCCAAAGCATCTGCGTAAGCATTCTGAGCTCGTGGAACATATTCAATAAAGAAACCTTCGAACTTCTCAGCTTGCTTTAACACTACGAAGTGGTACGGGATAAGATCCTCATGACGCACTTCGTATTCCCCTTGGACTTGATTGACGATGAGCTGAGAGTCACCATAAGCTTCAAGATGTTGAATATTGAGCTCTTCAGCAAATTGCATTCCTAATAACAGAGCATTATACTCGGCTACATTGTTGGTGCAGGGTTCGACTAAGGAAAATCCTCTTGGGATTACGTGACCGTTCGGGGAAACGAGTACAACCCCCACTCCTGCGGTAATTGCTCCGTGAGGATTTGCTCTAGATGCACCGTCGAAGAATAATTTCCACACCTGCGTGGTTTCTTGAGTAACGCAAGTTTCAGCGACTTCGTCAGGCAATTCTTCATACAACTTAGATGTCCCTGGCACAGGGTGATCGGCTAAGAAATCTGCCAATGCTTGACCTTTGACTGCCTTTTGGGGCATAAACTGCATATCATATTGTGATAAGAGAATGGCCCATTTTGCGAGTCGGCAATTTAGGGATGATGGCTTTGTCATCAGAACTCTCAAGGGATTCACCTTGGAGATGACGTGAATTGTTTGTCTAACGAGGTAATGTCGCATCTTTTGAACTGCGAATACCAAAGCGAGACATTCTTTTTCAACTGGATTGTATCGGTGTTCGGCTCCCATCATAGTCCTGCTTAGGTAATAGATGGCCTACTCTTGACCCTGATCGTTATTCTGTGCTAACAAAGCTCCCAAAGAATGTTCCATGGCTCTCACATATAAGAGGAATGGCTTTCCCGATTTTGGGGCCACAAGAACCGGTGGTTGAGTAAGATACTCCTTAATTTCTTCAAAGGCTCTCTGACAATCTTTATCCCAAACAAAGGTACTCCTTTCTTCATGAGCTTAGAGAAAAGCTGGCAACGCCCTGAAAGATTTGATATAAATCTACGAATATAGGCCAATCTCCCTTGCAAACCCCTGAGCTCTTTGAGATTCTTAGGCGGTGGCATGTCTTGGATAGCACGCACTTTCTCCGGGTCAAGAGAAATTCCTTTGGAGGTAACGATAAATCCCAGGAATTTTTTGCTTGATACTCCGAGGAATGATTTTGTCGGGTTCATCTTCAATTGATGTGCTCGCATGATATCGAACATTGTCTTCAAGTCTGTAAGATGATCACCTTTATGTTGGCTTTTTACTGCTATATCGTTAACATAGCACTCGATCTTCTTACGTAGGTGCTCGTGAAAGATGGCATTCATTGCACGTTGATAAGTTGCACCCGCGTTTTTCAGGCCGAATGGCATCACTGTATAGCAATATACCCCCAGTGGTGTTCTAAAAGCGGTATGCTTTTCGTCTTCTGGGTGCATCTTGATCTGATTGTACCCGGAAAACCCGTCCATGAAAGACATCATTTCATATCCACAGGTGTTATCGATTATAACGTCGGTGATAGGAAGCGAAAACTCATCTTTTGGACAAGCTGTGTTAAGATCGCGAAAGTCGATGCATATCCGGACCTTACCGTTTTTCTTGGGCACTGGGACGATGTTGGCCACCCAGTCAGGGTGTTACTCTTCCCTAACAAAACCTGAGTCTATGAGCTTTTTAACTTCTGACTCAATTGATTCCATGATCTCTGGACGAAACCGGCGTTGCTGTTGTTTAACAGGTTTGGCATCCGGATCGATGTTGAGACGATGCGTGGCCACTTTTGGGTCAAGACCAGGCATATCTTCATAATTCCAAGCAAAGACATCTATATATTCTCGGATGAGAGATATAAGATCTTCTTTTTCGGATGATGATAAGTCTTCAGCTATGAAGATAGGCTTGGGGTTAGATTCATCTCCCATGTTGACCTGGATCACTTTATCTTCAGTGGGTGGTTCGCGCTGTTCAAAGCACATGTCCCACAAGATGTTGAGGCGTTTGATCCAATGGTCGTCGGTTGATTCGATTAATCCCTCATCACCCCCTGCGTCTTCGTCTGTATGACTGGTTGAAATCATGTTCACAGTTAAACTTTTAAAGAAAGGCCCCACACTGACGTCGGATTCCCAGGAAGATGTCCCTGATGAATGGTCCTGACATAGATAATTACTGATTTCATTTTCTGAGGCTGACGGGGTTGTAACATAGCCCACGCCTCTTCCGGTTTTTTGATAGTAGTCCGGAGGTTTTCCTTCGGGAGTGAGAGACATCCGAATCGGTGTTCGCCTTCCTCTCCTGAAGTTTATACCCCATTCGTTTCATTAAAGTTATACCCCATTCGTTTCATTAAATGTATAGAATTGGGTTCATGGTAATGAAATTGAGGGACTCCATCATCTTTTTCCGAGCTTCCCCGTCGGAGAGGTGTGGGTTTAACTTTACCGAGACGGATTGGCTTTTGCCCTTTCTTTTTGGATGGAACTTCGAAGAAAGCCTTTTGTGCATCTTCTACTTCTTCATTGGAAGCGAAGGATGACTTAATTGGCAGTGTAAGACATGCCTCCGCACACAATGTGTGCTATGAGCGGGTACCTGCATCATGATCATTCTCTATTTGTCCAACTTTAAAAGATTCACCAGACTAGTACGCCAAAATAAAATCTTCATTAATGCACCACTCGCCCTCACTCGGTACATTATTATTGTTCTCGACTGAACCGATTACATTAAAGTTCAATTCCCATGAACAGTTCCCTTCCGGATCTGGTTCGACGTCTGCCTCATTACCACTGTCGACATCTTCTTCCTCTTGCGATTCTGAGTAGAAGACTGAATAGGTATGGAAGTTTTCTATTCCTCTGAAGGGGTATTTCTCCACAATCAGGGTTCAAACTTCGTCTTCATCATTGACATACTTCATAACCTGATGTAGGGTGGATGGGACAACGCGATTTGCATGAATCCATGGTCGTCCTAATAACATATTATAGGACGTGTCCGCATCTATGATGTAACAAGTCACTTCGGATCTGAGATCTCCGATCTGACATCTGAGTTTGATCTTTCCCATGGGCCGAGTGCTGTTAGCATTGAATCCGAAGATAGTAGTTTGGGTAGCGTGCAACCGATGCATGGGAATCCCTAAAACTTGCATAACTCTGTATGGCATGATGCTGAGTGCCGAGCCTGGATCAACCTGAACACGGCTGATTTCTGATGACCCGATGTACCCTGTGTAATACAAGGGTCGGTCATGTTTATGTTTCACTTGCATATCTTCCGGAGTGAATGATATGCAGGGCAGGCTTCTGGCTGCTTGTAAACACTACAGACAGGATTGAGCTTCAGATGCTTCAGGAATTGGAGTAACTTGGGTGATGAAGCTCTCCGTGTTCTTCAAAGCTTCGATCAGAGCTTCTTTGGTGGTTTTGGACAACTTCAAGAGCTCATATAAGGTGATCCTGGCTGGTATGTTGGCCAACTGCGCCATCACATTAAATTGGTAAGGGGCGCTGGTTTCGCCAAGATCTTGGTGAAGATTTTTGTTGAACCTGAGCTCTTTTTGTTTCCCTTTATCAACTAGCTTCTTTGGCACAGAACCCTCAGCGTCTTGGGGCTGCTCTTCAGCTTCTTGAGCATTCTGGTCATAATTCCTCAAATAGGCTTTCCCTGACCGGGTACCGGGGTTGCCTTCTGGGTACGCCGCTAGGACGATCCTCTCTTCTTCTGAGTCGGTAAGAGGTTTGAGATGATCATTATTCTCATTAACAGAGGGGCTAATCATGTTGGATGACTTAGCCTCGCTTCTTTTCTGCTTGAATGCAGTGTTCGTCCATTGCTGATCTTCAATTAGGTCCGGATGGACCCACATGATCTCTCCTTTTGGGATAGTGAGGGGTACCAACCCCCTGCCCTTCTGATTGTGTAATTCGGTGTGTTTCAAGTGCATTTCTCCTTTATGGACGGGAATGACACCGTCTGCAGCAGCTACAGGGGGAAAGTCACCGAACTGGACCGCAATCAAGTTAGTGGATACAGTCTTCTGCTCCGGCTTCAGAGTAAGTACATTAGCATTCACCAAATTTTGCAAGATGTCTTTGAACACATAACATTTTCTGGTAGGATGTCCCAAGAACCTATGATAGCGACAGTAATTGGGGTCATCTACCTTCCCTGCCTCATCTGGCTTTCTGATTTCGGGGAGCTGTAATTTATTGTTCTTCCGAAGAAGTTGGAACAGAGTGTCCACATGCTCTTCTTTGAACGAATACTGCTTGGGTGCTCTTTGCTGATTGGGTGTCTTGCCTTGCTTAGTAGGCGGTGGTACTTGTGTGTAATCAGCTGCTAAAGTCTCTTTTCCCTTAGACCGTTGGGCGTTATTCTGATTGCGTTGCTGCTGCGGCTTGGGTTGTGGCTCTTCTTCAGCTTTGACCCGAGCGACAATCTATTCAGCTTTCTCCCCTTGCGAAACCAACTGTCTCCAGGAGCGACATTCTGCTACTCCCATCTGAGTGAGGAGCTGAGTCTGCAGGTTGTGCCTGCAAGTTTCAACTAGAATTGATTAAGTCATACCTGATGGGCATCGCAATGCAATGCTGCGGAACCTCTCCACATAAGCCTTAATAGATTCTCCCTTCTTTTGCTTTGTGGCGAGAAGGGTAGGGACCGAGACTTCTGTGTCATATTCGAAGAATCTGGCTAAGAAAAGCCTTTCCAGATCTACCCATTTCTGGATAGATCCAGCAGGCAGTTTCATAAACCATTCAAAGGCCACTCCTTTAAGAGTGCCGATGAACAAGCATGTCAGGATGGTATCATTTGCTACCACATCTCCAGTCTGAGACTTGAAGTAGTAGATATGCTGATTTGGTGATCATGTACCATCAAAAGGTTGTAGCGTTGGAGCCTTAAATTTTGGCGGATAGGGAGCTGTATCCCATTCTGCAGGGTAAGGCTGTATCACTCCTTCCTCGTGAAGCTCGCTTCTGTTGGCCATTGCGTTAAGGCGGGCTTCTAGCTCATCCACTTTGGTTGACTGAGGATACAGCTCTTTTTCCATCTCCTTCTCATTGTCAGAAGAAGAGTCTAAGTTATGAGTCTCACGGTCTGAATGTTCGTGCGCCTTCTGCTTTCCCTTTGACATAGTCCTCCGAGAAGACTCGGGTTTTGGCCCCTTTTCAGCGAGAAACTGGGCTAACATATCCTTCAATTGGATAAGTGTCTCCTGTTGCGCCTGGAGCATGGCATGATTCTCATCCACTCTTTTGGCTATGTCCTCGGGGTTTCCCGCCATGTAAACAGAAACCTTTTGTGCTCGAACAGAGCTTGAAGATTGAGATTCAGCTATTGCCGAATGCTCATCACTTGTCGTAATCCCTTTGGCTAACTTTTGGTAATTAACCGGACGTATAGCTCCTGTCCGAGTCCGAGTGCGTCGGTACACTCCCTCAAACTCATCACAGATTTTCCGAACAGTCGGAGAATGGCTCCTTTCTGATTCATCAGAACTAGGATACAAGGCCTTCCCTCTGCCGGCCATGTTGATGGTAACCTGAGGATATTCGGCTTCAGAAACTTTCTTCTTTTGACGACGTCGTCTTTTGGTAGGTCTCACGACATCCGTTAGTTGTCAAACACAGATTGTCGGGATTTAGGTGCGCAACACTGGCACTCGGAGAGGACTGCTGAAATAATCCTCTCACAATGGCATGAATGATTTGTCTGTTGCATTGGTTTTCCTCTAGAGAGTAACTCTCGCAAATCGGAGACTTGAGAGCAACTCTCCGTCGGAAATAAGACCCCCTGTCCTTGAGTGGGCGAGACTGGCTCTTGTTGAACATGAATCTTAAGCCCCTGTCGACTTCTTTGAACTTGACGGACCACCTCGTGTTCTGGAGTCGAAGCGCGAAGGTTGCGTTGTGATCTGTAAACACCAGGCTTTGGCCTGCGTTTATTTGATGAAACAGACCCCTTAGGGTCCTGTTTTATTTGGACGCACTCATGAGGTGCATGTTTTCCCTTAGCAGGGATGTGTTCTGGATGGACAACGCTCCCCTGAGGGTCGCGTTTAAGTTGTATCACTCGAGGTTCATAGTTGGATTCATTACCTTGAAGCGTGCGTTCTGGAGTATGAACGCAGTGTTTGGGCAGAGCCTCAAAAACACAATCCTTGCGTTGGACCAGGGATTGATTTTCTCGGAGATGCGCTCGTCGGATGGACCTTCTCCGTCTTCGAGCTTTGTTCTTATGGGCTTGTTTTAGAGCCTTAGCCGTGTCTTTGGCGTTGATTGGATCTTCTTTTGTCGTAGGCCTTTTACAACCCAGCACACGCCGTGTTGAGATGGGCGTGGAATCTTCGACTTGCAGAGCAAGTTTAAGGCTTTGGCCAAAGGAGAGGCCTTTCTTTGGTGTCTCAACAGCAATTAAGACCTCGTTAGAGATCTTACAGGTATCTCGCTTAGCTCTAGGGCTAAGCGATCCAGAGGAGAGGGGCTCCTCGTACTTGGCTTGGTCAAATTCTACCACCAGAGTTTCAACAGTGGTTCCAGTGAGATGAACGTCAGATTGCGCCACCACTTCCTCAATAGAGAAGCTAGTCCCCAGCGGAGTCGCCATCTTTTATTTGTGGAAAATTTGCAATAAGAAAATAAATGAAAGAATTGTATTTGAGTTTATTCTCTCTAACCGCTTAGAAAAAGAATGTTTACAAATCTCTCAACTCTCGATTACAATTGGATTTCCTGAATACAAAAGAGAATAGAATGATCTAGATTCTCCCCTTTGTTTGAAACTGGGTTCTTCACGGTGGCGATGAGATGCCTCCCTCGAATGCTCGCGTCGCGTTTGCTTCTTGTTGACGATCCGAAAACTTCAATTCACTGGAACAACTGGCTTGCCTGGTCGATAACTCTTGACAAGTATTATAGCTCAGAACGAGTACCAAACTCTAATATGAAAAGAGTTAACAGAACCGAAAATAATTCGGTTAATAAGCCAAGTATTGAGTGTCTGGAATCTTCAGTTGATGATGATTCCCTAGACTGTGTAAGGAGCTGATCCTTTAACCCTCACTATCTGAATCCGACCTCCAAAAGTCCAACCCCCGAACTCTGTTGAGTTTGTTGATATTTATAGGGAGATTAGGGTGTAACTACCCCCATAATCCGCTCCTAAATGAGGGTTTAGTTGCCTTATTAATCGGTTGTAACAACCCACGTAAGCCACTCCTCAAATCGTGGGTGAAGAGAAACTGCATGGATCGTGTTTGAACAGGTCAAAACTTTGACATGCGTTCTGGCATAGATTCTGTGCTTGAATGCAACATCTAGAAGTGTGTTCTGCAGTGATGTTGAGCTGCGTTCTGCAGCGATGTTGAGCTGCGTCGTGCAGTGATGTTGAGCTGCGTCGTGCAGCGATGTTGAGCTACGTCGGGCAGCGATGTTGAGCTGCGTCCAGTGGCGATATTGAGCTGCGTCGTGCAGCGACGTTGAGCTGCATTGTTCAGCGATGTTGAGCTATGTCGGGCAGCGAATAGAGCTGCGTCGGGCAGCGAATAGAGCTGCGTCCAGTGGCGATTTAAGCTGTGTTCAACGGCTGATTTAAGCTGCGTTTTGTCTGTCTTTATATATGGATGACACCAATGACCAGTAGAGAAGGCTATTTGTGATACTTGAGACACCCCAATAACACTCTATCAACTGCGGATCATGATCTCCACTAAGACCTCATGGCTTTTAACCGTGCACTTCTCAGTATGTCGAATATTTGTCCACAGTTCTCTAAATCTTCTTGCTTTTCTAAAATCATTACACTGCTCATCATCATCTCTAATAGTTGCGAATATGATGTTAGTCTTGTTGTTGTTGCAGCCATCAAGATCAATCATCTCAAACATAGAACTGTGTTGATAGCTGAGGATGCAATGATTGCGGTGCTTCGTCTTTTGGAACGTAGCCACTTGTGTTTCGACTGTAGGGATGAATTCTACCTCTTGAATTCTTCATGGTCCATAGGGGTGTCCCTCGATTGTAGCTTTCTATTGGGTAACAAGAAAGTCGTCTGATTGTAACTTTCTTTGTTATAGCCTGATGGTGATCAGCTATCCATTGTGATTTTTAGACAGCCTACAGAGAGATTTCCAGTGATTTTCGACCAGTTCTCTGCTTCTTCTTCTCCTCTTTGTTTCTGATTTGTGTGGAGCTCTTGTTTGGGGAGATTTCATTCGGATTTGGTAGGTTTGTTCTCCCTCTCCCCTTTGAAATTTCAACGTCCTTTGATTCTTCCCCATGCATGCGGACTTTTGGACTTAATTGGTGTTATCTTTGTTGATTCTAAGCCCAAAACCGTAACTTTCTCGTTGGATTTTGACAGGTAGCATATTTTCATCATGTCGCCGCGAAGATCTCGAGTCTCCCGAGGTCGTTCGACTGTCCAGCCCACCGCGGGGACTGATCCTACTGCTGCTTCGCATGGGGGTATACTCCTTTCACTTTTTCACCTATTAAGCATTGTTTCTTGTCAATTTCATCTGTACATATCCATATTTGTATATAAACCCTCGTTTGTCGTCCTTTGAGATGCATTCAAGAAGAGCCGGTATCCTCCTTTGAGGGGATCGACACTGAAAAGTGTTTGTTTTGCTTGGACAAAACACACTTCAGAATATACAGGGGCGATTTCGTATCATCCCATGTGTGTTGAAAGGTTTTGATATGCCGTTATAATGCTCGTGCATGGTAACGCATATCTCTTTTATACATGTGGTAGATAGAAAATCGTCGCACCTGTTATGAGGTGGTGATTATATCTTATGGAGTAAGATATACTACCTTCTCTAAAATTTTAGGACTATTCTTACACAATTTATGTGTGTGTGTCTTCTTTATCAGTCCATTTTCCTTCTGCAATCTTCACTGCTGATGAGGTTACGGGCCAAAGTAGTGCTACCCACTCCTATTATGAGGGGATTCCGTTAATTGAATCAGCTCCCCAATTCAAGCCAGACTACAGCGAAGGAGCTAGAGAGTTGATTCGGCGAGGTAGTTGTCGTATTTTGTGACGGTTAATCACGGACGCAACTTTAATTTCAGAGCAAGACTCGAATCAGTGCATAAGGAAGCCAGATTTCTTGTTTGGTGACTCTGTAAAAGATCCGGAGATCATTTCTTGTAGACCTGCATAGTGGTTATATGGGAGCGGGTCATTATTCTTGTATCTGGTTTGGATTCCTCGGGAGCATTCACTTTTAAAGTTTAGAAACTTGCCAGTTGGACGTGAAATGTTCTGAAGATTGACCGAAAACCACGAGCGTATTCACTGTGGTTTTATTGGGAAGGAAGCCACCCTGGGTTCCAGTGATAGGGCTTCTGTACGAGGACTTCATCCGGGTGTCTTGGGCCAAGATAATATGCCTCAGAATGAGAAGGCAGCACAGGCAAATACTATGAAGAATCGGTTAGCTGTAGTGGGAAAGAAATTACCCAACAAGAACTTCAGATGTTATGGATGGGTCCATTATTTTTGAGACAAGTGGTGGACCAGAATGACCCGATATGTACTGAATCGCTGGGGGCGAGAATTGGCAGAGTTAGGGTTGTTAGTCCCGATCCGTGCCAGTATGTATGGTTTGCAGATCAGTGTAGGTCATTTCCTCTATTTGTTCGAGATCTACAACCCTGACACCAATACATTCTTCACCAAGAATGGGGAGCTCGGATTACCATTACATGAAATGATGAAGGTGTTTGGTTTGCCTATAGGTGATGTCCCGTATCAAGAATTCTTTCCAACCGCCAGTCAGTTGAATAAGATGAAAGATCGGTCAACTGTGACCCATGACACTTTATGGGAATTGACTTGTCATTATCATATAGCTATGGCTGAGATGGAGACTAGAGCTAAGAAGAAATCTCCCCAGATTAGCTTGAAATAATTCACCGATTATTTGTTCAAGAACCTTGAGAATCGTTCGGAAGACGTGTGCGGATTATCTCCTTTGACTCCGAATGAAATCAACTGGCTGTTAGAGAAAACGAACGCACAATCTAATACCTCTCACTCAGAAGACAGATTTCCTCATGGTACTAAATTCCGTTATTATTTGTGGAAAGCTGGTGTTCCGATCCATCTTACTACCCTGCTGGCCGGCTTTCTGGCTTTATGGCTGAAAAGGTGTGTCGTTCCCCATCAACCCTCTGATGCCATGCCGATTGAAGTGTTGTATCCAGCCATCCAGTTAGTTACAGGTCGCAAATTATCCTTGCTTCCTGCCATGGTGGCCGCTATTCACAGTGGATTACCAGTTAGTTACAGGTCGCAAATTATCCTTGCTTCCTGCCATGGTGGCCGCTATTCACAGTGGATTACGATAATTAGTTTTCGTGTTTACTCAGGAGGGAAAGAAACCCTCCGCCAGCGTATCCGTTCTGAAGCTGGAACTACCCTACACTTATCTGATGACCTGGTTGGTACTTCACCGCCCAGATTTAATGGAGGCTCCTGAGACGGTGGATCCCAGCCTCCCTCTGTTGCAGACTCTTGAGGGTTGTAAATGGGTCAAACATCGGTGGATGGATATAACGAGGCAATTCAAGGTTCACAAATGTTGGGAGTTCTTTCCTTGTTTCCCTCAATTCTCCGGTACGTACAATATGACCTTATTGGATGCTGAAGAACCAAGGCAGAATTGCACTATTTTGGATGTCGGGTGCTTCAGATAGCTGGTGAACATTCGACCTGGTTATCTAGTGTTCAGGGTGAAAGATGTTTGTCATATCGAACCTTATTTTCCATGTTGATTTGCTTGCCAACTCGGCTATGATCAATTGTATGTCGGCAACCCGAACCGTCAACTTAGCATTCGAGGTAGACTTATCGATGGGGCGAGAGCTTAGTTTTGGAGCATTACCGGCTGTACAAATGTTGAGTTCGATCTCCCCTTGGAAGTGCCGCCTCTATGGATGACCTTCCTCTATTGTAAGTGGCTGATAGCTGCCAATATCGTCACTCGAAATAGGAGGATATCGGACTTAGAAGAAGAGGCAGCCCCGTGGCGTACAACAGAAGTGACCCGTGAAACTATGTTATCACCTCAAAGGAAAGAGGCTGCCGAATCGTCTAGAAAGGGAAAGGAACCGGCCCACCCAACTGATAGTGAAGAAGAGTTTGATACTGATGAAACAGAAACTTCTAAGGGGGTGGGTAAGACTGGTTCAAGTTCTGAGGAAGCAGTTGGTCTCCCCGATTCTTTCTTTGAGAGAGGACTTGTAAACCCTTCCGTTGCGCCCTGCCCAACCGCAAGACGCTCCGAAAAGAAGGAGGGAGAGAGTCGTTATGACTTATCCCAATCGGATGACGGTAGAGGTCCTCAGTGGAGATGAAGAGGATGAAGAAGATACAGTGCCTCTTGCTCGTCGGCAAAGATCACAATCTTCCGCTCAAGCTCAAACCCAAGTCCCTCCCAGAACTGAATTACACACCAAACATCATCACGAAGGATCTAGGGTCCAGGATGAAGCACGTCCACTAAAAAGATGGAAGAAGGCCGCCTCTAAGCCACGTGTTTGTCTTCCCGCTTTAGAGGAGACATCTGACCGCAGTGTTTCTTCAGCCGAACAAGGTAAAGATTCGTCTTTATTTTCACTTTACTGCTCTTATATTTATTAATACTCGGGCTTATCTTACACTCAATTCTTGTAGGGAGTCAAGAAGAGGGAGAATTTCAGGCTGACACTGCTTCTCCCGGTGGTATGGAAGCTGAGGCGCCCAGGTTCGTTCAACAAATGCAAGATGCGCTTAAAGATGAAATCGCTGGTGTTCCTGCAGCTTCTGATGTTGATCCATCAGCCTCAAATACAGGTACGGATCTTTCTCCATTTGGAAGACAATTTCGAAAGATGAATAAGTCAGAACGCGTGCCTCTTCTAATGACTTGTGCACTTTGTCTCCTTTTAGTCAAACTAAAAGAAGCGGGTGCGAGTAGTGGAGCCCTCAGATCCGTCCCGGTTAATGAAGGTAAATCTAGTCTCTATTTTGTGTGAGTTCATATAAGTATGTGTGTTACTCATGACCTAATATATTCTGTAGATGCCATAATGAAAGAATCTGCTGGAGGAGAGGCCACACATGCAACAGAGGTCGAGGACTTCAACGAGCATAACCTCGATCTCGATCTCTCAGATGGCGATCATCAGTATATCTCCGATTTATTATCGGGGAAAACCTCTGATGCAGCCACAGGATCAACTGTTGGAGTTGGTTCAACAGAAGCGGGTCCTTCTGAGAGTAAGCCCTTTGTTCTGTAAACTCCGTATTTTCTTTTTTGACTAATCATTTAAGTGTTCGAATTATAGGACCAGTTACTGGAACTGATACCACTATAACCATTGAAAAGTCTGATCAACCCGAGGGTCGTGACCTCTTGTCATGGGCAGGAACCGAAGTTGATTTTCAATCATCAATTCTCGAATCTCAACCTACTACTCCTATGGACCCCATGATGATAGAAATTAATGTCTTTCAATCATCAATTCTCGAATCTCAACCTACTACTCCTATGGACCCCATGATGATAGAAATTAATGTCACTCCCCAAGTTAGTCCTGTTGCAACAAAAATGAGACCAACTGAAGAAGTCGGTACATCGGCAGCTGTTGTGACTAGAGTTGGTGAGTTTTATCAATCATTTGTTTTAAATTTCTGATCAATATTCCATTATACTCATTGTGATTCTCTTGTTTGCAGAATCCTCTCCCAAGAGGCCTATTAACTTAGACCCGAAGTTCTCTGAGGTCTTAATTCAGCAATCATCTGATGTAGTGGGTACGTCAAAGGCTGCTATTCCTGAACCAACTTTGGTTGTTCAGGAGGTCGGACTACCACCATTGGGTTTTTGTTAAACTTGGTATGCTTCGGCTCACCATTGCTTATAGATTTTAAGTCTCGAGCACTCATTTTCTTCTTTTTCTATCACAGTGCCTTCCTCAACCTTGCTTGACTCTATCAAAGCTCTAGCGTCCGATAAGGATCCGGATAAGGCGTTTATCTGTTCAGACATCCAAAGTTTTACTTATTTTTTGAACCTTATGATTGATCGGATTCTTCACCAAGGGTCACCCTTCGACAGCTTCAGGAGATCACTTGATCGCCATGTAGCCGGAATCAGAGAAGATGGATATCCTGAATTGGCTGACTCTATTGAAGCCTACCTGGCTCAGCTGAAACAACAATTTGAACACCTGAGGGAACTTAAGACCAGCGGCGTTTCTTCTTATGTATCAACTCAAGTAGATCTCAAATTGCAAGAGTGGCATGCTTCACAAAAATTAGCAGAGCTTGAGCTTCAAAAGTTGAGAGATCGTGTAACCCAAATAAGGTTGGGTATTGCCAAGAAATTGCAGGCCAAGGCTGGTTTACTTCAATCTTTAGAACTACGTCAATCTCATATAGCTCGCTTGGAAAAGGAGCTTGTAGAGGCTAAGGATGCTGAGAGTATTCTAAAACTTGATTTGGCTGAAGCTGAGCACGTCGAAACTGACTTATTCCAGCAGCTGGAACTTCAGGATAGGAAACTTGTTGAAACTGAGCAAGAAGTTCTCCAAGCTCGGAATACCAGCAAAGAATCTTTAAGAGCCAACCTGAAAGCTGAATTTGAACAAGCTTATGCGGAAACGCTCTCAGAACTTGAAGGGCAAATTTGTAATTATAAGTTATGCTTGGATTAAAAGCAAACTCTTCTTTTGTAGTGACACTTTTTTTATATCAAAAAGTTCTTATGAATAAAGTGGACTCTTCTGCTTACCATAATTTTATTATGATTACTTATTCTTGTTTAGAATAAATAAACATAATACTTATAGGATTTTTGGCAAACTCTCAGCCATAAACGGATTTGATATGCCTTTACCGACTACCGTTTGAATCGGGCTAGTATGTGAATTATCTAAATCCGTTTTACATATAACGTTAGGCTAAAAGAATTAAACTCTTTTAGACTTTAAACTACAATATTGAATATGTAGGCTACATGTGTTAGATGTAGGCTTATCTCTAGTAAGGGATAGAGATAATATCCCCCATGTGTGAATGACATGGATTTTAAAATGTAAGTAGGCTACATAACCTATGCAAGAAAATGAACCCAAGATTATAAAGAAGGAATTGGATATTCTATCTCTCAATCTCTTGTTTGTTGGTAGAGATAAACCCACAATCGGAGATTAAGAATTTTATATTCTATCTCCTGGTCTCTTGTTTGTTGGTAGAGATAAACTCAAAATCGGAGATTAAGAATTTTATATTCTATCTCCTGGTCTCTTGTTTGTTGGTAGAGATAAACCCAAAATCGAAGATTAAGAATTTTATATTCTATCTCTTGGTCTCTTGTTTGTTGGTAGAGATAAACCCAAAATCAGAGATTAAGAATTTTATATTCTATCTCCTGGTCTCTTGTTTGTTGGTAAAGATAAACCCAAAATCAGAGATTAAGAATTTTATATTCTATCTCCTGGTCTCTTGTTTGTTGGTAGAGATAAACCCAAAATCGGAGGTTAAGAATTTTATATTCTATCTCCTGGTGCGAAGGAAACTCGAAGGGGGATCTCCACTTAGAGAATCTGGACTGGTTTAAATA
The DNA here is from genome assembly GCF_001876935.1 of Asparagus officinalis. Classification (NCBI taxonomy): domain Eukaryota; kingdom Viridiplantae; phylum Streptophyta; class Magnoliopsida; order Asparagales; family Asparagaceae; genus Asparagus; species Asparagus officinalis. Next base: position 59,716,646 of record NC_033794.1, read on the forward strand.
ATCCTAACTGTCATAAGGTTTGATTATTCAATTCAAAAGTAGACCTCTCGTTCGCGAAATGAATCGAAAGGAGATTTTGGTTGTGGTCCTAACTGTAGTAAGGTTTGACCAAGTGAGAATTTTGAGACGATCCTAACTGTAGGAAGGTTTGATCGCTCGATTTGTGGACCTCTCGTTCATTGAAGGAATCGAGAGGGGATTTTGGGTTTTGGTCCTAACTGTAGGAAAGTTTTGACCAAATGAGAGTTTTGAGACGATCCTAACTGTAGGAAGGTTTGATCGCTCGATTTATGGACCTCTCGTTCATTGAAGGAATCGAGAGGGAATTTTGGTTTTGGTCCTAACTGTAGGAAAGTTTGACCAGGTAAGGAATGGGAATGGGGTACAAATAACAATGAGTTTGTTGACTTGTACAAACTACTCAGTGGGAAGTTTTGATGTCAAACACAAGAATTTGACACGAAATGGTTCGGCGACTGATATGGACCGATAACCTAAAATTTTTAACACTGTATCATAATTTCAGCATTGGGAATATTAGAAAACAGATACAACGGAAGTTTGAAGGATTTTAATCCATGACGGATTTTGATGGACCCACCGTCGATCAATTTGATCGGTGAGGGGTTTTGTGAGGAAAGATTAACTGTTTTCTGTCATTGAATCTCATCTCAACAAAATTGTAAAAGAATCTTAATTATTTTATGATAATCAAGAGCGGATTATTCAAATGATCATTTTTGTATTTAGAACAATCAACTGATCTCGGGTTATCCCGAAATATCCTATACAGGATTCTCTAGGAACTTCCCGTTTTGCATAGGTTATCCTGACCCTATTACGGATAATATTTCTTTAGGAACTTCCCATTTATTGGCATCATTAATTTGTTACCATCCTGGGTAATCAGGCGATACGCGCCGTTTGAATAGACTGTTTCTATTACAAACGGCCATTCCCATTTGGGTTGGAATTTTCCTTTCTTCTTAGAATTGAGAATCATAGGCCTTCGAATGGCAAGAACCAGATCTCTTTCTTTAAAACTTCATCGTCGGACCTTTTTATCGAAAGCCCGAGAAATTCTAGCCTGATAAAACTTGATCTGTTGCTGAGTTTCCAAGCGCTTTTCATCTAACATCTCCAATTCCTCGAGACGTTTCTGGTGATTTTCTTCTGTCGTCATTCCCGTTGCAAGAGCGACGCGGAGAGAGGGAATTTGTATTTCTAAAGGTAGGACAGCTTCGCATCCATATGTTAAGGAGTATGGAGTTGCTCTCGTTGGCGTGCGGACAGTCGTACGATAAGCCCAGAGGGCGTCGCCGTGTTTGTCGTCCCAATCCCGCTTATTGGTTTTCACAAGTTTTGCCAAAATCTTGATAATGGTCTTGTTAAAAGCTTCGGCCAATCCGTTAGCTATGGGATTATAAGTAGTTGATAAAACATCCTTAATCCCGAATTTGCCGTAAAATTTGATAAACGCATTGCTAACGAATTGATGACCATTATCGTGCACTATTCGCCTTGAAACACCATACCGATATATGATATGGTGTTTAATGAACTTGATAACATCACTCGTCTTTACTTCTCTAAGTGGAACTGCTTCTGCCCATTTCAAGAAGTAATCGGTGATTGCCAGAATAAAACAGTCCCCTTTAACCGAAGGCGGAAAAATAGGACGCACAATGTCCATTCCCCATGTTTCGAATGGCCACGATGTCGCCGATGGGTGTAAATGTTCAGGAGGCTGGTGCATATAATTTGCATGTAATTGACACACTTGACATCGTCGGGCGTAGTCGACTACATCCTTTACCATAGTTGGCCAGTAATATCCAATTCTCCTAAGTCGGTCGCAGAGTTTAGGACCGGGCTAATGTGCACCGCATGTCCCATCATGCGCCTCTTTGAGTGCTTGTTCCGCTTCCTTACTGGATAAACAATGGAGTAATAGATCATCGTACGACCGTCGATACAGCATTTGTGCTGCAGTGTTGTAGTAAAATCTCGGTGCTCTTCGTCGAATCGAATCCCTTTCTCTTATGTCTTCAGGTAAGATACCATGTAGGACATAATCTATAATAGGGAAACACAAATCTCGAACTTCGGGTTCAACTCTTGTTGAGTGTGCTTCTTTAGCAATCGAATCGTAGATTGGAACAATAAGCTGGTGCGTTCTCACTGTAATTAATTGCTCTGTTTCGGGAGGTTAAGCCAAAGATACCGATAATGCTGCTATTGCGTCTGCATATGCATTTTGGAGACGTGGAACGTACTCGATGAAAAATTCTTCAAACGAGCTTGCCATCTTGATGGCTACCTGGTGGTATGGAATCAGATCTCGATTTTTGACTTTATACTCTCCTCGTATCTGATTAACTACCAATTGAGAATCCCGAAAATCTTCAAGGCATTCGACCCCTAGCTCTTTGGCAAAATTAAGTCCAATTATTTATGCATTGTACTCGGCCACGTTATTAGAGCATGGTTCGGTCAGCGAATATGCTCTAGGCAAGACATATTTTTCCGGGGAAACTAAAACGACCCCTACTCCTGAGGAAGTTTTAGAACATCCGGGTGCGCTTGCTGTTAGACCCTAGGGGGGGTGATTAGGGTATTATGCTAATCTAATCCGATTAAATGCCAATTAAAATTAATTATCAAGTTATCCTAGCAAGTATGAAATACAACAAGATATGTAAGCTAGGATAAACAATATGAACAATGAGATATATCCTATATGATGAATATATATATGCAAGGATATATAAACTAACACAAGGGGTAAACAATCTAAACAAGATAGTGGATAAAATGAATGAGCAATGCACAATTGGCGATATAAAATAAATGCAAAAACAAATACGCCAAAGACAAACTCAAACAAGCGATATGATCACGGAGTTCGGACCTTCCGTCCTACGTCTTAGCTCCCCACTCACGGGGAGAAATCCACTAACACAATCCGGTTTGGAAGCCGGAACTTCTTCTACACACTTGGTTTTCTAGCTAACCAAAAACTCTACAACTCACACTCTTGCAATCACACTCTACACCCACTAAATGTTGGACCTAGCCGTGTCTCCCTCAAGTGCTTGGTTACAACCTCTCCCTAGGCACGTCAACTGACGCCACTCCTCTTGGGACGATCCCCGACTCTCACCACACACTCCTCTCGGTGTACAAGTGTATTACAAAGTGAATCTCACAATAAGCACAATATAAGTCAATTGATTGTTCTCTAAACAAGGTGAGAACTCAATTAAGCATAACTCAAAGTTACAATCTCTCACCACCCAACTATACTATGTATGTAAATACTAAAAGCTCAATGTGTGTGTGTGTGTAACAATGAGTAAAATAAAATCTAACTCAAATAGCAAACTAGCAATAATAAGAATATGAAAATCAATAATAAAATTGCTAGAGAAAAGAGTTAGAAAACTTCTCTAAGAACACAAAGAAGAGGATGAAGAGGATTGAGAATGAATCCCTCAATCTGCAGTGAAAACTTCCTCCTTTGTAAACAGAAACTCAATCTTAAAACAAACTGTAAAACCCTAAACCCTTGTTTAAAAACTTCTTTTGTTAACTTTAAAAGAGAGCAGCAATAAGGTACTTATACCCACACAAAAACTCAGCCAAAACCCCAAGCAAAAGATAGAAACAGACCCAGCAAATCGGCTCAGGAAATAGCCGTTGAGAAAGCAACGGTCATATAGGCGGTCGACCGGCGGAAATTTCGGTCGACCGCTATCCAGGTCAAACACGAGAAAAACACCAGCTGAGCGGTCGACCGATGGAGCTTTCGGTCGACCGGACCGGTCGACCGACAGACTCTCTGTCGCCCAGTAACAAAAAAGAACTTGAACGGTCGACCGGATTGGTCGACCGAAAACTGATATGCAGAAAACTGATTTGCTGATTTTAAAACGCTGTTTAAAAATATCAAATAAATTCCAAAAAATGTAAAACTTTGAGGAATGATTGTAGACATGATAATAAATATGCTACAGTGACTGGTTTTCAGAAAGGACATCCCAAATGAAAAATATCATTATTTTACAAAATAGTCCAAAACATGAAAATATAAGATACTTGAAATTTGATGTTTTGACATAAACCAACTTTTGAAACTTTGTGAAATGTTTTTATAGACTTAGTAAAACATGTATAAACTGATATTGAAGTCTATAAACTAATAAGATAATATTTTCACAGAATTACATATTCTATGCTATAAGTACTAAAACACAATAGAGTATGTAATATCATAAAAAACCAAAACACATGTATGTATATATATAACTATATATATGCATAGAAACCAAAACTTATGTATATATATATAACTATATATATATACAAAGAAACCAATAAATGTGTGTGTATAGATATTGAGCTTAACGTATTAAACACACATAATATAAATCCTAAACTAAATTGTTGGCCTTCTTATTTTGATGATGATTTACAAACAATTTACTACTAATGTTGTTTGTCTAGTATTTGTGTATTCCTATGTATTGTAGACAAACAACGTAGTTGGATGATGGATGGATTGCGCCATAACGAGGATATCAAATGGAGGTTGGCGGAATTGTGGAGTGAAGCAACATGCAATTCATAGTTCAAGATCCAAGTTTTAGCTTCATCCGCAAGTGTACCAAGATAGAGCTTCGTTGAAGATCACAAGCTTGGGTATATTTAGTTTAGGTTTTTATACTTGTGTGTTGATACTTTAAGCTCATATTATTCACACACACGTATTTGTTGATTTTATCAAAATATAGGTGTTTTTGTGAAAACATTATTTTATTAGTTTATAGACTTTAATATCAGTTTATACATAGTTTATAAAGTTTATAAAACCATTTTGTAGAGTTTCAAAAGTTTGTTTAAATCAAATGTCAAAACATGTATGTTTTGTTTTCATGTTTTTGGACATATTTGAAAAATGATGGATTTTCACTATTGGGGAATGCAATTCCAAAAATTCTTTTTGTAACATGTTATTATCATGTTTATAAACATTTTCCAAAGTTTCATAATTTTTGGAATTTATTTGTTATTTTTAAAGGCACTTTAAAAATCAGTTTTCCAGCATGAACAGTGCCTGTGCATGTTTATAAGTCGACTTATAAACCCTGACAAGTCGACTTATGAACTCCTCTAGAAAGTGAATTTTCTCCTCTGCTAAGTCGACTTATAAAGCAAGGCAAGTCGACTTATATAAGTCGACTTATAACTTTTTATAAGTCTACTTATGAAGTGTTGCACAGTTATGTATTTTTGACCAGTTTACAAAATAAATTATTTCTCTCAAATGGGAAGTGATATTTAAGAAATTCCTTCTCTAACATGTTCATATACACGTTTAGAAGCTTCCCTAAAAATTTTATAATTTTTGGAGTTAATTTACTGTGTCAAATTGATTTTAGAAAATCGGGTGTTTCAGCAGTTTTTAGAATCTGAAATATCTGTATTCAAATATTCATTTCTCACAAATGAGAAGTGATATTTCAGAAATTATTTTTGTAAAATGTTTATTTACATGTTTAGAAACATCCCTCAAAATTTCATAATGTTTAGAGTTGATTTACTATTTTTAACTGATTTTACAAATCCAGATACGCATAATTTTCAGCATCTGCCAAAAACTGTATATGTCATAAGTCGACTCTAAGTCGACTTATCAGAGAGCCGTTGCACAGTAACGGCTAGTTTTCTGTTTTGTTTGTTTTTGGGTTTTTGGTCATTTCCTTGGGGTTTTGGCTGATGTCTTGGGTTGTTATAAATACCCCATTGCATTTACCTCTCCCATCTAACAAGAACAACAAGAGAATGTTTTAAAATAGTTTAACAAGGGTTTAAACTTGTTTAGTGTTCGTTTAAGTTTGGTTTAAGAAGCTTTTAAGCAATTGAGGGTTTGAGTTTGTGAATTCAATTTCACAAGAGCAAGTGGAGATCATCCTTGGTGTTTGAGCATTCATTCTTCTCCCTCTCTCTTGTCATCTATAGAGAAGTTTCCTTAAACTCAATTCTAGCATTTTATAAGTTTGTTCTTAATTTCATAAGCTAGATTTCATATTGAGTTTATATTGTTTTATCTCTTTGTTCACACACAACCTATTGAGCTTATTGTATTTACATTCATAGTATAATTTGGGGTTGTGGGTTTGTGACTAAGAGTTGTGCTTAATTGAGTTCTCACCTTGTTAGAGAGAAATCAAAACAAATAATCATGAAAACAAAAGATTTTATCAATTATAAATTTATTTTCATAATCAAAATATTTTAAGACATAATTTTAAAACCAAGAAAGGAAAAAGTATGAACACTAAAATTCTTGGTTTAAAATTTAAATTTGTTTTGGTACCCAAGAACTCTTGGTACCAAAAGATTTAGGGACATGACCCCTATCATTTAAGCTCAAAGCCTTAGGGTTATGAACCCTCTTAGGCATATATGGTGCACTAACATGGTCAAAACAATATTCATTCAAATGACCCTTCCGATTGCAATTTGTGCAATGAAAGAGATCCATTTGTTTTTGTGGACCATTAGCTCGTGCACGGGAATCATTTGCAACTAAAGATTTTCTTTTAAAATTATTTTGCAAATGAGAAACATTATTAAACAAATGTGGTTTACTTGAGAAATTTGGCAAGTTTGAATATTTATTCAAATCATAACAAAACTTCGCCAAATGGCCAAATTTACCACAAACATCACATTTAAAAACATGTGGTCTATTGGAAGCATTTGTCAAATGAGATTTTCTTTTCAAATCAAAGCAATATTTGGCCAAATGACCAAAACGACCACAATAATCACACTTGAACACACTAGCATGCTTATGATGAACTTTGTGAGAATGAGCATGTGAATGTGTAAGTGATGAAGAAGCTACATGAGATGCACAAGGAGCATTAGAATTCTTAAGTTTGTGTGCATCATAACAAAACTTAGCTAAATGACCTTGACGGCCGCAAATAGAACACTTATAAGTTTTGCTATACATGTGTGCATAATGAGTGGATGATCTTGATTTAGCACACATATCCATAAGCTTCTTATGATTATTGATGCATGTTTTCAAAGTTGAATCTAAGGATGAAATGCATTTTTTCATAAGATTCAAGTTTTCATTTTTTGGCACATATGCACCTTTAGAAGTAGAACATAAGTAGTTATTTATAAAAGAAGCTGTATTATTTTTTATGTTCTCTACTTCTAACATGGCATCAATCTTAGCATGAGATAAGCTAGAAATGGATGATGATAATTTCTCATTTTCAATTTTAACATATCATTACTTTCTTTAAGAGCAACATTTTCTTTGGAAATGATATCAAAATTGGAAGCTAGCTTCTCATGATCGGATATAAGTTCTACATGCTTGCTTTGTAAATTAATGAAATCATTTTGCAATTTGTTAAAGGCATGTAATAATTTTTCACTAGCACAAGCAAGTTCATCATTAGGTAAATCATTAATAGATTCGAACTCGCAAACCTCACTAGGGCTATCGCCTAGTGCACGTGTGCATGAAGCTCCATATGAACTTGAAGCGGGATCCTCCAAAGCTTGTCGGATCGCCTCCAAGTCTCCTTGATGCGCTTCTATGAATTTCCATAATGTATAAGCGCTATCAAAAGAATCAAGCTTGTTAGACATAAATGAATCAAATGCATTTAATAAAAATTCTAACATAAGCTTGTTCATAATAAACATCTTTTTATCATGTTTGCTCCACTTGGATTTCTCCAACGTGGGCACAATATAAGCACAATCAATGATTTCCCATAAATCGATATTTTTAGATTGAACAAATATTTTGAATCTAAAACACCATTGAGCATAGGGGAAAGCATTGAATTTTGGAGCAATACTAGAATCATAGCCTAAACAAGATGCATCATTCATATCCATAATTTGTAAAAATATGCAAGCACGATACAAATGCAATCAAAACAAGATTAGCACAAAAATATAACTTGGATCTTTAACTCAAGGCGATTAGACCTTAAATCAAAGAGCACCAAGCTCTGATACCAATTGTTAGACCCTAGAGGGGGGTGATTAGGGTCTTATGCTAATCTAATCCGATTAAATGCCAATTAAAATTAATTAATAAGTTATCCTAGCAAGTATGAAATGCAATAATATATATGAGCTAGGATAAGCAATATACAATATGATATATCCTAGCAAAGAGATATATAGCAAAATATATATGTAAGGATATATAAACTAACACAAGGGGTAAACAATCTAAACAAGATAGTGGATAAAATGAATGAGCAATGCACAATTGGCGATATAAAATAAATGCAAAAACAAATACGCCAAAGACAAACTCAAACAAGCGATATGATCACGGAGTTCGGACCTTCCGTCCTACGTCTCCGCTCCCCACTCCCGGGGAGAAATCCACTAACACAATCCGGTTTGGAAGCCGGAACTTCTTCTACACACTCGGTTTTCTAGCTAACCGAAAACTCTACAACTCACACTCTTGCAATCACACTCTACACCCACTAAGTGTTGGACCTAGCCGTGTCTCCCTCAAGTGCTCGGTTACAACCTCTCTCTAGGCACGTCAACCGACGCCACTCCTCTTGGGACGATCCCCGACTCTCACCACACACTCCTCTCGGTGTACAAGTGTATTACAAAGTGAATCTCACAATAAGCACAATATAAGTCAATTGATTGTTCTCTAAACAAGGTGAGAACTCAATTAAGCACAACTCAAAGTTACAATCTCTCACCACCCAACTATACTATGTATGTAAATACTAAAAGCTCAATGTGGGTGTGTGTAACAATGAGTAAAATAAAATCTAACTCAAATAGCAAACTAGCAATAATAAGAATATGAAAATCAATAATGAAATTGCTAGAGAAAAGAGTTAGAAAACTTCTCTAAGAACACAAAGAAGAGGATGAAGAGGATTGAGAATGAATCCCTCAATCTGCAGTGAAAACTTCCTCCTTTGTAAACAGAAACCCAATCTTAAAACAAACTGTAAAACCCTAAACCCTTGTTTAAAAACTTCTTTTGTTAACTTCAAAAGAGAGCAGCAATAAGGTACTTATACCCACACAAAAACTCAGCCAAAACCCCAAGCAAAAGATAGAAACAGCCCCAGCAAATCGGCTCAGGAAATAGCCATTGAGAAAGCAACGGTCATATAGGCGGTCGACCGGCGAAAATTTTGGTCGACCGCTATCCAGGACTGAAACAGAGAATGCACTCAGAACTTCGTCGGTCGACCGGTGCGGTCGACCGATGGAGTTTTNCGCCCAGTAACAAAAAAGAACTTGAGCGGTCGACCGGATCGGTCGACCGAAAACTGATATGCAGAAAACTGATTTGCTGATTTTAAAACGCTGTTTAAAAATATCAAATAAATTCCAAAAAATGTAAAACTTTGGGGAATGATTGTAGACATGATAATAAACATGCTACAGTAACTGGTTTTCAGAAAGGACATCCCAAATGAAAAATATCATTATTTTACAAAATAGTCCAAAATATGAAAATATAAGATACTTGAAATTTGATGTTTTGACATAAACCAACTTTTGAAACTTTGTGAAATGTTTTTATAGACTTAGTAAAACATGTATAAACTGATATTGAAGTCTATAAACTAATAAGATAATATTTTCACAGAATTACATATTCTATGCAATGTTTTCAAAAACACAATAGAAAATATGTATATATATATAGAAACCAAAACTTGTGTATATATATATATATATATATATATATAAGAAGAAACCAATAAATGTGTGTGTATAGATATTGAGCTTAACGTATTAAACACACATAATATAAATCCTAAACTAAATTACCCAAGCTTGATCTTGATCTTCATTGAGCTCAACTTGGTACACGTTGCGGATGAAGCTAAACTTGGATCTTGAACTTGAATTGTACGATGCTTCACTCTACAATTCCGCCAACCTCCTTTGGATATCATCGTTGAAGCGCAATCCATCCAACCTCCAACGACGTTGTTTGTCTACAATACATAGGAATGTACAAACACTAGACAAACAACATTAGTAATAAATTGTTTGTTAAACATCATCAAAACAAGAAGGCCAACACTTGTCACGTTGGTTGCTCGGGAAGCCCCATCGAAGTATAATTACCACACTTGCTGATATGAGGTGATATTAACTTCGTGAGTTTCGTCCGACAGATCGTCGTACAACTCGGCTATATCTTTTGTAGGGTTTTCTGCCAAAAGATCGCAGATAACTTGCCCCTTAACTGATTTTTGTTGCTTGAAATACAAATCATATTGCGATAAAAGTAGAGCCCACCTGGCTAAACGCCAATTCATGGAGGCCGATTGGGTCATGAATACTCGGATTGGGTTTATGTTGGAAATGACATAAATTGTCTGTCCAACTAAATAATGTCGTATTTTCTGGATTGCAACTACTAGGGCGAGGCATTCTTTCTCGATCATCGGATAACGAGATTCAGCTCCTACCAATGTGCAACTCAGCTAATACACCGCTTGTTCGTGATCGTTATCGTCGTCTTGTGCGAGCAATGCACTTAACGAATGGCTCGTCGCTTTGACGTAAATTAAAAATGGTCTGCCCGCTTTTGGTGCAACGAGGATAGGTGGATTTGCCAGATATGTTTTAATATCTTTGAATGCCTTCTGACATGCTTCATCCCAAATGAACGACATGCCTTTCTTTGTGACTTTAGAGAACGGTTGACATTTTCCGGACAGATTTGATATAAACCGACGGATATATGCCAATCGACCTTGCAACCCTCTGAGTTCTTTAAGATTTCTCGGGGGTTGTAGTTCATGTATTGCCTTCACCTTATCAGGATCGATATGAATACCTTTTGTGGTGACGACGAACCCAAGAAATTTACCGCTGGACATTCCAAGAAAGGACTTAGTCGGGTTCATCTTTAATTGATGAGTCCTCATAAGATCGAACATCGTCTTCAAATCATTAATGCGGTCACTTTTATCACGACTCTTAATGACCAGGTCATCAACGTAGCATTCGACGGTCTTCCGAAGGTGCTCTTGAAAGATCTTCGTCATTGCTCGTTGGTACGTAGCACCGGCGTTCTTCAAACTGAAAAGCATAATAGTATAACAAAAGACACCAAGGGGTGTTCTGAATACTGTATGCTTTTCATCGTCTGGGTGCATCTTGATCTGATTATACCCAGAAAATCCATCCATAAATGACATTCTCTCAAACCCGCATGTGTTGTCAATGATGACATCCGTAATTGGTAGGGGGAAGTCGTCTTTAGGAGAGGCGGTATTCAGATCTCTGAAGTCAATATAGATTCTGATTTTTCCATTCTTTTTTAGGACTAGAATGATATTGGCCAACCAATCAGGGTGTTGTTCTTCTCTGACAAAGCCTGAATCGATCAGTTTTTTGACTTCAGCTTCTATTGCCTCCATAATTTGCGGACGAAACCGTCTTTGTTGTTGCTTGACAGGTTTAACATCATCTTCTATTGCCTCCATAATCTGTGGACGAAACCGTCTTTGTTGTTGTTTGACAGGTTTAGCATCCAATTTTATGTTAAGGCTGTGCATTGCTACATTTGGGTCGAGTCCCGGCATATCTTCGTAGTTCCAAGCGAAAACATCGATATACTCTCTAACGAGGGCGATTAGTTCCTCTTTCTCATCCAGTGGAAGATCACCGCTAATAAATATAGGTTTCGGATTAGTTTCGTCACCCATATTAACTTGGACTACTTGAAGATCACCGCTAATAAATATAGGTTTCGGATTAGTTTCGTCACCCATATTAACTTGGACTACTTTATCCTCAGTAGGAGGTTCTCTTTGCTATTTCGTCACCCATATTAACTTGGACTACTTTATCCTCAGTAGGAGGTTCTCTTTGCTCAAATCGATCGCTATATTGGATATTCATGTAATGTATCTAGGGATCTTCCCAGGTGGGCAACTGATCGTCTCCTTCTATTGTGGAAGGATCAACTGTCTCCATGTTCGACATTAGGGTTTTGAATCTTTCTCCAATGCTCACGTCAGAATCCCAGGTTGAGGCATCAGATGAATACCCGCTTTTACTTATTAGCTGGCTAATGATCTGCTGGCAATATTCATCATCAGATGACAAAACATAACCTAGACCCCTTTTATGGCTGTAATAATTGTCAGGTCTCCCTTTCGGTACATACGTAGGACGGGGTGGAACCTTAACTCCTTGACCAAAACAGAGACCTTCACCGAGTGCTAGGTTATATTCTTACTTCTTCATGTAATCGTTTGCTTGTGAACTATACCTAGCGAAATGTTGTCCAGGCCCTTCATCATCTGAGTTGGTGTCCAAGAAGAGATCAGGAGTTGGGGATGGATCCCCCTGTCCAATGATTATTTCTTTTTCACCCCCTGTCTTTGCGGGTAGGATTACAGTCGTTCCGACTAAATCTTGAAGATATTTCGTCGTCGTGCAAGACGAGCGAAGTGGCATGTGTAAGTCTGGGTTATTACATAATTTGTGTAATACATCATCTAGACAACACGAGTACTCTAAATCATTATTTATTATTTCATCGGTAAGTTGCCAGTTACAACTTTCATCCGACGAATTACCACCATCAAGATCGATTACAAGAGGTTCAATGTCATTCAATACAAGACCTTCACTATAATCGAACCCGGCTTCGGTATCAGCTTCTTCTCTGTTGTCCGTGCCATGGGCTGATGGTTCAATATCGGATTCGGCACCATAGAGAAGGGAGTCAGTAAAGTAATTTTCTAACCCCTTGAATGGTTGCTTATCTGCGACCACCGTCTTGACCTCATCATTAGTGTCGACATATTTCAGACAGTGATGGAGTGTGGAGGGAACTATAAGATTATTGTGGATCCATGGGCGACCTAACAGTAAGTTATAGGAAGTATCCGCATCAATCACATAGCAAGTAACTTCCGACTTCAAATCTCTGAGCTGACACTTCAGTCGGATTTTCCCCAACGGCCTTGACCCACTAGTATTAAATCTGTAGATAACGGTTCTTGTGGAGGCTAGCTTGTTGGCGGGGATTCCGAGGTGGTACATCAACCGAAGTGGCATGATGCTATCAGCGGAACCCGGATCAACTTGAATCCGGTTGACAACGCTCGAACCGATATATTCAGTAAAATATAAAGGTCTATCATGCTTCGAATTCTTAACTTGCATATCTTCTTTCGTGAAAGCAATGCAAGGAAACTTTGTGGCTTCCAGATTGCAATGCTGAATTAATGACTCTGGCTCTTCAGAAGTTGGCTTAATCTGAGTAACGAATACCTCAGAATCAGCTAAGGCTTCTTGTAAAGCTTCTTTGGTATCTTTCGAGAGGCGTAATAACTCATACAGCGTGATCCTTGCTGGGATATTAGCCAACTGAGTCATGACATCGAAACGATATGGATTGTTCGAGCTTTCCGGTTTGTCTCGTCCAATCGGTCGATTGAAACGAGACTGCCTCAGAACTTGAACCTCTTTGTGTTGAGGTTCCTTCTCCTTTTTCTTATCAACTCTTTGATGCTTCTTGGTTGCTACAGGTGGACTTGTAATCACCCCCAGCTCTGTCAAAGTCTTAGAAGGCATGGCTTTTACTACTCATTATTCAGCTAATTGTTCAGATGCACTTGGGTAATTGAAGCGATATTCATTTCCACTCCTTGTAGCAAAAGATTCTTGTTCTCCTTCGAGAGTGGTAGAGATGGGATTTCTTCATCATTCTTCTCAGGAATTACCGAGGCTCCGTAACAGGATTTCTCTTTTCCCTTGCCTTTCAGCTTCTTCTTAGATGCGGGTGTCGTCCATTGTTCATCTTCAAGCAAATCTGGATGAACCCAAAGGATTTCGCCATTGGGGGTCATGTGTGACACTAGCCCTTTTGGCGCTGTCCATGAGGGTCATCATTGATGGTTTGAATTTTAACCTTTGATATTGGCTCGGCTTGAAACCAGGATAAAGGAACTGATCCGAAGCTAATAGACACCGTATTTGCACCTACTTTCTTCTCTTTTGGTTTCGGTGTCACGATACTAACATCGATTAAGGTTTGTATTTTGTCTTTTAAGACATAACACGCCTTAGTGGGATGGTGGACCCTTCGGTGATATGCACAATACTTCGGGTCGTTAGTCTTCTTTGCTTCTTCCTGGTTTGTGACCGGTGGAAGTTTGATCTTGTTGTTGTCTAAAAGATATTTGAAGATAACTGGTACTTCATCATCCTTTAAAGAATACTCCTTCGGGAATCTGGCCTCTGAAGTCTTAGGTTGCCTCGGAGGCTGTTGATTCTGATTCAGTGCCAATTGGAAAGATGATTGCTGTTGTTGCGGCTGTTGTGATGTTTGATACGCATCAACAGCAGCTGCGGATCCTCTCCTTCTGCCTCGAGGGTTAAAATTTTATTTTTGAGGATTAGTTGGTGGCTGACCCCTCTCCAAATTCTTTCTTTTGAGAAAGCGTTCAGCTTGCTCACCTCTCACTTTCAACTCTTTCCAAGTTTTAGAGGGCACAACCCCCATGACTTCTAATACATCCAACAACAAGTTATTATGACATGTCTGTAGGATGAATTCTTCTGTGAGTGGATCTCGACAGTTTACCTCTTTGTTCCGGAATCATTTGACGAAGATATCAACCGACTCCCCATCTTTCTGTTTCTCATCCAATAAGGTGCCAATAGAGACTTCAGTGTCGTCGTTGAAGAAATTGGTGAGGAATAATCCTTCCATATCCTCCCAGCTAGTGATACTCCCGGGTTTAAGACGTCGGTACCAATCGAAGGCAGGTCCACGAAGGGTTCCTACGAATGACCGAACCATCAAGGCTTCGTTTCCGGATATTACGCCAAGATACGACTTGAAATAGATCAAGTGTTGAGTGGGTGAACCCCTGCCATCAAAAGGAGTAAAGTTAATCAAATTAAATTTTGGGGGATAAGGAATCAGATCCCACTCCCTCGGGTACGGGTATGGAATGTCCGTTTTCTTCACTTCTTAGGCTGTCATCAGAGCATTGACTTTGCTCTCAAGATCTTGCATCTTATTGTCCTCTTCCTCACTCTTCTTCAAGTAGATCTGTGGAGGTTGAGTAGATGACTTAACCGGACCGCTTCTAGAATTGTCTTTATCAGAAGGAGAATCAGCAAAGATAGTCTCATCTTCCTCATTATCGACCTCAGTTATACATACAGGTATAGCATTACGCTGGCTGGATTCCGCCTTTTGGCTTGATTCCGGTTGGTGTTGTTGAGCCTGCAAATCTCGCATCTGCTGTATTGTCAACTCCATTTCGGTTTTGATTTCAGCTCTAATTTCCTCACGTTATTTAGCTAATGCTTCCTGCAGTATCTGAGCTAGTTGATCTGGTGTGATTACAAATGATTCTCTGACTTGCCCAACACTGGACGTGGTATCGTCCGATGCAACGGCAGAACAAGTATCTGACAGTTCCTCACCTGAAGATAACCCTTCGTGCATTCTCTTGTAGTCTCGATGTCGGTTGGCTCTTTGTTGTAACCGCGACATCCTTTGAGAGAGACCCTGCTCAACTCTCCCTCCCGGAGAGAAATCAGGGTCAGGGTTGACTAATTGTTGCTTTCCTTTGCCGGTCATGTTAATAGTGACCTCAGGAAACTCATCTCGTTGAATCAAAGATTTCTTCTTGTTGAAGCGCCTCATTTTGGGTTTTGGCGTTTCAGTGGAAAATCTTTGAAATATGGAGACTCTTGTTGGTTTAGTTTTAGAGCAACTGCATTCTATCAATACTGCTTTAATGAGCCTCTCACAAGCGCAATAAGACTCATCTTCTCGGACAGTTCTTTTTCGTGAGTTATTATTTTGATAGTACAGCTCATCATTATTGTGATTTGATCAACCTATCTTTTTCTTTTGAACCTTGTTAACATGCACAGGATGACTAGTTGTCGCCTCTGGGCGATCTAAGGTTGAATTCTTAAATCCACCCCTTGGCGGGCATGGAGTCTTCATAGCTCCTAAACGAGAGTGAATAGGTATTTTCTCGTTTTGGGTTTGTTTTGTTCTAATTAGGGGATACTTATGACCCCCAGTGTAAGAAACTACCAAGGGTTTATTCACCGGATCCGAGTGTTCTTTGATTGGGGTTTTGCACCCCCAGTGTAAGAAACTACCAAGGGTTTATTCACCGGATCCGAGTGTTCTTTGATTGGGGTTTTGCCTCGATCGTCAGCCAAAGGACGGAGGCGATCCGCCATTGTAATCTTGAATTTTGATAAGTCTGGACTAACCCAGGGTTTCACTGGTGATGCAGTAGACGGACCCGGATCGGACGTTTGTGGCGTCTTCGGAATCTAAACTTTACGGTTCTTTGGTAGCTCTTCAGACACCATTTTTTTCTTCCCTTCTTACATCTGTTGACGAAGGGCACGAGCGCGAGCAGCCTTTGCCTGACGTTTTTGTATACGCTCTTTGAGGGTCGAACGAGCCCTCTTGACGAGAGTCCATTCTTCTGTTGTGAGCTGTGCAGAAATATGATTAGTTTCTCGTTGAGGCAACTGGACCACTTTATGCTTCCTCAACTCTAGGTCCGCATAGTAATGGACCCTATCGGTTTGTTGTAAGGTCTTAGCCAATTAACGAGCACGGCGCTGACGTTGTCTCTGACGAGCTCTTTTTGTCGGTACCGGTAGGCTATGATTCAACGACTCTTTAATTGGTGCAGAGTCATTTGGAGCAGAGATGTTACAGGTAGATTCCTTAGCAACGATTGGGCAAGAACCTTCACCTGCGGTCTTCATCGGAATTAAAGACTTGAAAACATTCTTGGAAGAGGAAATCTTCCTACACTTGCGAGGCGAGGAAGATTTTGAGGATGAGGATGACAGATACTCCTCGAATTTTGTTTGATCGAATTCATATTCGATCTCTTCATTGATCACGATCTATCGGCTAACGATACCGTTGGCTCCCACTGTGGGTTGCCAGTTTTGTTTTCGTCGGAAAGTCATTTCGTTGATGATCTCATTAAATTTTCGTTTATACATGATTGTAATGAAAATTGGAAATATCAACTTTCGAGAAAAATAAACGAACACAAAAAGTCGTTTATGCCGATTCTTGTTTTGTGGGATTTGCCTGGTGTCGGGAGTAGTTTGGCTCGTTTTGAACGACTTCAAGATTCGTGAGGTCTTGTGGTACCTTCCTTAGTTAGAAGAAAGAATGAAATAGTGAATACTGCTTATCAAAGTAAGACGATCACTCTTCTTAAGATCCAAGTCGAAGCCGAATTCTTAAGGAATCACAACGAGGAAACTCAAGTCTTTGTTGTTTCTCTCTGCTCTCTATGCCATGATCTGCTCCAATCCTGCTCGAGTCCTCGTCAGTATTGACCCTAGGGGGTATTTATAGGGGCTCTGGACCTAACTGAAAACCCAACATACTGAAGAAATTAAGTCTGGCGAGACATGTTTACTGTTCTCGCGGTCGAGAACAGTGTTTGCTGTCTTGGCTGCGAGACATGCCGAGACAGTAAAGACTGTCTCGAAAAATCCAACTGCCTGGTAGTTTCTACTGTAACTGCCTTCCCACGTTTTAAACTCCGTTATTTTGGCAGTTATTTACGTGATTCTCTCCCACGATGTTTCTCACGTTCTTTGACAGTTAATGGACACGTGTGTGGCAGTTATTTTAGTAACTTTTGATCATTTCAGAGCTGTCTCGCATGCGAGATAGTAAACACTGTCTCGCCACGAGATAGTAAACGCTGCGAGACAGTAAACACTGTCTCACTGCGAGGCAGTGAACACTGTCCCGCTGGTGAGACAGTTCATACTGTTTTGATCTTACTAAAACAGCATGAAGTCAATTCTTGTGATCTTTTGGGTGATCTTCTCTATGTTTGGATATCTATCAGTATTTTTTGACGCTTACAGTTAGAATTATATCGAGGCGTAACTAACGTCTTACCGATGTGAGCTATCGGTAACCTTGAGTTGTCGGCAGTCACCACTACACGACCTCCCTTATACTCAAACAGGATTTACAACTTCTATTTATCACCCATCATATGATTTGAGCAGCCAGAATCTACGATCCAGTCATTCTTGTAGTCAATTTGTTCTGGTGTTGTTACTCTAAGAGCTAATTCTTCTTCTTCTATAGCAAATAATGCTTCGGCATCCTAACCATCTTCGCTATTCTCCTTAGAACTGGAAGTAGCAGTATTACTTTCAACATGCTTTTTTCTTGGTCCAACAATCTTTTTCCATGTGGCTCATCTTCCGGCAGTTATAACACTCACTATCGAACTTTATACTATTACCGCGATTCTTTGAAGCTCCCCCTGGACGATAGCCTCCCTTTCCTTGGTGAATTTTCACTTTGTCACCATCCTTTTTAGATCCACCACCAGTGTGGTGCTTGAAATTGACTTTGCTTTTGTTGGTGTAGAGCGCTTCCTCTTCACCCTTCAGCAAGACTCCTCCCATTTGCTTGTCCATAGCTTCTTGACCTGCAAGCAAATTTTCAAACTCAACAAGCGATGGTTGTGTCGGCCATCCATGTACAGCAGCAACAAACCCTCGATATTCAGGTCTCAAACCATGGATAATTATTTTCTTTATCATGGTTTCTCCAATCAGAGCTTTCGGATCTAATTCTGAAATTTTGTGACATATCGACTTCACCTTGTGAAAATACTGGACAATCGTCATGTCACGTTGTGCCATCAATAGCAACTCATTCTCGAGAAGTTGTAGTTTTGTATCATTCTTCTTTGAAAAGAGTGTAACAAAGGTGTATCATGCTTCCTTCGGTGTTTTAGCATGCCGAATGTGCTCCAACATTTCTTCTTCAACTGTGATCTTTAAAGCAAACATCGCTTTGCCTGCTTTAATTTCCATTTCCACAAGATTCTGTTTGCATCTTCTACCGCCGGTTGTGTAACTTTGCCACCACCGACAACCTCCCAAAGGTCTTGACCTTGTAGGTAAGACTCCATACATGTTGCCCACGTGTTGTAGTTTGTTGTTGAGCTTCTTGATTCCTCCAACTACTTGAAGGTCACCCATTGTGCCGACAAGACTTCGATTATACCGAACAAGCTTGACTAACAAACTTGCAGAGTACCAAACTCTTCACGACTCAAGATAGCTCCACCAAGAACGATCTCTGACCAACCTGGCTCTGATACCAATTGTTGAGAAAAATTTAGAGTACACAACTCTAAACTTAGTAATATTGGACCCAAACAAGTAAACAAATCACTTGTATTATACTCACAATAAATGACACTACAACACTTTTCAAAGACACTCACAATTTGAAGAGAAATACAAACACTCAAAAGAAAGCTCACAACTCACACTCAAGACACCACACCACAATTTGAAGAGAAATACAAACACTCAAAAGAAAGCTCACAACTCACACTCAAGACACCACACTCAAACTAAGAATACAAAGAAATACAAACACTCAAAAGAAAGCTCACAACTCACACTCAAGACACCACACTCAAACTAAGAATACAAAGACTTATTTTTTTTTATGGAGGATGCATAACCCAAATGCAACGGAGGGTATTTATAGTCCTCACCATGCAATCCTAACCACACATTATTACCACATTCTACACATTTCTCCTAAAAGATCTTCTTTCTATATCCTTCTACAATTTTCTCTTAAAAATATCTTTCTTCCACATTTGTTAAGAAGCTTCCTTTGTCTTGGGCTTAGATGAAATGGATTGGGGTTTTATTTTCCTTGGGCTGAAATAAAAAATAGGTTGGGCTTTGTAATGAGCTAGGGTTGATCTTCAACAAGAAATATTTTTCCATATATATTAGTTAATAATATTTTTAATTATATATAGAATGATAAGCATTTAGTAAAATATTATTATTATTTAGTGAAGTTTTTAAAATATAAACAAATAATATAAAGAATCTTATCATGTATTATTAACTTTCATGACATACATTCCAATTTATGCTTCCTAATATGATAGATATTATAATTATAGAGTAGATCTTGAATACAAGGTAATATATCATAGAAATATTTCAAGTAATTAGAAATAAATATATCTTGAATTAGGTAATATATTAGATGTATATTTAGATTAATAGAAAATGTTGAATATTATTTTATTTGGAGGATAAGTTTAATATCTTGAATATAAAAAATAAATTTGAATTAAAATATAATCAATAATGTAAAATACATAAATAAATAAATGAGATTTGTATTATAATATGATGATCATATCAACAAAAAATATTCACATTTAACTAAATATGCATTGAACAAGTAAAAAAATAAAATGAAAAACAAACCTTTTTGAGCTTCCAGATATATATAGACGAAGTCCAATTGCTTTAACCTGGCATCTAACAATGACAAAAAGACTATAATATCAACTCTTATTAATAACTATAAGTTAAAAAATAAAAAACATAAAATGTCAAGGTTACCTCTGATATCGAGAACAATATGGATGAGTTTTTCAGATTACCCAAGAGAAGACATACAAGAGGATTAATATAACCGACATGAGTATAAACATAAATAATAATTGTTAAGATATCTACGATCTTTTACATAGAAATTTTTAACTAAAAAAATAAAAAAGTCCCAAACATATCATTTCCCTTTGGTTTTTAAAATTTTAAATAATCTATAAAATTTGGTATCTAAAAATTAAAAAGGTACACATTTGCATAAGAATCGCATATGATAAGATAAAATCCCTAAATTTATTTGAAAGTTACACCTTAATAAAGATCTGCTTGATTTAATATCAGATTAATGGTTTGGATTTACACCTAATAAAATAAGCGACAGATTAAGAAGTTCAAGTGTCAAAAAGTTAGACAGGCTAAAATGCTGATGTGGCAAGCGTGTTTGAGGTCATTTGGTTTTGCTTTAATGTATACCCTAATAATATTTGGACATAGAAAAGGTAAATTTCACAAAACACGCCTAAACTTTACTAATCATAGAAAACCTCCTTTATCTTTCAACATTTTACTAAACCCTTAGATAAAGTAAAGCCTAAAAATTTGGTTTTGTGCATAACTAGCCAAAATTTAGAGGGTTTTTTTGCAAAAATCCTCAAAGTTCAGGGTTTTGTCAATTTTACCTATTATATAATGACAATATAAGAATGTTAATCCAACTAGTTTATTGTGTTACAAGTGGAAATGCTAAAATCTACAGCCGGCCTTTGCCGCCTCCCACACAAATTCAATCTACTTCACTCCATTCTTGAACAATTCAACTTGCGCAAAAAACCTTTCACTTTCTATACTAGACAGTTTCTTCTTCTTCTTCTCCTTCATCAGTCAATCATCAATGGCTTCTATCAATCCATCAGCAATCGTCAAACACACCTCAAACTTCCTCAATCAAATCCTAACTCAACCTGACAATCTCCATCGACTCCTCTCTTCTTCCAAGCTCAAACTACCCTCACCGATCAACCCAACCCTCCTCCAAGCCTTAACTCTCTTCACTCAATCCTCATCATCAAACTCCTCTTCCATTGAAAAACTCCTCTTATCTCTCTCAACCCCTTCTCCTCTCTCCTCTCTCCTTCTCTCCTTAACCTATTCTAACCTCAATCGCCACGTCAGTGCTTCCCTTGCCCTTCTTGATATCTTCATCCTCGACCCTGCATTTGCTCGGTCAGAAGATCTTGCATTGCCAGTGTTTGAGAGTTTGTTCATTCCTTATCTTGTGCCCGCGGTTCAGTGGTTTTCACAGCGAAGAGGGAAGGTTCTAGCAGGTTCTAGAAAGTTTGAGGCGATGAGTGTTTTGTCGAGGATGAGTGGGGGTCAGGCTAAGGAGTTGAGGGAGTTGGAGAGGGGGTATGAGGACGTTATGGATGAGAATTGCAGGGTTTATGCTGAGTATTTGAAGAAGGTTTTAGAAGGTTCCGATGGCCTAAGCCCACCGGAGTTGGTGTTTATGAGGAGTGGTGGTGGATTTGAGGAGGAGGAGGAGGAGGAGAGGGGCTCTGTGATTGGATTGGAGAAAAGACAGTATAACAATGTAATTTTTTCATTTTGTTTCTT
>NC_033794.1:59738765-59775735 GCF_001876935.1 Asparagus officinalis
ACCCTGAAGTATTGCTGATTTGAACTTACAACCCCTCTAGTTTTATTATTGCTAAAACTTTGGCATATTTTGAAATTAGTGAGTATATCTGGTAAAAGAGTTGAAAGAGTTTAAACCAGGGGTCAATTTGCAATAATAAAACTATATGGGTAAGTAAGTTCGAAACAGTGATACTAAAGGGTGCCTGTGCAGTTAACCCTTTTTTTCACTATGAATTTCACTACTATGTTTTAGGTTTTCATATCTTTGGCTCAGTTTTGTGATTCTTTATGTACTAGTGTGCACCTCATGCAAAACACGACCCCCTATTTTTTAAGCACTGCATTTTAAACTTGTCTCCCTCCAAGTTTTAATACATTTGATTTAATTATTGTATGCTTAAAATTAGAAATCATATCTACTCCTCTACACTTAAAGAATGATCCAAGCTTTAATATATTTGATTTAAAAATCATATCTACTCCTCTATACTTAAAGAAGGATCCAAGTTTTAATACATTTGATTTGCTTTATTATTTATGATACTGTAAAATACCGTAGCATAAATAGTAACTTCAGTAACATAAACAATAATTTTGAGTGTAGATAATATTTATTTAGTATTTACTATAGTATAAACAATAATTCTTTGGGTTCTCCTTTACGTATAGAGGAGTAGATACCCTCTTCTTTATTTGGTTTTGACTAAGATGATATAGAGGTTTGTTTCTTATTGTTCAATTATCAAGTCATGTTGAATTTTGTGTTTTACATATTTGACTACATCTTCAAATGGATCTTTTTTTTTGGATTTTTAATTGGCATCCTTGATGTGCTTTGGATTATTTTTTACTGATTCCTGCTGCAATTTTGCAGTTTCTTTGGTACTTTATTTGTTTGGGACTTTATATATATATATATATATTATATATATATATATATATATATATTATATATATATATATATATATATATATATATATATATATATATTTTTTTTTTTTTTTTGTTTTTTAGACTTTCAGCATGTAAGTTTATTCATTTTTTGGTTATAGTACTTAAAATACAGGTCACAATTGGCTGATTTTATTTGTATTGGTTGCATCTCTATTTTTGTTCACTTGCTTTTGTTTGGCATGCAAAAATGTCCTTGTAGATATCTCCTGGCTGAGATCTCTATCAGTTTGCATAATTAATTAAGAACAGGATTGTCTTTCCTCTTTGACTTTTATTTTCCTTTTTTGCATTTTTTTGCTTCGCAGTATTTATAATTAATCTGTCGCTAGTATTATTCTAATTTGACAGCCATCCCTTGAATACTTCAAACCTGGAGCTTACTAAAATGTACTGCAACCAGAGTTGGTTATAAATTATTTAAGCTTATAGTTGCATATATGTTGTTCTATCCAGTGAAAATTATTTTTGCACTCATCTATCCTGATAGTTGACCTCTATTCCAGCAATTTTTCCTGGAAATTTCCCTTTTCCTGACATTTTTGACATCTTTGTTAAGACATTTAATATCAGAAACGTATATGAAATGAGCAATATGGTTCTAAAATTTTGCATTGACATTTTTATTTACATGTCATTTTCACTCCAGTTTTAACATTTTAAGTAACTAACATATTCATTTGCATTTCTGCAGCCAATGTGGGTTGGAGAGGATCAATATGTTGAATTATCCACGCAACCGAGCAGAAAAGACCAAAACAACAAGAAAAACCCTTCACCTTCATACCCTAAAAGAGTCCCTTCACATTTCCTCAATAAGCACCAATCTAATGAGAGGAGAAATACGAAAGGAAATCTAATCTCAGACCCTGGGCAATCCTCCACAGAATTTATTGAGAATTATGAGGAGTCTTGGTCCGAATATGGACTTGATATAGAGGTTGAAAAAACTTCGATTCTGACGAAGAAATATTTACATTATATATATTATCTTGTTCATCTGATTTATCTATGTAAATTATACAAATATTTTTTATTTGTCTTATAGAAAAAATAACCCTGAACCAACAATGTCACAGAGCAACCAAAGCCAAGGCCAAGACGAGAAGCAGGAACAACAAACACCCCTGGAATTTACATGGTATATTCAACTTCTAAAACACACTTTTTGATACGATGTTGCCTGATTTTGTCATATTTCATCATTCTATGTTCTTTCACAATCAACCTCTTTGTTATGATAATCACTATGTTAAAGAGTTTCTACGAAATGAAATTGCCGCCTTCATATCACATTCATGCCATAATTATCATACCAACTTTCAATCTTCTCGTTACTCAAATTTCTCTTCAGTTCTCCAATCACCTCAATGGTTGATTCCGATAGCTTCATTTCGTGGAGCAAAGCAAACCCACCAAAGGACTTTGTGTGCCCGATAACTAGCAACATATTCAATGATCCAGTAACCCTCGAGACTGGCCAGACCTACGAACGCGAAGCTATTGGAGAATGGCTAGATCGAGGAAACTCAACATGCCCAGTTACGCGTCAGAAGCTTTCAAGCACTCAATTGCCGAAAACCAACTATGTTCTCAAAAGACTTATCGATAGCTGGATAGAACAGAATCCATATTCAACTCCAATTCAAAATCAGTCACAAAGCCCTTCTCCATTGCGTGCACCGTCTCCTACTAGCGTCATAAGCCAAGCTTCCATCGATGGAACGACAGCAGATCTTCGCCTTGCAATCTCACAGCTCTGCACTTCTGAGATCCTCGATGAATCTGAAATGGCTGTTCTTCATATTGAACAGTTTTGGAGGGACTCCAACATGGAGTCTGAGATTCTCGCAGCTTTATCGAAACCTGCGGTGATCAATGGCTTTGTTGAAATACTGTTTAATTCTGTCAACCCTCAAATTCTCAGGTCTACAGTTTTCTTGCTCGCCGAATTAGCGTCAAAGGATAAATATGTTATCCAAACTCTGACACGGGTCGATTCTGATATTGATTGCATGGTTGCCCTCTTCAAGAAAGGACTAGTGGAGGCAATAGTACTGATTTATTTGCTGAATCTCTCTTTGGGGAATCTAATAGGAATGGATATGCTTGATGCGCTTATAATGACTGTAAAGAGAAACGTAGAAGATGAGTTTGATATTTGTTTGAAGCCCAAGACTGTGTCTGTGCTTCTCTTGTGGCGAATGATGAGAAACGATGCGAGAACTTCAGCAGTTGTTGCTGGTTCTCTGGTTTCAGGGAGGGCCATTCAGAGTGTTGTTTTGAGCTTGGGAGCTGAGTTGATTGAGGAGAGGATAGCTGCTATTGGGATTTTAGTTAGGTGCATTGAGGAGGATGGAAATTGTAGAAATTTGATTGCTGACCAAGCTAAGTTGGCACAAGTTATGGAGAGTTTTACAGTGGCGAATGACATTGAAAGACTTGAGATTGTAAGGTTTCTTCATGAGCTGGTGAAGCTGAGCAGGTACTCCAAGTTACTATGTGATATTATATGTTTTAAATTTGATGGATATTGTTACTGAATCTGTGAAATGTTTTTTGTGCGTGTTTTGCATAAGGAGAACATTCAACCAGCAGATTCTGCAAATTATAAAGGATGAAGGTGTTTTCAGTACAATGCACACCCTTCTTCTTTATCTACAGACAGCTCTCAAGGATCAAGCGCCCATAGTTGCAGCTCTACTTCTGCAGCTTGATCTTTTGGTTTGTATCTTTTGATGTTTTATTTTTTATCAGATAAATTTATATTACACATTCACTTAGGTTTTATCTTAATTTAATTTGACAACCAATAAACAGCAGTATATTTCAATTTACCTCCATCGAGTACAGGCTCATAAAATTCAGTCCATCAGGTTGAGCCAAAACTGATGAGTGTATACCGTGAAGAAGCCATCGATGCTCTTATATCTTCTCTAAAAGATTCGAACTTCCCAAGTACTCAAATTCTCGCTGCAGAGACGATCTCATCTCTTCAAGGCAGGTTCTCATACTCTGGCAAGCCCCTGATTCGAGCTTTTCTCTTAAAGCACGCAGGAATGACGAAGAGCTACAGGGCATTAATGCGCGCAGAACAGCTTGGTCATGTTCTTGAAGATCCTGATGAAAATTTGGTCAGCTTCAATTTCTTTTCTCTCTTAATTCCGTTCGTTCCATCATTGGATATCTCTTCTTAAGCTTTTATCGATGCCATAGGAGGAAGAGAAAGCAGCCGACGAATGGGAAAGAAGAATGGCATTTGCTCTGGTGAGCCATGAGTTTGGATTGATCTTTGAAGCTTTAGCTGATGGTATGAAGAGCAAAAATGCTGAGTTATTCTCAGTATGTCTAGTATCTGCAACTTGGCTTGTTCATATGCTATCTTTTCTTCCTGATACTGGGCTAAGAGGGGCTGCAAGAATGTGTTTGCTGAAACGATATATTTCGATTCTGAAGTCATCGAGAAATGTTGATGATAAAGCATTCGCTATGCTCGCACTCAGAAGCTTTATGAATGATCCTGGTAAGTCATAGGAATATGGGTACAGAAATTCATCTCTATGATTTGATGTTTTAAAGTGATATTTTGCTCCCTCCGTTTTTTTCAAAGTCATTTTGGGCATAAAAATAAGTAAAATGCATGTTTATCGCATGGAAAGTGTCTTATTTGCCTAAACTTTCAGAGGGAATGAATGTTCTTACCTTACACATTAAGGATATCATGAAAACTATGAGAGAATTGAAGAAATCATCTGTTATAGCATATGAGATGCTGAAACTTCTCTCGGATGGGCAAGAATCCAGTACTGTAAGTTCCGCGACCTCCAACTTTTTCTCTAAGAAAATCTTTCACATTAAACATCTGAAATATACTATTTTGTTTGGCAGCATGATTTTTGGAATCATAAAGAGTTGAATCAAGCAGATTGTAGCACAAATGGAGAGGTGTCATCAATAGTTTACTTCAGGAAGATGATCTTTTCTGGACATTCAGATGGAACAATAAAGGTAAATCACCTGTATTTAAAACGTCAACCATATCTAAAGAAAATTCAGTATATCTTTCAACTAATAAGCTTCAAACGCTACAGATATGGAGTGGGAGCGAAAATATCCTTGATCAGATCCAAGAAGCTCGGGAACATACAAAGGCAGTCACCAGCTTGGCCATCCTACAATCTGGAGATAAATTGTACAGCGGTTCGCTTGACAAAACTGTTAGGGTATGTTAATGTTATTGTCCTGAAGATTCGCAATGACATAACTGTTAGGGTATGTTAATATTATTGTCCTGCAGATTCGTAATGACATATCTACTTGTGTCAACAACAGCAAGAACAAAGTTTTAATCCCAAATATTTGGGGTTGGCTACATAAATCCTTCTTCGATTCAGGCTATCTCCTCCATTAACTTTCATCATACCCTTCGTAGGCTTGGTTTGATATAGGAGGGAGGTGGACTGAGGTAGGTGCCCAAGAAGAAAAAAACCCTCTTAATTAGGAAGAGAATTTTTGAAGGGTAAGGTGAGGTGGGGTATAGTAAAAGAAAGTTCAAAATGAATGGGAAGTGTAGAGAGAAACAAATCTCTGATTAGGAGGGATACATGAGGAAGGAGTGGATTTATTCTATAATAATTCTTATACCCTCACCAATTTTTCATAATTATTCAATTGTCCTTTTCTTTAAATAAGAAATGTTACCTAAAAAAGGGTATTATTGTACTTTAACTAACTCATAACCTCACCTTCCCTTCCCATCCCCTCAATCAATAAGCAAAAAGTCATTGCACCTCACCCCCCCCCCCCCACCCCCACCCCCCCCCCCCAAACACACAACAAACAGAAGGTATTAGCCTTCCCTCCCTTCATTGCTCCTTCCTTCCCCTCCTCATGTCCCCTACAAAACCAAACCTTAATTACTTCCAACCCAGTTTTCTTATGTCTATCTCTCGTCCTCATTCCCCCATTAATTATGATTTTATCTATTTGATGTATTTAGTAGCCCCTAGCGTACATGACTAAACCACATTAATAATGTTCACGCTTTTTCCCTCAATTGGAGCAACCTCTAACCTCTTATAAATGAACTCATTTCTTATCATATCTTTTAGCGTAAGAAACAAAGCGACGACATACCTACTTGTTTCTAGAACTAAATTAATGTTCCCATGTGCAGGTTTGGTGTATTCGAGATGGAAAAATATGCTGTGTAGAAGTTCATGACATGAAAGATCAGGTTCATAATTTGACTGTTGCAAATACCATTGCCTGTTTCTCTCCACAAGGAGCTGGTGTCAAGGTATTATATCAACATAAGCAATGACAATGAACATCTATTTTAGGAAAGAAAATAACTTGACATGAACAATTAGACTATTAAACTGTAAATCTTTCCATGATTCAGAAGATATCAATGAAACTATGTTTTCTATTTCTGATCAGGTATTTTCTTGGAATGGTGGCTCCAAGCTAATTAATCCTAACAAGTATGTGAAGACCTTGGCTCTTGTGAATGGCAAACTTTATTGCGGATGTCATGATAATAGCATCCAGGTCTGTTCAGTTCTAATACACAGATACACGTTTGTATATTAATATATGTACATATGTGTGTACATGGTTGACAACTTGACTGATTCAATAATGAATAATTCAGGAAATAGATTTGGCATCAGGGACACTGGGTTCAATTCAAACAGGCAACAAGAAGCTACTAGCGAAAGCCAACCCGATATATGCATTGCAAGTTAATGATGGGCTGCTCTATTCAGCAAGCAGTACTTCAGATGGCTCAGCAGTTAAGGTAAATTTTCTTTTCTTGTCATATAGCATATCAATGACTGGAACCAATGCAGCTGATGTTTTTTCACCTTGGACATTTCACAGATACATAATGCTTCAAACTACACCCTCGTAGGATCTTTGCCATGTACAGCAGAGATACGGTCAATAGCCATCAGCGCAGATTTGATATATATAGGGTGTAAGATTGGGATTGTGGATATATGGGCAAAAGAAAAGCTTACAAGGATTGCGAGTCTTCAAACAAAGACAAACTCTAAAGTACAATGCATGGCTGTTGATAGCGAGGGAGAAGTTTTAGTTGTGGGCACATCTGATGGAAGGATTCAGGTAAATATTCAACATACTTTAAAACACCACAGAGATATTCAACTGTCTTAGAATGTAAAATTATAACATTAAGGTAGAAAATCCTTTTTTTTTTCTTTGTTCATCTAAATTGATTATTTTTTCTTGGTTATGATAGGCATGTTCTTGTTTTTTCAGGCTTGGGGACTAGCCTAAAAGGAAGCAAGGGGATGTACAGTATAGAAATTTCATTTTAATTGTCCATAAAGGAATAAGAAAAGATTTTTTATTCATTGATTACTTCGACATGTGCTCAGATTTCAGCCTTCATAATTAGAACTCTGAAATTGATACTATGTAACAAGTTGCAATTATTCCATTTTAGCAACTTTGGAAATTGAAATGCTTCATTCCACTAATATATGTAATTAAAGGGAAGTGTAAATGCATATTCAATTAATCTTTTGGTCTTTTGGACACAAACTCCTCAACAGACATAAATAATCTGTACTTTTTATATTGTATGAATCTGCATGATGCCATAGCTTCAAACAAAATAAGTTTATACTTTGTAATTATTAGTTTTGACCTGTATAAAGAAAGCGAATTTGGATCCTCTTCACTTCTTGCATGATAGTAAAGAAACTAGTTTCCAAGAGTCATGTGACCATGAGATGTAATTGTGAAGAAACATCATATTCCTAGAAGCACGAGAGCATGAAATAAAGAAGGGAAAGTGAAAAAGCAAAGTAGGGGTGGAAAAGTGAAAAAGCAAAGTAGGGGCGGAAAAAGATCAAATCAACATCGAGATTACATGCTAAAATGCATAGGCTTAACCCTGGCCTTCTGCAACCAATAAACTCGTAATAAATACATTTGAATATCCTTTTTTGAGCACAAATATACCTGATATATCCCATATTGCTTTTGTTATTTGTTTTTTTTGGTTTGATTTTGGGATAAAAATGAAGGTACTAATTGTGGAACAAGAAAGTATTTTGATTTTGTGATGAATATAATGGCAGTAGAAAGTCTTTTGATTTTGCAATGAAAAATAAAGGCAGCAATTGTTGAATAAGAAAGTCTTTCTCATATTAATTATACAAAAGTCCAATGTCAAAGCAAGTGCCTAAAATATAACATTGAATAAGTTTGATTAGTAGGTCATTTATTCTAGATACTGACGCACTGAATTCTCTGTTGTATACAAAACTAGAACTGAATCAAGCATCAGGACAGCACCATGCCTCCAGAGTCACTGTTTCCACTCCTATGTTTTTCATGTCGAAAATGTTTGCTGGATCAAAGGAAAAAAAAAGTAAACAGAAGAATTTCAACATTCAATATTTGATTCAAAGGATGTAACTTTTATGGATAAGTCACAAACAGTATCATGTTTGTATATGTTCATTCCTTGGATTAAAAAATTAGATGTATATTCTGAGACTCTTCGTAAACTGCCCTCGCAAAAGTCATAGGCCAATATAAATCAATGGTTCCAAGAACACATATAGGAAGAGAAGATTCCTAAACTAGCACCAAACTATATTGACTCTCGAAGTTCAAGGTGGATCCTATCTGAATAAATAATTATAACTGAAATTTTGAAGTCTTATTATGTACTAGTGATGATAGAAACCACTAAGTAAAATAAAGATAACAAGTTCTAGATTAGGAGGAAGGAGAAAAAATAATTTTATCAATGATATAGAAAGATAAGGCATATTTCATAGATGAACACAGTAAGGAGTAGTCACGATGCTTAGCGCAGGTGTTTACATGCATATATTCAAAATTAGATGGAGGATATGCATTTTACTTTACACTTCTATTGTTAATTTACAAGCATATACTCATAAAAATTTTCTACGTGGCTTTTAAAACATGCATTAGGAAAGAATTACAGAGGTTGCCAGAGGAACACTCACCAGCATGTACTTCAGGTGTTTTTGCTGCAGTTGCATCAACAATCACAGTAACAGGTAGGTAGTTCAATGCCACGGCATCAAAGACAGTTTGCCTAATACAATTTGGTGTTTGAACTCCTATATGTGATGTAAAAAAAACAAAAGTTAATAGATTCAGCACATTGTGGGATATACTGCAAAATGAAACACATAGTAATATTTCTATATCGTGATTGTGGAAGGTAACCCCCAAAAAAATAATAATAATAATAATAATAATAATTCTTTTGTATTGCATCATATGCTTACCAACAACAACCAAGCTCTTGATTCCATTGCTCTGAAGAAGTGAGTTGAGGTGTGTGTCAAAGAATGCACTAAAGCGCGTCTTTACCAATTTATATTCTCCTTCCTTGGGTACAAGTCCATCTATTAGCTCTGCACCTTTGGTGCCCTTTGTAGTAGGCCCATTACCGCTAGCATACAAGTGCCTTCGGAAGAGTTCGACATCTCTGCCTGCACGGTCGTGCTCACGAACGACCTACAGTCACTCATCTGTAACTGCTTTTTTCAATGAATAAAAGGAAGTAATGTGAAAGACAAGTCTAGTAAGCTTTATTCTAACTATGCACATGCAGAAAACTTTATTATTGAAGGTCATAGTTAGTATCAATATTTTAATTATTTGATCAAAGAGCTCAATGATTAACGATATAGTTTGCTCTTCAATTCAAAATGATCATTACACTCAAAAGGTAAACCATAAGCACTTCTAAGAGTATATTTGACAACTTCTGTAGGCCAATCTTCACAATGATGAGAACCCAATTCTTAAGCACCATGTTCCTCTTTCATTTCAATTTTATAACCTCTTATCCGCACAAACTTTTGATTGCACGGAGTTTTCTCCATAAAAGGGCATTGTTCTTATATTCAACACCCCGCTAAAAGATGGTGCTTAACAAAAATTCTACTCATTACTCCCTAAAATCCTGCTGTGGATGACTTATCTGTACAAATATGAAACATTGCTACTGAACTACTACTGTAATCCTAAAGCAAATTCAGAAAATATAAACCAAATTCTCAGCAACTATGACGGGTAAAGGGGAAAAAAAAAGGTACCCAAATCACGAGAATCCCACGCTCCCTCGCAACAGAGACGGCTTTGATGACGTTTGAGACAATTGCTTCACCGCCGTCCACGCGCATCGGAGCATCGGGCAAAATAAAATCATTCTAAACCCAAAAAAAATAAACTAATAAAAACTGATAAGTACCCTAGCTTTTGATTTTTTTCCCCCTTTCAATTCCAAAAAAGAATGAGAAAAAGAAGTAAGTTCGAAATTGAGAAGACCTGCATGTCGATGACGAGCATCGCCGTTGAAGAAGCCATGGCGACGAGATGGAAGCCTTCAATTCCCAATTCTGCGGCTGGATTCTAAAGTTTAGAAGTAGACAGGAGTCGAGGTCGAACTTGAACCAGTCTTTGTTACTATATTTTACACGCTTAAGTAGATCCGCGGTGAACTTTACGACTGGCAATTTTTTTTTTTTTCCACCTCCCGACTTCTCAAGTTATTATATTGGACAAATTTTCAAAACCAACCTATTTGGACTTTTATTCCCCAAAAACGACCCCATTCAAAAATAATTGCAAAAACCGACCTGGTTTCAGCGTCAGCGCTGAAACCAGGTCGGTTTTTGAAAAAAACTCTCCGAAACTTCACGGGAGTTGAACTCCCGTGAAGTTTCATAGTTCAAAAAACTTCACGGGAGTTCAACTCCCGTGAAGTTTCGGAGAGTTTTTTTCAAAAACCGACATGGTTTCAGCGCTGAGGCTGAAACCAGGTCGGTTTTTGCAAATAAAACTGAATGGGGTCGTTTTTTGGGAATAAAAATCCAAATAGGTTGGTTTTGAAAATTTGTCCTTATTATATTTTACACGCTTCTTTGTCTCTTCTCTCTCTAACAAATTAATAAGACAAGATGCAGCGTCGAAGTTGAGGAACAACACAGAGGTAGCTTGGGTCCGCGAGCTCAAAGATATTGTTTATGATGCTGAAGACATTCAGGACTCGCTTCTATTGAAGACCCAAGATTTGTTTGCAACGCAAGAGCAAGAAGTCGATGGTGCGGTAATTATTCCCCCCCATTTGCCCACGTCCTGTTTGACAATTTGCTTCCGTAGGTGATATATAGTATATTATTTTTATCGTTTCATTTCTTGAAGTTATAATCTTTTAGATCTTTTTGGTAATGAGGCTTAGACCCAGGGACCTTCTGGATTCAATTTGCTTAAACAATTTGGCTAGAAGCTGCTAGTGTTCAGTGTATTCAACAAAATAGCTAGCAACAATAATTATCTTCCACTCAAATTTTGTAAGAATTATCCAACCTAAGTATATCCAACCTCTTAATTAAGTACACAGCAAAATAATGAGGCAACCCACATGCTTGTCCTCATCCAGGTACTTATTTCATCAACTAATGTAGCTGTATCTTATGACCGTCCACAACGGAGTGCTCAGTAGTTATGAGCATTAAAGGTGAGAATTTGCAACTATTGCAAATGGGAAAGTAACGGAAATAAATTTAAAATTCAAACAATGTCCATGAATCATTTGAATTGGCATTAACATAAGGCATGTCTATTAAAGAAGCACCAACTGAGTTACATTGAAGAATAATTTGATAACTTTATCCCAATCAAAGAAGAGTTCTCCATGAAAGGTATAGGAAAAATTAGTAAGCATTCATAAATTACATACTTTGTTCTTCAAATACTAAAAAAATTAAATATTAATATTATAATATAAAGCAAATTTGCAATAAAAAATACATGTATTTATATAGTTTAGATCTTTATGAAAAATGATAGGGATAGAGCAAATATAATATTATTGACATAACAGAAACTCTTATTGGATGCACATCATAAGAATTCATTGTAGAGAAAAAAAAAAGGTAGCTCATAATATTATTTAAGTAACAAATAAGGAACACAGAATTTGATATATATGAAATTAATATTTATTCTCATTGAAATAAAAAATCAAAGTCTGTATTTCAAGAAGTTTGTGTTTAACATTGGAAATACATTTAACTTTTTTTTGAAGCTAAATGACAATATAAAAGATTAAGAAGATCAGGAAAGTTAACAACACAAAAAATACAACTCTAGCCTGATATCATAATCGAGTAGATGATTAATACACTACTCTAGAATTGCTCGGAAAAAAAATAAAGGTGAGGAAGGATTGATCTTAGCTCAATAAAAAAATAAAACAGAAGGAATAAAAGATAATACTTTCTTAATATTTAATAGACTAGCTTAATTATTTTGAGTGAATTTAGGAATCTTTAGAAGGGAGTTTCATGAGCTTTTTTCAGTACTTTTGTATGCTTGTGCAAATGCTTTTATCATATGAAAGTATACTAGAGTTATTATTAATCTTTAATATATAATTTTTTTTATGAAGACTATTAATTATTAGAAACAAACTTTATATTCTCTTTTTTACCGTTTTAGCATACTTTTAACCAATTATTTTGTCTTATTGGTTTTAAATATCCACCTTCCTTGTATAACACTGTTTCAATATTTTTCATATTTGTAATATTATACTTTCTCAAGTAAAGCTTGGTTTTATGTCACTCAAAATAATATAAAAATTTAAGTTAGCTTCAAATTATATTTGTTTTTTATCAATTCAAATATCAATATGAAAATTTAACTTGGGTGTAGCCCATTTAAACAAACATCAAAGAAAATAAATAATCACAATATTAAAGTTTAGAAACAAAAGTGACATAAACTATTAAAGTGGAACTGATAAACAAATTTTAGTTAGAAAATTAGCCAAAAATACTTAATCATGGTATTTAACCACATGCATTGCACGTGTATAAAACCTAGTGTGTGTGTGTGTGTGTGTGTGTGTGTGTGTGAGAGAGAGAGAGAGAGAGAGAGAGAGAGAGAGAGAGAGAGAGAAATTTGATTCTAAGGAGACACCTTAGATTGAATCTAAGGATGCACCTCTCGATACATGGATTGAGCTATTTCAATGGATGATCCGCTCCATTTATCATGATCTAAATATCTTAAGAAATTTATAAAATAAAAATCATGATATTTTAATACTTCTAACACATATTTTTTATTGTCACTTTAGTTGTATTGTCGTAAAACCGTTAATTTTACAACCACTTGATGCATGAGTAACTACAACCCAATATACCTAATTTTTTATTTATACACCATCCAAAACATATAGATCAAAATGAACGGAGTCGATCAAGTAAATTGATTATATGTAACGTAATTTTGAAGGTGCATCCTTAGATTAAATCTAAGGTGACTCCTTAGAATCATATTTCCCTATATTTTGAAGATACATTGGCCCTGCCTCTGATGAGCCCTCTTCGTCAGAACTGGCGCACCTTCAACAAATAACTCCTTGACTGAGAATGAGTTGTTGCGAGCAAAAATCCGACTTCGTTGGACATCGGAGGGGTGTTGTGAGGGGAAACCTCAACAACGATTGGGCGAGAATCTTCACATTGGGTCTTCTTCAGATCCGAAGACCATTGAATCTTTTTCGACGAAGAGATCTTCCTACATTTACGAGGGGAGGAGGATCCAGAGGAGGAGGATGTGATGTACTCCTCAAACTTCTGTTTCTCGAACTCATACTCGACCTCTGCATCAACCAGGATCTTGATCTTCAGTTGCAACACGACAGCCTCGGCAGAAAGGCTGTTGGTTCCTACTGTGGTCGCCAGCGTGTTTGCGTCAGAAATCAATTTCATTATTGAATCCATTACAACGTTTATCATTTACACAGATTCAAAAGAGTTAATATTTTTATAATATTTCTCATTACAACAAAAACAAAAAGAGATCTCCTAGAAACACACGCAGAGATCGTTTATCGGTCGCTCCTTGCGTGGGATCTTTGCATGTACTGGGGACGCTTTGATCCATGGACCGCCAAATAGCAGATCCGGGTTGATCTAAAAGAAGGCTCGTTGTTCTTTGTTTCAATTGAGGAAACTTAGAACATAAATGAATAACCTCAACAAATTGAGATTACTATTCTTCTCAAGATCAAAACAAGGTCTGATCTCAAGAGAATGGTGAAAAGGCTGTAGATCTCTCGAAATCCTCTCTTTATGCGTAGGAATTCGCCAAGATCTCACCTCTACTTCTCTGAAATTCGTGGGTTCTGCCCTCAAAACGTCAGCAACTCGCCTCCAAGTCCAAAATTCCAGATCTACCCTCACAAATGCACGAAGGGGGGTATTTATAGGCTTCGAACGCCGTGTTTTTGGATAAGATCTCGTGATTTGATCATATCTTCAGTTAATAGCAACTTTCCCGTGTTTGAGAATATTCCCAAAGCAGTTAGAAAGCCACTTGACCGCACGAATCCTGAAAATCTATCGAAATACGCGTCGACGGGAGGCTTGTTTTGGTGTCTCATTTGCGAGACGCATTGTTGTGTCTTATGTCTTATATGCGAGATGTTGGCCTTTTTGTTTTGATGATGTTTAACAAACAATTTACCACTAATGTTATTTGTCTAGTGTTTGTGTATTTCTATTTATTGTAGATAAACAACATGTTGGAGGATGGATGGATTGCGCCATAACGATCATATCAAATGGACGTTGGCAGAATAGTGGGTGAAGCCTATGTAATTCAAGTTGAAGATCCAAGTTCTATCTTCATCCGCAATGTGTACCAAGTCAAGCTTATTGAAGATCAAGATCAAGCTTGGGTAACATTAGTTTAGGTTTATATTATGTGTGTTGGTACTTTAAGCTCAATCATATATACACACACATTATATTGGTTTCCTTGTATATATATAGTTATATATATATACAACACAAGTATTGGTTTTCATATATATATATATATATATATATAATATAAGAGATGACCGATGAAATGATAGAGATCAAAATAATATTTCATCATCCAACGTACAGAAATACAAAGTCAATGTCTGAAATGAATAAACTGGATTTCTGAACAAATCCCAAATACAGCAAGTCTGAGTAAAGGAAATAAGGCACACAGCCTTTATACCATCTAGAATAAAATCCTCAAAGGTCTAAACAAAGTCTACAGTGGAACTCCATAAATAAAATATAACTAAATAGACAGCTAAAGCTATAGTGCATCGCCATCGACCTGCGACTCGCCGGGCTTCTGGCTCGTTACCTGAAAGGGGGAGGGACAACGAGCGTCAAAGCGCTAGCGAGCAACATCACAACCAACCCCAAGGAAAAGGGCTCGTTGTATACAGAAAATACAATTATTTCATAATAGTTAAAATCTTTGATCCTAGCAAATAATGGGTTTTAGTATTTAGGAAATTACAACACGAGCATAGGTACGTCGAGCGAAATAATCCAAACAACGAAACCCTCATGTATATACCTTGTATCTCAAATTGTAAATCCCTAAACACCAAACCCAAGATCTAAAACAGGAACAATAATAAAGAGAAATACAACCCATCTCAAAACTTAAATACTGTGTCATGTCATAACCAAATAAGTGTCAAAGGTCAAAATTACATAAGTGTCATGTACAGCCTAGGTAGCTATCATGTCCAAATCTCATGTAATCATGTCATGTCCTGATTCAGATAAGTGTCATACTCATAGCTTAACAAATGTCCAAGACGTGGTCAAATCAACACGAGGACTTTAATGGATTATAGTCCAACACGAGGACTTTAATGGATTATAGTCCAACACGAGGACTTTAATGGATTATAGTCCAACACGAGGACTGAAATAATATAGTTTGCCCAACACATGGACCAATTAGTAAATACCAATGAGATATGTGAAAAAGATACACTTATACAAATTTCACACGCGTCTCGGTGTATGATTCTAAACTGGTGTCCTCAGGTCATCTATCATGCCTGGATAGATAGTAAAACTGAAATCTAAATATCAAATAATCGAGGCAATCCCTCGAACACACGAAAATACACAACAAGAACAATTGTGCACCAAAACTGCGCGGCGGTCGACCGACCCGGTCGACCGCACTCGGAGTAGAAACTTACTATGCAGCAGAAAACCTCATGGTCGACCGCCGCGGCGTACGGTCGACCGCCAAGACATCGCGGTCGACCGACCCGGTCGACCGCGCAGTGGGCAGACGAGTTCTGCCCCTTCTGCGCGCCCAGCGGTCGACCGGTGCGGTCGACCGCAAGGCAGACAGAGGCCCAGATCTGGGTTTTTCTGTCAGCTTTGAAACCTGTATATTCCATTCTCTCTTTGAGTTTACAGCAGCATAGCATTCTTAAAATATCATATAATAGATAAAAATAAGATTTTTCACATTTAGAAAACATTACCAAGATCCCAAACATATTTCAACATGATCTATATATTATTAAAACAATAAAAGACAGAAGTTTACTCCTTTTAAAAACATATTCAGATCTAGATCTCTTTAATAGAATTCATTGGTGAGCTTTTAAAATATGAAACACCTGAATCTCATAATATATGCTATAATGATCTATTAGCTATTCATAAGATACGAATTTGGCCCAATAAAACCCAATAAAACTCAAACAAAGCATGAAAAACAAAAGGGGGAGAAGTTGGGCGAGATGTTACTCGCCTCTGATGTGGAGAATGCTCCTTGATCTGTAGGAAGATGATCCCCTGTTGAATCCCTCAGAAAATCTGCCGAGAATCCTTCGAAATTCCCCCAAAATGCCAAAATCCGAGCTAGGGTTTAGAGAGGAGAGAGAGAAGGG
This sequence comes from Asparagus officinalis, assembly GCF_001876935.1. Lineage (NCBI taxonomy): Eukaryota > Viridiplantae > Streptophyta > Magnoliopsida > Asparagales > Asparagaceae > Asparagus > Asparagus officinalis. Next base: position 59,755,495 of record NC_033794.1, read on the forward strand.
GGCTGAGGCTATTAGGGTTCAAAAGAGGGTTCTGAGAGCTTCAAAACGAGTATATATACCTAGGGTAACAAGCGGGTTTGGTATAGACAAAACCCGACCCGAAACAGAACTGACAGTTCGACTGCGTAGAGATCTGGGTCATGCTCAGACTGGGGTTAGGTAAAATGACTGTAATTTTCTCATACAATCTCGGAATGAGGTGATCTAAGATTCATTGGAAATCTCTTGAAGAGACCTACAACTTTGATCTTATATACTTTTCCATATTCTAACTGAAACAGTATGAAAAATATAAAAACTCTCAACTGGTCAAAATTCTCAGATTCTCACTATTTGCCTTTGTGCATGTTTTGTGAATTTGAACTCATATATTCACAAATATACATTGAATTGACCTCAAATTAATTCTTATCATACTCAAACATCAAAGATATCTTATTTTCACCATATAACATATTTATAATTATTTATCACATTATATTCAAATTTTCAGGGTTTTACATTCTTCCCCCCTTTAAAAGAATTTCGTCCTCGAAATTCAGAAATCATACTTAAGCAAATAATAATACTAGAAAAACATGTAGTGGGTCTAATTCAACCCGTAACCATAAATATTTAGAATATTTACTCTTGATAAGCATATAGGGATATTTATATTTAACATTCCAGGATGACTATATTCCCACTTAACCCTTAATCGAATGGAACTAGTGCGTCGGACGAAAAATCCAAACAAGGAACCCCCCATATATATACCATGTGTTCTGAAAGATTAAGAATTAAGTGAAAATATCCTCATTCTAGCGTTAAATCAAAATATAACCACACAAATAATCGTACACATAAATCAATGCACTTCCTCAATAGGTTCAGGAAGTCGCGCGGCATAACATCTTCACGCCCCTGAAAATCATCTCACCTCCTTTCTGATTCCACTGAGTTTTCTCCAAGGGAAAAAATATCTTGTTTTCTAAATTTCTTGTCTTCTCTAGCAAGTATACAAACTGGGATTTCAATCGTAGTCGAACCATCCTAAAGCTAAATCTCCGATGCGTTCAACACTCACTACTGTTCTTCATCACGTAATTATTTCTTAAGCATAGAAACATGAAATACATTGTGTATACTAGACATCGATGCTAGAAGATCTAGTCTGTATGACACAGCTCCAATGCTCTCAAAAATCTGATACGGTCCAATGTATCTTGTCGTAACCTTTTTCCGTCTTCCGAATTGCTACCTTGAAAGTCAATGACATAAGTCCGGCATCTGTTTTCCAACATCTAATTTACTCTCTCCGTCTGACCATCCATCTATGGATGAAATGCACTACAGTACGATAAATCTGTTACCCAAAAGAATCCTGGAAACCCTTCTAAAAATGTGGAATGAACACTGAAATCTCAATCTGATGCTCTCGCATTTGGAATTCCATGATGTCGAATAGTCTCTTGAATAGGTATCCTCGCATACATCTCAGCTGTATAGTTAGTCCTTGCTGGAATAAAAATGTATTGACTTCATCAGTCCATCCATTACCACCCAAATCGAATCATTCTCTTTCTTCAATTTCGACAACTCTACAATAAGGTCCATAGAAATGTCCGCCCACTTCCACTCCGAAACGGTTAAAAGCTGACGTGATCCTATTGGTCTTTGATGTTCCGCCTTTACTCATTGACAGTTAAGATACTTAGCTACATATTGAAATCTTCCTACGCATAACACTCCATCCAAAGGTGTCTCTTTAGGTCCTTGTACATCTTAGGGGTCCCTGGATGTACTATGAACAGAGTACGATGTGCTTCATTTAGTAACTCCCTCTTAAGCTCTGCACTGGTTGGCATAACCAGTCTATCCTTCATCCGTAGACTTCCATCTGCTCCAACGGCCCAATCAGTCTTAGGCGCTTTGGAAATTTCCTCCTTCTGGATTTGAATTCAATAGTTTTTCAACTGAGTTCTGACAACCAACTGAGTTCTGACAACTCTGTCTCTCCAAGTTGGCTGCAATGACACAGCTCCCTATAATGCACTGGTTCCACCAATCTCATGTCTAAAATCACACTGACTAAGGGTGAGAATATCTCGATACAACGAGCACTTCTAAGCTGAACCCCGATGTCGACGCTTCTTACTCAAGGCATCTGCTACAACATTTTCCTTTTTTGGATGATACTGAATCGAGAACTCGTAGTCCTTGGTAAACTTAATCCACTTTCTTTGTCTCTGGTTGAGTTCCTTCTGAGAGAAAAGATACTTCAGACCCTGATGGTTCGTGAATAATTCATATTGTACTTCATATAAGTGAAGTCTCCATGACTTCATTGCAAATACCACTTCTGCTATCTCCAAATCATAAGTGAAAATAGATCTGCTCATGTACTCTCAATTGCTGTGAGACATTTGTTACTACTCTCTGAGTCTGCATCAAAACGTCTCGTAACTCTGCCAATGATGTATTTGTGTAGACCACAAATATCCTGGATAAACTTCTAATAATAGCCGGCTAAACTCGAAGAGCTATGAATCTATGTCTCTGTTTTTGGCGGCTCCCAATCAAGAACTGCTACAACCTTAGCTGGATCTACTGCTATGCCCTCTCTACTGATGACGTGGTCTAGAAATCTAACTTCTAAAAGCCAAAATTTACACTTGCTGAACTTGGCATATAACTGATGCTCCTGTAGAGTCTTCAAAGCTAACCGTAGATGTTGCTCGTGTTCTGCCTCCGATCTCGAATAAATGAGAATATCATTGATAAAACTATCACGAACTGATCCAAAAAGGGACGAAAAACCTGGTTCATAAAATCCATGAATACAGTGGGTGCATTGGTCAACCCAAATGGTGTGACCAGAACTCGAAAGATTCATATCGAATCAGAAAAACACGACTTTGGGAAAATCCATCTCCCGAACTCGCAACTACAATAACCCAAAATGAAGATCAATCTTCGGGAAACATGCGCTTCGCGCAGCAGATCGAACAAGTCATAAATCCTAGGTAATGGGTACCTATTCCGGATAGTGACCTTGTTCAACTCTATATAATCAATACACAAATGCATACTGCCGTCCTTCTTCTTCATGAAGAGAACTGGCGCTCCCCACGGAGAATGACTCCAATGAATAAAACCCTGAGCTAATAACTCGTCTAACTGGGTCTAAACCTCCCTCATCTCAGCTGGAGCCATGCGATAGGGTGCGTGGGATATCGGGGTTGTGCCTGGCTGTAACTCAATACAGAACTCGACCTCTCATATAGGAGGTAATCCAGGTATGTCCTGAAAGACATCCTGATATTCTGAGACAACTCTAGTCTCTAATAAATCAATACCCTGATCCCGTCGCATCACCTCATCGATGTACACCAAAAATAACTCCGCAAAATGGTTACCCTAGGAGGTTGCTATAATCATCTCGGACCCATCGGACGCTCACAAATTTGACCGTCTCCGCAAAGCAGTCAATACTAATATGGTAGGAAGATAGCCAATCCGTACCAAGATTGATATAGAAATTTGACATCAACAACACGATCGACTCGATGACTAACTCAAACTCATCAAGTTTGATGACACATCTCCTACAGATGGAAGGGACACCCCCTCTAGAGGAGTAGAGACTGACAACATAATATCTAAGGAATGTGCTACAAGCTGAAACCTATCAACGAAGGTATGAAAGATAAGGGATAAGCAAATTTCCTAACTCAACTAGATCCGAGCTGAAAAGGAAATCACGAAGAAAACTCCACTCGTACCCTGATCACGCGGTACTATTGAATAGACTATGCTGGATAATGCAAATATGGGATAATCTGTCCTTCAGGAATCTCCTGGATAAAGCAAATCTGGCCTGCTGGCTCCTAAATCCTCGGATTAACAAGTAGTGTCTCTATTTTTCCGCTGCTGGCCAAAATTATGACTCTGAGACTATCGACTGTGACCTTTATCATGCTGACTTCCTGCTGGTGTACTACGACAAGTCTTTCGTTCTTTGTTTAATATTGTTTTGATTGTAACATGTACTCCGGACTCTGCACTACTTCGGCGCTCTCGAATCATATTGAGCTCCTTTCCTATATTGTCCTTGTTACTGGGTTAAAATCATTCTCCCGCTGCTAGGATTCTCTAGATTCCGTAATAGTTCTCTTGTCATTAACATTGTCACTATTCTGATTTGATTTTTTTCCTTTACTACGGGTATATCTCCCTGCTTCACTTAGACTAGCTTTAACTACTTGTTGAAGTAGTGACTAAAATTCTCCCAAATAGGGGTTAATTGCTGCCCCGTCAAAAATCTTGATGTCGTTGCTATCCTCCAGCGATGTCCTCAATGCTGAATACATCTAACTTCTGCTTGGTACTAAGTCGACGTTCAAGAAATTTCCACATACTCATTCCCCTATAGGTTGCAAATGAAATTGGTGTGACTTGAAACTTTGGTGCTCTTATTATCTGATATCTTTCTTATTCTTTTAGAGCTAAACTTCCTGTTCTATGGCTCTATAAACAGCTGATTGTGGTGATGGTGCCCTCATTGATATTGCCTCTTTATTTTCATGACGGGTACAACCGGTGATGAACTCCTGAAAGTCGTATTGCTGACGAAAACGGATACACCTCTTGCTCCTCGAGTATTGTAAGATCTTGCTGCTAACAGTGCTATGATGTCGATCAAATACTGTGGAGCCTGCTACGGCTCGGGTCTGCATGCCCAGTTCTCCAGGTACGAGTTTTACCTCGACCACATTCTCGTTTTGATATTTATAATATCAAAAAGGAAAGCTTAATTATCACAGTAAATGAGATAGCAAAAGTACATATATATATATATATAACATATCACAATACGAATTCATAACACACCGTATTCACGCAAATACCTTCAATCATCATAAAATAGTTGTCATAAAAAAATTCTCAAATTTTTAAATATACGCGTACATCGTCCTCACTCATACTAGGAAATTCTTATCGGACTCTACACATGAATCCTAAGAAACTCTAACCTAGCTCCACGACTCGACACAGAATGATCCTAAGGATACTGAAACTAGAGCTCTGATACCAACTGTGACGCCCCTGCGTTCACACAAGGCTACAGTTCAAGATGAAACCAAGAATGTCAAACTTGCCATGCACCACACCGTGCAATAACATGTTTCACCATCACAATTCTATCACTCTAGTAGAGTCAATAACAGGTGTAGGTACAAAAGCAAGTAAAAGATAATATAAGAGATGACCGATGAAATGATAGAGATCAAAATAATATTTCATCATCCAACATACAAAAATACAAGGTCAATGTCTGAAATGAATAAACTGGAGTTCTTAACAAGTCTCAAATCATATATAAAGGTCTAAACAAAGTCTACAGTGGAACTCCATAAATAAAATATAACTAAATAGACAGCTGAAGCTATAGTGCATCGCCATCAACCTGCGATTCTCCGGGCTTCTGGCTCGTTACCTGAAAGGGGGAGGGACAACGAGCGTCAAAGCGCTAGCGAGCAACATCACAACCAACCCCAAGGGAAAGGGCTCGTTGTATACAGAAAGTACAGTTAACACAAATCATATATGTATAAATAATTGTCCTAAGAATAAGGGGGTATTAGTACTTAGGAAATTCCAACACGAGCATAGGTACGTCGAGCGAAATAATCCAAACAAGGAAACCCTCATGTATATACCTTGTATCTCAAATTGTAAATCCCTAAACACCAAACCCAAGATCTAAAACAGGAACAATAATAAAGAGAAATACAACCTATTTCAGAACTTAAATACTGTGTCATGTCATAACCAAATAAGTGTCAAAGGTCAAAATTACATAAGTGTCATGTACAGCCTAGGTAGCTATCATGTCCAAATCTCATGTAATCATGTCATGTCCTGATTCAGATAAGTGTCATACTCATAGCTTAACAAATGTCCACATATGTTCTAATAGGTAAATGTCCAACACAAGGACTGAAATGGATTATAGTCCAACACGAGGACTTTAGTGGATTATAGTCCAACACGAGGACTTCAATGGATTATAGTGATTATAGTCCAACACGAGGACTTTAATAGATTATAGTCCAACACGAGGACTTTAATGGATTATAGTCCAACACGAGGACTGAAATGGTATAGTTTGCCCAACACAAGGATCAAATTGGCAATATCGATGAGATATGTGAAAAGATATACTTATACAAGTTTCACACGCGTCTCGGCGTAACATTCTAAAATTTGTTGCCCTTAGGTCATCTATCGTGCATAGGATTATGGCAAAACTGAAAACTCGTAATAGATAGTCGAAGCAAATCCCTCGAACACATGAAACATGCACCAGACACCAACAATGCACAAAACTGTGCGGCGGTCGACCGCATCGGTCGACCGCACACGGAGCAGAGCCTCACTATGCAGCAGATAATCTCACGGTCGACCGCCGCGGCGTGCGGTCGACCGCCAAGACATCGCGGTCGACCGACCCGGTCGACTGCGCAGTGGGCAGACGAGTTCTGCCCCTTCTGCGCGCCCAGCGATCGACCGGTGCGGTCGACCGCAAGGCAGACAGAGGCCCAGATCTGGGTTTTTCTGTCAGCTTTGAAACCTGTATATTCCATTCTCTCTTTGAGTTTACAGCAGCATAGCATTCTTAAAATGTCATATAATAGATAAAAATGAGATTTTTCACATTTAGAAAACATTACCAAGATCCCAAACATATTTCAACATGATCTATATATTATTAAAACAATAAAAGACAGAAGTTTACTCCTTTTAAAAACATATTCAGATCTAGATCTCTTTAATAGAATTCATTGGTGAGCTTTTAAAATATGAAACACCTGAATCTCATAATATATGCTATAATGATCTATTAGCTATTCATAAGATACGAATTTGGCCCAATAAAACCCAATAAAACTCAAACAAAGCATGAAAAACAAAAGGGGGAGAAGTTGGGCGAGATGTTACTCGCCTCTGATGTGGAGAACGCTCATTGATCTGTAGGAAGATGATCCCCTGTTGAATCCCTCAGAAAATCTGCCGAGAATCCTTCGAAATTCCCCTAAAATGCCAAAATCCGAGCTAGGGTTTAGAGAGGAGAGAGAGAGAAGGGGACTGAGGCTATTAGGGTTCAAAAGATGGTTCTGAGAGCTTCAAAACGAGTATATATACCTTGGGTAACAAGCGGGTTTGGTATAGACAAAACCTGACCCGAAACAGAACTGACAGTTCAACTGCGCAGAGATCTGGGTCATGCTCAGACTGGGGTTAGGTAAAATGAATATAACTTTCTCATACAATCTCGGAATGAGGTGATGTAAGATTCATTAGAAATCTCTTGAAGAGATCTACAACTTTGATCTTATATACTTTTCCAGATTCTAATTGAAACAGTATGAAAAACATAAAAACTCTCAACTGGTCAAAATTCTCAGATTCTCACTCTTTGCCTTTGTGCATGTTTTGTGAATTTGAACTCATATATTCACAAATATACATTGAATTGACCTCAAATCATATATTCACAAATATACATTGAATTGACCTCAAATCAATTCTTATCATACTCAAACATCAAAGATATCTTATTTTCACCATATAACATATTTTTAATTATTTATCACATTATATTCAAATTTTCAGGGTTTTACAAGGATTCCCTCATATACAATGATGTGGCACAATCTCCACCAAGTGAATAAAGTAGGAGAGAGAATGCCTACTTTATTCACTTGGTGGAGATTGTGCCACATCATTGTATATGAGGGAATCCTTGTAATTTATATTTATTATTGTGTTTTGGTTTAGCTATATAGATATGAAACAAATTTGCATTCATATATATAATCATATGTTTCATACTCTATTTTGTTTAAGAATATATTGCATAGAATATGCAATTTAGAGAAAACATTGTTTTCTTGGTTTATGGACTTAACAATAATCATATAAATCTTTTAGTAAGTCTACAAAACTATTTTGTAATGTTTCAAAACATGGTTAAGCTAAAATGTCAAAACTCATGTGTTCACATTTTTATGTTTTGGACTATTTTATAAAATAATGATATTTCTCATTTGGGATGTTCTTTTTGAAAACCAGTTTTTGTAGCATGTTTATTATCATGTCTACAATCATCTCCCAAAGTTTCATAATTTTTAGAATTTATTTAATATTTTTTAACATGGTTTAAAGTTGAGTTTTTCTGTGCATTTCAGATCTGTGCACGTTTAGTCGACTCATAAATCGACTCATGAAGTGCAGCGGAGTTGTGCTTTTTCTTCTGCTGAGTCGACTCATATAAGCCGACTCATTAGTCGACTCATAAGTCGACTTATTAGAGAGCCGTTGCATAGTAACGACTAGTTTCCAACAGTGTTTTCTGGGGGCTTTTTTGATCTTTTTCTTGGGGTTTTTGCTGAAGTTTTGGGCTCCTATAAATACCTCATTGCTCTCATTTTTTAGTTTATCTAAAAAAAGGTTTTAATCAAGTTTAATAAGGGTTTAAGTTTTTTTAAAGGTGTTTAAAGCCTGATTTCAAAGTTTCGGTTTTGTGAAGATAATTTCACAAGAGGAAGAAGAGATCATCCTTTGGTGTTTGAGCTTCAACTCATCTCTCTCTCTCTCTCTCTCTTGATCTATAGAGAAGTTTTCCTAAACTCATTCTAGCTATTTATTGTTTTGTTTCTAATTTCCATAAGCTAGATTTATATTGAGTTTAGTTAAATTATTTTTATTGAATCTCTTTGTTCACACACAACCTATTGAGCTTATAGTATTTACATTCATAGTATATTTTTGGTTGTGGGGTTTGTGACTTAGAGTTGTGCCTAATTGAGTTCTCACCTTGTTTAGAGAACAATCATTTGTTGTGCTTAATTTGTGAAGTTCTCTTTGTAATACACTTGTACACCGAGAGGAGTGTGTAATGACCGTAAATTTTTAATACTGATTTAAATAATTTTCCTGGTATTTAAATATAAAATGTTATTTTCTAAAAGAGTATTTGTATTTTCTCCAATTTTCTAGAATTTTCTATGATTTAAAAATCTAATTTTATATTTATTTAATGATTTTGCTAATTATAAATTAAATTAGAATTTTCTATGATTTAAAAATCTAATTTTATATTTATTTAATGATTTTGCTAATTATAAATTAAATTATTACGGTGAAAACTTTTTAAAATTAATATTGATTATTTATATTGTTATTGTTATTATTATTATTGTTATTAATTATATGTATTAATTTTTAGCTTGCACCATTATCCCCTACCTCTATTTATAGCTATCAGGTGATCAGCACGACAGTCAATCTTTTATCTGGCTTTTCCTCTGGTTCCTTGTAACAGCTACTCTCTCTCTCCAATCAATATCTCTCTTTCCTCTATTATTTCCTCACACACTCTCTCTCCCTTACCCCACTCCTTAATTTCCTCCTCATTTCCCGCAATTCCCTCCTCGTGTTTCCCCCCAAGATTCGTCTCTCTCCTCTTAATCCCACCATGTGACTCTCTCATCAGCTCACTCTCTCTCTCTCTCTCATTCTCCCTCTTCATCTCCATCTCAGTCTCTCTCTTCCCCCTCTCTTCATCATCATCACCGACCCCTCCCCCTGAGCTCGACTGACCCCGCGGCTTGCCAGCGCGCTAACCTCCGCGCCTGCATCGTCGGCTGCCCCCACGCACTCCTCTCCCTTCCCTGCTTGCGCCGACCAGTCCCTCCTCCGACCAGCCGTACAACACCCGTGAAAAGACCCCTCAGCGATACGCCAACCCCTTCTACACGCGTGCCCACCCTCGCTCGTCGTTGCTGCAGGCCCTTGAGCCGCGCTCAGCTCGACGAGCGCCGTCCTCCGTTCGCCGCCCGTTTCCCTCGAGCTCTCCAAGCTCCTGCTCTCGAGCTCCTCCGCCTCACCCCATCATCAACCCAATGCCGCGTCTAACACCTCCTGTCTGACGCTAAGCCCAAGCTCCGATCATCGCTGCCCCTGTCGAGCTCGCCTCCTCTTGATCCCCTGACCCTCAGCCGAGCTCCGACGAGCCTCCAACAGCCGCACCTCCTCTTGCACCTCCTCAGACCGTCCACACCATCCTCGCCACGTAAGCTGCCTCAGCCCGACGCCGAGCTCCAGCACCTCCTATCGTCAACCAGATCTCCTACGATAGCGCTGACAGTCGAACACCGCCGCCAGCTCAGATCTGAGCCCAACAACCCCTTTAGTCCATTGCCACCGACGAACCCCCAGCACACCTGCATCCCATTCTCGTCCGCCTCTTCGCACTTCGACGGCGTCTCTTCAGATCAAGCGACGAACTCAGCCCACGCTGAAACATCCGTGCCTGAACCAGATCCAAACCGCTGTCAACGTCGCCTCGATCGCCACACGCCGCGTTCGCATCGGCCCCGCCGCTCGTCATCAGACCTCTTGGTCTCGTAGGCAAGATCCTACTTACTCGGAACTAAATTTTTTGTATTTATTATGAATTATCTGTAATTTTAGATCTGATATATTTATCTACATGGGATTGTTTGATGAACGATATTAGATAAATCATAATAATATGATAATTAGTATTTTTAGAATAATTATGATAAATTAAAAGAATTTTTCGGTAGCGGAATCATTTTTGGATAATTATATTAATAAAAAAGAATTTATTTGAGAACAAAATCATTTTAGGAAAATTATAATAATTTAAAAGAAATTATCTTGGGAAAAAGAATCATTTTAGAATAATTATAATAATTTTTAGAAATTATCTTGTGGAAGAAATCATTTTAAAATAATAAATATTTTTTAAAAAAAATTATTTTGGGAAAATAGACTATTTTGAATTAAGGAGAATTTATCTTATAAAAAGATTATTTTTGAATTTATGAATTTATTATTTTAAAAGATTATTTTTAGAATTATTATAATGAGAAAATAACTTATTTTGAAAAAGGGATTATTTTGAAAGAACTCATTTTGTAAAAGGAATTATTTTAAGTAAATAAATTTATTATTTCATAAGATTATTTTAGGACAATTTTATGATTTCTGATTCTTAATTATGTGATATGCCTTGATATTATCGTACATGATCATTCGTATTCGTTATTTCTGGTTGTGATTGAGAACTGTTAGTGGTCATGACCGTAGTAGCCTTACGTGACCTAGAGACATGTATTGTGTTGACTTAGAAAAGCAAGAAGAGTTGGGATGGGGAAGTTAATGTTCATGTGATCGGATAATACTGTTGATGTATCTTCCAGACTAGAACCAGTGAACCATTTCGCACTGGGGTTAGTTTGTTGGGCCAAGTGAACCGTTTCGCACTTGGTCAGTGAAATCGTTTCGTCACCCGAGTTTTGCTTGAGTTCGGACCAGGCCGAAATCGGATTGCGTGTAGTCCTCTCACCGAACCGTTTCGCGGGTTTGGATGCACATAGGGGATTTGTGAACAGTTAGTTATCCGGTGATATGACCGTTGACTCTGTGTGAGATGTGACCAGTGGCCTATTATAGAATGGCTAGTTACATGACCTTGTTTCTTGGCTAGGTATGACTTCTTGTGAGATACGGACCAGTTATATTTCTTTTCATACATAGATCAGGATTAATATTTAATTATTTACAATTCGAGACATATGGTATATACATGAGGGTTTCCTTGTTTGGATTATTTCGCTCGACGTACTACGTCTCTTGTTGTAGATTTTTAAGTATTAATTCCATCTAGTATGATCTTGTTACTTGGATGATTAATCTGATCGCTAGTTGCATGATCGACTTGTTACTTGATTGATTTTGTTGGATTTTATTTAGATTATTACTATTATTGTTATTACCATTATTGCGTTGGTCGCACGACCGTTCTATTATTCCTTTTGGGATCTTGCCGTGTGCCATACACGCTGACGTACACCTGTTTCCTCTGGTGTACGTCAGATTTATATGATGGTTAGCTTCAGTTCCGAGTCGTACAGGAGCCACAGGATTTCCCGCAGGAGTGCTCTGCAGACCGAGCAGAAGAAGCTGAAGCTTAGTTATTGGTCCTCCATTTACTTTTGTAGCACCTTCCATTCTGTTGATCGATGTATTTTATATTTTCTAGCATTTCTTTTAGATAGTCTTGTATAAGGGCATGTTGACCCGAATATTATGCCTGGGATGATATTCAGTTGTGATATGTATATTTTCTGTTCTGAGTTGTTTATTATATTCTCGCTACTGTGATCGGGGACCTGTGCCTTCGTTTGTATTTCTTAACGCTTAGCGTATTAGATTGAGCCGACAGGGTCTAGCACTTATCTCTCCTCGGTCTAATACGTCGTGGGCTTGCTCGCGTCCTGATTCCCTGGTATTTTGGGAAGCGGGGCGTGACAGGTTTTAGTGGTGGCCCATGCAGGTCACGGTTCTGATCACGGTCCCGAGTTCCTACTAGTGAGAATATAATGGATAATTTAGACGCATATCATGATTTCATCCGTGAGACTATTCTTGAGCCATTATTCTGTTTTCTTGATAGATTTCATTTCGTCCCTATCTTATCACTCTTTGACTCCGGAGTTTCCACGGTTCTTGTCCCATCACTTCGCGATTACCCTCTCTTTGTATCTCTGATCTATCCTCGTTCTAGTCATTATTTTATGTGTTATTATTTTTACAACTATGTTTTCTTTGATTTGACTTATATATCATTTAATTGCATTAATTTCTGTATTATTTATTGTATTATTTTATGTTGTGTGCTTTTCATTAAAAATATATACCATTACTTATATGTTTTTAATTGTTCAAGTCATATCACTAAGTGTTTTGCATTGCTCTAGGCTTCACACACACATTACATAATATATTTGATATTTCAGATTATTTTCTTGTGTTTAAATATATTTTAGCATATCTAAATTGCGTATGAGTGCGTTTTTCTATCATATCATCTATTAATTACTTATGTTTTAGATTATTGTATATTGTTCGTATTTTTAGTGATATACTTTAATAGATTCATGATTTTAATATTCTTCATATGCAATATATTCTTATCATTTTCAGTATATAATTTTATCAGATAGTCTTGTCTTGTTAGATTATTTTAGTATGTTCATATTGGTTTCGTTATTTCTAAGAGCCATGTATTTCTATTTTAATTCCAGGCATTATTTATATTGTTAAGTTAGAGTTGAGTTACTAATTATATAGTTATTTTATTACATTAGTTATTATTCTTTTATAACTAATATAAAGATAATTTTAAATAGTGTTTGTGGGTATATATAGTATTTACTCATGGGTTGTTTATAGTGTATTTACATATTTGTTGTTTGTTTTCTTCGTTTTTAATATGTATTGTTTTGTCATTGTAATAATATACATTGTATACGCGTGTTATTTTTTAGTATTTATTTTATGATATTTTTAGATATTACATCTTTTATTGTGTTATTAGTTGTTTTTCATTCTCTATTCATTATTTTCGCTTACTTGTGTTGTGCTTTATTTTTTATTCTTTTATATTATTGTTATCTTTTTATTATAAGTGTATTCACGTATATTATTATATTTATGATGTATATTTTATTGACTTATAGTCCTTAATCATTTCTAGTATCAACCATATCTAATCATGTTTTGTTTCATTTATTATCAGTGTTTATATTCACATGTTCATTAATCATTCATGATATGTTTATCTAAAATTTATCGCTGTTTTTATTATATGAATATATGCTCTTCTTATGTTTTTATTTGTTTATATATCTATTTTATCTTTTATGTTTTATGTATTATACATCATTGTTTATGTATATTTATGCTGATTGTATTTATATGATTTTGATTACTATGCCATATATTGCTACATCTGAATTGATTTTATACAGTGATGATTATTATTGTTGTATCTTGTTTATATTTATGAATATTACTAATATTTCTAATTTATCATATTGTTTGTCGAATATATAATTATGTTCTTCTTATTATGTTTTATATAATATGTGTATTTTGAATCACATGTTTACTCTTATGCCTATTTTATCATATAATATTTTGTGACTCTTTCCATCAAAATTTATTTTTGTTAGCATGATTAGTACCATGAGTATACAGACTTTTTATATGCTTATTATTATATATGTGTTTTTATTTTTAACGCTTATTTATACATTATGATTATATTTGTTATACCCATCATATGTTTCTGAATCTTGTTTATCTCCTTTGCTTTTATATATTTTATTTTTATACTTTGATTTTATTTGAGTTTCTTTGAGCCTAACTATGATTTTGTATTATTTATTTTGTTTTATATAATTGTTTGTATGCTAATAATTATTGTGTATCGTTTCATTCTGCTATTGATTATTATTATGATTTGTCTTTGTTTGTTTGTCTATATGTATTGATGTGTTTCTATCTATGTTTATTTCTTAATGTTATTTTCAATTGTGATTATGTATGTTCTGTATACCTTATTATAATCTTAATTACACTTCTGCCTAATTTGTTCTGCATTCTTACCTTATATCTAGTGCTTTTCTAGTAATATTGTTTTATTCTCGTGTTTTAGTATATTTTAGTTATTTTACATTGTCTGCTATTGTATATTATATTATAAGTGTATTATTAACTTGCTAGCTTGTTTTATTAAAGTGGTTTCATTTAGTTCTTTACTTCCAATTACATGCATCATCATTGTTTGATTTAATTTATCAATCATTTCATCTTTCTTAGTTTTGCTTGTATTTTGCTTACTTATTTTCTATATACAGTTTCTTATTCATTCTAATAATTACTTTTTATTTTGTTCCTTGTTCAGCTTAGTCTGCTTCATTTATTTAGTCACAATATTTATATAAAGTGTGTGTTTTCGATAATTATTGCTGTGATATACGACTATAATTATTTATTTTGTTTTTGATATGATATACTACGTATAATTCATTTCTTATATGTTGTTGTGTCATATCACCTTATCCTTTCATGATTATCTGCTTTGTATTGTTTTGTATATCATATCTTTTTGGTTTATGTTCAATTACCTTCTAATATTCCACTTGCATTGTGTTGCATATTTTTACATAATTATATTGCTTGTCGCATTCTAAATTTTTGTGTGTACAATTTGTAAATTCCTAATATTTGTGTAATGAATTGTTTATCTGCTAATTTTGTATACTGCTTTACATGATTATTTGATTGTATAATTATTTGATAATTGTGTTCAGCTATTTACACTCGACTGTTTGTGTATCTTTTCTATGTTTTAGACTACTTTTCATCATTCCATCAATTAAATATATTTTCTTTTTATTTGTGTTTATCTTGTATGTATTATTATTCTAATTGCCTTATGATTGCTTTTCCAGTTATCCTTGATTTAAACCTAATGTTATATTATTCTATTTTGTTATATGATCCTGTTGATGTTTGCTTTTCGTTCTTTACTCGTTTTTATCGATTTTGTACCTTATATTGTGTTTTTAATATCTTTAGTTTGAACCTGTATTGATTGTGTTTTTTCATAATTAAATTTCTTTTTGTTTTTGATTAACCATTGTTATACCCTGCTATTATGTTTTGTTTAAACGGTTATGTATTTTAGATTTTTCGACTTTTCTTATTATGTTGTTTATGTTTCTGTCTGTTTCTATTGTATTTGATTTATTTTTGTGTTTGCTTTAGATTTATTGTTCTTACTTGACTTTATTCTTACTTAATATGTTTCTGTTTTGCTTCTATGAATGCTTGTATATTATTTGTATGATTTACTCTATATGATTGTTTATTATATTGTACCTATTTGTTTCGATATTATTGCTTATCTTATACTTTATACTATTTAGATTGCTTATATATTACAAGTACTGTATAAAAAGTTCACATAGTTAAATATATTGTATCATAGTATTTGTTTGGACTTTGTTGCGAGTCTGAAATGTGATAGCGATATCTTAGCTGTCACAACTTGTATGTTACATTGTGTCTTTTTTGTTTTACATTCTCCTCTGTTTATGGATATCGTTACATATCTCTGTCCTTGGATTTTTTCTGCATTACTTTTATTTTAATTCCGAGGACGGAATTTATTTTAAGAGGGGTAGGATGTAATGACCGTAAATTTTTAATACCGGTTTAAATAATTTTCCTGGTATTTAAATATAAAATGTTATTTTCTAAAAGAGTATTTCTATTTTCTTCAATTTTCTAGAATTTTCTATGATTTAAAAATCCAATTTTATATTTATTTAATGATTTTGCTAATTATAAATTAAATTGTTACGGTGAAAACTTTTTAAAATTAATATTGATTATTTATATTGTTATTGTTATTATTGTTATTGTTATTAATTATATGTATTAATTTTTAGCTTGCACCATTATCCCCTACCTCTATTTATAGCTATCAGGTGATCAGCACGACAGTCAATCTTTTATCTGGCTTTTCCTCTGGTTCCCTTGTATCAGCTACTCTCTCTCTCTCCAATCAATATCTCTCTTTCCTCTATTATTTCCTCACACACTCTCTCTCCCTTACCCACTCCTTAATTTTCTCCTCATTTCCCGCAATTCCCTCCACGTGTTTCCCCCCAAGATTCCTCTCTCTCTCTCTCCTCTTAATCCCACCATGTGACTCTCTCATCAGCTCACTCTCTCTCTCATTCTCTCTTCATCTCCATCTCAGTCTCTCTCTTCCCCCTCTCTTCATCATCATCACCGACCCCTCTAACTCCTCTCCCTCTCTCTCCGTCTAGTTCACCGCCCTCACCACCGTGGCACCACCCCTCGAGCTCCGCCCTGCGCCGCCGCTCGCCAAGCCCCTGCTCCGCCTGAGAACCACCACGAGCTCCTCCTTCAGCCGCTCCCCCAGATCTGCTTCCGCGCCTCCACCCGACAGCCCCTCGTCGAGCTCGCCTCCTCTTGATTCCCTGACCCTCAGCCGAGCTCCGACGAGCTCCAGCAGCCGCACCTCCTCTTGCACCTCCTCAGACCGTCACCACCAGCCTCACCACGCATCGCTGCCCTCAGCCCGACGCCGAGCTCCAGCACCTCCCTATCGCCGACCAGATCTCCTCGACAGCTGCTGACGTCGAACCACCGCCGCCCAGCTCAGAACTGAGCCCCAACAGCCCCTTAGTCCATGTCGTCGGCGAACCCCCAGCACCACCTGCATCCCCTTCTCGTCCGCCTCTTCCACTTCGATGCCGTCTCTTCAGATCCACGCTGACGAACTCAACCACGCTAAACATCCGTGCCTGAACCAGATCCAAGCCGCTGTCAACGTCGCCTCGATCGCCACACGCCGCGTCCGCATCGGCCCCGCCGCTCGTCATCAGACCTTTTGGTCTCGTAGGCAAGATCCTACTTACTCGGAACTGAATTTTTGTATTTATTATGAATTATCTGTAATTTTAGATCTGATATATTTATCTGCATGGGATTGTTTGATGAATGATATTAGATAAATCATAATAATATGATAATTAGTATTTTTAGAATAATTATGATAAATTAAAAGAATTTTTCAGTAGCAGAATTATTTTTGGATAATTATATTAATAAAAAGGAATTTATTTGAGAACGAAATCATTTTAGGAAAATTATAATAATTTAAAAAAATTATCTTGGGAAAAAGAATCGTTTTAGAATAATTATAATAATTTTTAGAAATTATCTTGTGGAAGAAATCATTTTAAAATGATAAATATTTTAAAAAAAAAATATTTTGGGAAAATAGACTATTTTGAATTAAGGAGAATTTATCTTATAAAAAGATTATTTTTGAATTTATGAATTTATTATTTTAAAAGATTATTTTTAGAATTATTATAATGAGAAAATAACTTATTTTGAAAAAGGGATTATTTTGAAAGAACTCATTTTGTAAAAGGAATTTTTTTAAGTAAATATATTTATTATTTCATAAGATTATTTTAGGACAATTTTATGATTTCTTATTCTTAATTATGTGATATGCCTTGATATTATCGTACATGATCATTCGTATTCGTTATTTCTGGTTGTGATTGAGAACTGTTAGTGGTTATGATCGTAGTAGCCTTACGTAACCTAGAGACATGTATTGTGTTGACTTAGAAAAGCGAGAAGAGTTGGGATGGGGAAGTTAATGTTCATGTGATCGGATAAGACTGTTGATGTATCTTCCAGACTAGAACCAGTGAACCATTTCGCACTGGGGTTAGTTTGTTGGGCCAAGTGAACCGTTTCGCACTTGGTCAGTGAAATCGTTTCGTCACTCGAGTTTTGCTTGAGTTCGGACCAGGCCGAAATCGGATTGCGTGTAGTCCTCTCACCGAACCGTTTCGCGGGTTTGGATGCACGTAGGGGATTTGTGAATAGTCAGTTATCTGGTGATATGAGCGTTGACTCTGTGTGAGATGTGACCAGTGGCCTGCTATAGAATGGCTAGTTACATGACCTTGTTTCTTGGCTAGGTATGATTTCTTGTGAGATACGGACCAGTTATATTTCTTTTCGTACATACATCGGGATTAATATTTAATTATTTACAATTCGAGACATATGGTATATACATAAGGGTTTCCTTGTTTGGATTATTTCGCTCGACGTACTACGTCTCTTGTTGTAGATTTTTAAGTATTAATTCCATCTAGTGTATAACCCTGTACTTGGATGATTAGTCTGATCGCTAGCTGCATGACCTCGTTACCCGATCGATTTTGGATTCTTCTGATTATTATATTCTAGTGGTGGATTTTATTTAGATTATTACTATTATTGTTATTACCATTATTGTGTTGGTCGCACGACCGTTCTATTATTCCTTTTGGGATCTTGCCGTGTGCCATACACGCTGACGTACACATGTTTCCTCTGGTGTACGTCAGATTTATATGATGGTTAGCTTCAGTTCCGAGTCGTACAGGAGCCAGAGGATTTCCCGCAGGAGTGCTCTGCAGACCGAGCAGAAGAAGCTGAAGCTTAGTTATTGGTCCTCCATTTACTTTTGTAGCACCTTCCATTCTGTTGATCGATGTATTTTATATTTTCTAGCATTTCTTTCAGATAGTCTTGTATAAGCGCATGTTGACCCGAATATTATGTCTGGGATGATATTCAGTTGTGATATGTATATTTTCTGTTCTGAGTTGTTTATTATATTCTCGCTACTGTGAACGGGGACCTGTGCCTTCGTTTGTATTTCTTGACGCTTAGCGTATTAGATTGAGCCGACAGGGTCTAGCACTTATCTCTCCTCAGTCTAATACGTCGCGGGCTTGCTCGCATCCTGATTCCCTGGTATTTTGGGAAGCGGGGCGTGACAGAGTGTGTGGTGAGGACGGAGTCGATACCAAGAGGAGTGGCGTTGGTGGCCTAGTGAGAGGTGATAATTCCGAGCACTTGAAGGAGTCGATACGTGAGGACCAACACTTGAGGTTGTAGCTTGTGTATGTACATTGTGAGGATTTGTGAGAGTTGTCGGTTGACTTGATAACCGAGTGTGTAGAGTTTTCAGTTAGGCTGTGTAGAAGAAGTTCCGGCTTCCAAACCGGGTTGGGTAGTGGATTCTCCTCGAGAGTGGGGAGCGGGGACGTAGGACGGAAGGTCCGAACCTCGTGAACATATAGCGTGTTTGGTTTGCATTGGCGCACTTATAACTGTTCATCTTATAGCCTATTGCATCTTGTTTATATTATCCACTAGTTTGTTTCACCCTTGTGATTGTTTCGCCGTTTTGTTGATTTGCGCGCTTCGTCGTTTCGTCGATTCGCGTGTTCCTTTGCTTTCTTTTAGCATCGGATGGTCCTCTTTGACTTAGATGATGACGTTAATCGTCTCCTCTTCGTCTCGAGCTGTGTACGGGAACTTATAGGTAATTTTTAACGCCTACAATACATATGCATATAGCTATACATGCACATACATATACTATCTACTTAAATGGATAGTAGCTCATCTACACATACACATATACGTATATGTGTGTAGATGAGCTACTATCCACTTAAGTAGATAAGAGCTCTTGTTCAACCATTTTTTTAGCCATTGGATTCAATTGATGAGATTAAGATCTGATCCAATAAATTCTATGCTTTAAATATGGAAGGATAGTTTGGTAATATAAAAAACCCCGAAAAGAGAAGTAGAAATAAAAGGAAATGTGATCAAATCTATCACCGTATCTCTCTCATTCTCTCTGTTACGCCCGGGAAAAATCGCGGCCTCCTTCATTTAACCGGCAGCTCTCAT
>NC_033794.1:59775744-59790016 GCF_001876935.1 Asparagus officinalis
CTTCAGCTCCGCCTTTGACGAATAAATTGTTTTTCTCTTTGACGGATGAAATATTTTCGCTCGTTTTCCCTCTCCTATTCCAGATGCTCGATAGCATCTTCGGAGCTCTAGCGAGGATGCTGATCAAGTATATGTATGCGTTGTCGTTGTTGGTTGGTTTCTAATGTTAATTAAGCTTATTGCAGCGGTGAATTGATTGACTTATTTATTCAATCTTGTATTTGTTTTTGAAGTTTCTTAAAACCTGGCGGTGCAACTGTGCAAGCATAAACTGATGGTATGAGTATCCCCTATGCCACAATAGTAATTTTAGGGAGCTTCCAAGAATATTGAATAATGAGAGAAAATATTTTAGTACAATGATCTAACACTTTGCAAGGTGCTGATATAGTCATGTATCAAAAATTAGAAATGACAAACTTGTAGGTTCGCTGACCTATGGCAACACAAACACTAGAAAACGAAAATTAATTGTATTTATAAATCTTTAATCATAAAAGTTACTAACTGAAAAGATAATGAATAACAACACAAATCACAGAAAAATAGACAAATGCAAACACAATGATTTGTCTTGGTTCGGTCCTCCAGACCTACATCCAGTCCCCAAGTCAATCCCGCTTGAGATTTTCCTTTCCTTGATTTGTAAATTCACAAACCAACCTGACATTGAAAACCACAAGATCAAACCATGTTAAAAGTGGGTTACCATGTTAAAATATTTCTACCCAAAATACCCTCTAGTACATCCATTCATACATACATGCTCAATTTTTTTATAATCTCCCCAATGTTTGTACATCCATGCATACATATATGAAGGCATACATGCTCAATTTTTCATAACCTCTCAATTGATTGCCATCAATTTTTAAATTAATCACCCATCATAACACTCCTCCACTAACTCATGATACACTAACATTACTTTATGTGCACTAATGATAAAAAAATGTTACAACTATTCCTCTCCTACCAAATCATTATAAATAATAAGAAAATTTTATCAAATTTCTCCAATCAACATTCCAATTCGCAATTAAAATTTAGATTGATAAGAAAAGAGCCAAATCTAGCTCTCTCTGCTGCTTGCAACTCTGGCATTTTTAGCTCACTTTCTCTACGATCTTTATAATTTTCATGTTCTTTTCTTGATCAACATTGCTACAGACTAAGATCTAAGGTATTCAATTATTTTTTACCCTTTTTTGGAGATGATGTAAAAATAAGTGATTCATTTAATAAATAATAATTAAAGTTTCTATACATTCTCGCATTCTATTTTGTTCTTAAACCATAATCGTGCGACATTTTGTTAACTATGAGGTTTTTAGTGATTCTTTACATGATTACGTGCATTGAATTAAAGGAGCAAAAGGAAACTCATATCTTAATTATGTAGCTTAACAGTTTGAGGCTAAAATTATTCTATATTAGTAAATTAATTATAATTAATTTAATAATTTAAGTAATAACTAAGTCAATTTAATATATTATAACGACATATTCATATCAGATTCACTGAAAAAGTTGGTGGAATAAAATTGAATAATGAAAACGAAAATAAAAAATAAAGAGTATATTGACACTTTTACAAGGACGCAAATCTATTCATCTTTTATATCTTTTTTTAATATTGATTAGAAGAATTTGATTTGTTGTTTAATCTTTGAAACTTAATGTTGATTTGATTAATGAAGAATGATTTGATCTCTTGCATTGGCGATCTATTTTAACTTCTTAGTTCTTATAACATTTTTATTGAAATTTGTGAACCTAAAAGTAGCTATTGGTTTGGTGAAATTATGCTAAAAACTAATTAATTATTAATCTTGAGTCAATAAACTAGCATTTCAAAAACAAATTAGAATAAGTTATTTGCTAAGTAAGAAATTTTTGAACTTGAGTTATTAGGTTTATTATAAAAAAAATTCTCTTCTATGTCAATGTTGTTTACTGCAATCCATTAAACTATTGCGAAAGATGATCTAGATCAATAACTAGGTAATGAGAGGAGAGATATAAGACTGTTTTTCACATATATCTACTCCTATCATAAGTTTGTGGGCACAATAGCAAGTCAAGAATATTTTGATTACTGAATTGTCTGTTAGTTTAGTAAAATTATGTGAATAATGAATTAATAATAAAATTCGAAACCTTAAACTATCATCTCAAAAGGCTAATGAATGGCATGGCCATGGGAGGTGAAGAATTAGGCCATACATCTCTTTGGATTTATCAAAAAAAATTATTAGCTAACTAAGATTTCTTAACCCGTGTTAGAAGTTTCTTTTTTACCGATGTTGTTTCTTGCAAACAATTAAATCATAGCTCAACTTCAATTTAGATCAAGAACATGGTAATAAAGGAGGAATATATATATTAAGGATACCAATTTTTTCCATTAAAATTTCTAAATTGAATTAATTTTTTAGGGTTAAGACCAAATTACCCTTAGTTGAAATTAGCCTCCTCCCATTGTAAAAAGGTAGGTAAAAATATAAATAAAAAATCAATTAGGGTAAAACAAAGTCATTATTGACATGTGAGTAGAACATGCGAATACTCAGACATTCAAGTAACATAATATACTAATTTGCCATGTTTAAACAAGCTGGGTATATAAGTGCAAACTGATTTGTGAATTTTACCCTAAATAAAATGTATAAATTTTATGATTGGAAAAACTGATTTGATATCTAATAAAGTGTTAATGCAAATCAAACTAATTTGAAATACTATTATATAATAAAATTATACATTAGATACATAAAATTATCATTGCAGTGCGCACTTATAGCTTACATATAAACATGAAAAGTATCGGATAAAATAGATTATCAAATTAAAAATCATAATTCCTTAGAACTATCTTTTACCCTCTTTCCGTGTCTGCTATTAAATGTACCCTCTTTCCAAATAAAATAAAAACTTAATTTCTCATTGTATATAAAATCCAAAGAACATAAAAATAATACCTTTTTTTATTAAAGATTTCTAGTATATTCTGAGACTCTTTATAGTAAACTACCCTCGCAAGCACAGGTTTTCTCACAATATTAATCACCTGCAGGTTTCAAAAGCACATAAACGAACCGAAGATTCTTATATCTAGCCCTAAACTTCGTTGAGACTCGAAGTTGAAGTTGGATCCTATCTGAATAAATAATTGAATTGACATGTAAATTTTAAAGACTTTGTATGTACTAGTGACAATAAAAACAGCTAAGTAAAATAAAAATGAAGTTGACAAGTTCAACATTAGGTGGAAAGAGAACAATTAATTTTATAGATATATAGAAAGATAATGTATATGTCTCAGATGAACACAGTTAGTAGTAGTCATGAAGCTTAGCTCAGGGGGTAAAAGCTTGGGGTTGGCTTGTAGGAAGTCACTACATTCAACTCCAAGCTATTACATTTGCCAAAAAATCAAGCAGTGGGTCAAGAGGATTTGCATTTCATTTCACGCTTACATTTTTAATTAACAAGCATATACTCCCCCAAAAAATGCAGAGTTTTAACAAGCATATTGTTTGAAGCACAGAGAAAAGAAAAGATGATATCTTTGAGGGGGGCACCGGTAACAGGTTAGGAGTTTGCTTTTTTCTTTTTTGTTGTAATTTCTCATGGAGATTAATCCTCTATTTATAGGCCGA
Source organism: Asparagus officinalis (assembly GCF_001876935.1). Classification (NCBI taxonomy): domain Eukaryota; kingdom Viridiplantae; phylum Streptophyta; class Magnoliopsida; order Asparagales; family Asparagaceae; genus Asparagus; species Asparagus officinalis. The sequence continues at coordinate 59,779,407 of NC_033794.1, forward strand.
AATCTCATCATCTCCACCCCCCTCAAACTGCCTCTGAGAAATTTCCTCTCAATAAACCCCATATCCCATGTTTCTCTCCACTTGAGAAGCATTGATTTGGTCACACAAGACCAAGTCAGACTAACATCTCTCACTTGACCAAATCAACCAAGTGACATGCCTCCCATTATCCGTGAGATCGGATGTTTCTGCTTACCATTACTCCCACTATCCGTAAAGAGTAACTCTTATTTCATTATTCATGAAATTTTACTTGGACTTATTTATTCCTAAGTCCCATCAAACTTACATGTTTGATAAAAGATTCCGTTGGTATTCCTTTTGTCAAAGGATCAGCAATCATATCTGTAGTAGGGATATAAGTCACTTTGACTTCTCCCTTTTCTACAATATCTCGAATATAGTGACACTGGATTTCAATATGTTTTCCTTTGGAGCTATTCGCACCACTATTGATTAAGCTAATTGCTGCTTGATTATCACAATAAATATCAATAGGTCCTTCCAACAAATTGAGATCAAGATCAATCAAAAGCCGTCTTATCCAGACAGCATGTGTAGTTGTCATACTGCAAGCTATATATTCAGCTTTTTGCGTATATCTAGCAACACACCCTTGTTTCTTGCTACTCCAAGAAACAGCTCCTCCTCCAAAGATGAATAAGTGTCCCGAAGTGGACTTTCCATCCTCTTTATCACCTCCAAAATCAGCATCGGAATAACCGAGGAGTTCAAGCGAATCAGCTTGATAAACTAATATATGAGTCAATGTACCTTTGATATATTTCATAATCCTTTTAACAGCTTCCCAATGTGCTGGTCCTAGATTACTTTGATATCTACTGACTAGACTCATAGCATAAGCTATATCAGGTCTGGTGCATAACATTACATACATCAAGCTTCCAATTGCTTGAGCATAAGGAACATCTAATGGCTTCTTCCCCTCTCCAGGGCTTTTCTCTTTACATAATCTCTTTCCCATAACCAACGGAGTTGGTGCCGGATTAGAATTTTCCATTCCAAACATTTTAAGAACTGATCTTAAATATTTTTCTTGGTTTAAACTTAGCATTCTAGACTTTCTATCTCGAATTATTTGAATTCCAAGAATATATGATACATCTCCCATGTCTTTCATCTTAAACTTTTGCCTGAGATGTACCTTGGTTTTACTCAACATTTCTATGTCATTTCCAGCGAGCAATATATCATCCACATATAAGGATAATATATTAAACTTGCTCCCACTTTTTAAGATATATACACAATTATCTAATTTATTTTGAATAAAACCAAGTTTAGTAACTGTATCATAAAATTTGAGATACCATTGTCTAGAAGACTGTTTTAAACCATATAGAGATCTCATTAATTTGTAAACTTTATGTTCCTGTTTTTTACCTAAAAACCTTCAGGTTGTTGCATATATATTGCTTCCTTTAACTCTCCGTTAAGGAATGTAGTTTTAACATCCATTTGGAATAACTCCAAATCAAAATATGCAACAATAGCCAAAATAATTCTAATGGATACAAATTTAGCTACAGGAGAATAAGTCTCCTGAAAATCTATTCCTGCCTTCTGGTTATAACCTTTGGCAACTAACCATGCTTTGAATTTATCAATAAATTCATCAACACGATATTTCTTTTTGAGCACCCATTTGCATCATATGGCTTTTCTATTTATTGGTAGGTCACATAACTCTCATACCTTATTCTTTTCTATAGAATCAAGTTCTTCTCTCATAGATTCTAGCCATGAAGCTGATTCATGCGATTTCATCGCATTAGAAAAGGTTAAGGGATCTTGTTCTTCTATATTTGTATCTACCGAAAAACAGGATGACTCACATGAATACAAATAGTAATCATCCATCCATGAAGGTTGTGTTCTTAGCCTTTTGTTGCCTACAACCGGTTAATTAGACACATTAATTTCCATAGGTATTTCATCATTTTTAAGGTTAGGTTCATTCACAATATCAGGGTCATTAGTAGGAACAACACTGTAATAATCATCATCTATTACAGTTAGAGGTTCTGTTTCCTCTCGAACTTGTTCATCTTCCTCTAGATTCTCTAAAAATATAGCATCTCTGCTTTCAATGACTTTTTTTCTTTATTGTAGAACTTATAACCTTTTGACTTTTCTGAATATCTTATGAATCTACACTTTATTGTTTTAAAATCCAACTTATCTCTAAGTTGACATGGAATGAGAACATGGGCTATAGATCCCCACTTCCTGAGATGACTCAAATTAGGTTTCCTCTCATTCCATAATTCATAAGGACTTCCTGAGATGACTCAAATTAGGTTTCCTCTCATTCCATAATTCATAAGGTGTAGATATAACTGATTTCGTAGTAATTCTATTTAAAATGCAGTTTGCAGTTAATAATGCTTCTCCTCAAAAGTTTTTAGAGAGACCAGAGTGAGACAACATGCATCTAGCTACATTTAATAGTGTTCTGTTCTTTCTTTCAGCAACACCATTCTGTTGTGGCGTATATGACATTGTTGTATGCCTTTTAATTCCATGCTGAATACAATAACTTTTAAATTCTTTAGAATTATATTCTCCACCTCTATCAGTTCTCAGAATTTTGATTTTCAATCCAAGTTGGTTTTCAACTTCTGTCTTATATCTCTTAAAACAGTCAAAAGCTTCTAATTTTATGGATATAAGATAGACGTGTGTAAACTTGGAATAATCTGTTAGACCCTAGAGGGGGGGTGATTAGGGTCTTATGCTAATCTAATCTGATTAAATGCCAATTAGCGCGGAATTAAAACTATTAACAATATATTTCTTGCAAGAGTAGATAATACAAAGAGTTATGTGGCAAGATATGCAATATACAAAAGGTGATATATCCTATATGATAAAATATTGCAGGATATTAAACAGTAAGATATATGCGCTAACAAAAGGAGATATAGACAGATTGTATAAGCGTGAAAATAAGAGAATTAATACTAAAAATTAAACTTGATAATTAGGGTGAAATAACACGAATCATAGCAAAATCAAACAAGCTAGATGAAAGGGAGATAATATGATGAAGCAAGACACAAAGGCGGAATATAAGACTTATAGATAAATCAAGATTAATTTAGAACTGTATGACCAATGATGAATATCACAACAACCAAACGAATATTTGATCTTACTGAGCGTTAGTGATTACGAAGTAAAATAAGATCACCCACTAGACCTACGTCCGCATATATTTTAGGGATAGTCGCTTCACAGAATCGAAGGAGAAATAGTACTCAGCAACCGGAGTTTATCTAACTAATTCTAAAGGTAAAAAGATGAGAAACTACAGAGTGCTACACACGAAATAGACGCAGATTATAACGACAAAAGGGAAAATTCAAACAGACATAGATCTCGGAAGGATTGGCAAAACCATAGGATTAAACTGACTGTAAACACCTCAACCTCACACTGCAATACTCCATCCTATACAAGCTCCACCTGGTGTTGAGAGAGAATACACTCCGTCGGTAGTCACATACAAAAAAAACACTCGAAAAACCACCAGGTGCTTCGTTCTATCTCACAAAAATCTGCGTCTACTACGGCATGACGATATTACCAACAGCGTATCGGATAAATATAAGGGTATTGACAGAATTGTTACAGAAATTAGAAATATTGAATCCAAAATTCAATGAAATAAGCGAATTAAACTATTCTCGGCGAATTACGCCCAAAAGGACGATCTCAAATATCGCCCATTAAATAGTCACACTCAATCGAAGGATCGAGTGTAACAAAAGCTCTGAACGTTATCTATGATTGGTCTCCATCAATCAGCAGCCAACTATAAACGGCATCATTTATTCTCACTCACACCCACCATTGAAGTTTGACAGCACATAACACTTACAGGCACCACATACTTAGGTCGACCTTGTCACGAACACACAATATTCTCACTATGATGTACTCACCATTCCAAGAGGCTCATACGAGGTTAACGTCGCTCGTGCCAGGCAGTACTATACCGTGTACATAGCACACTAGGAGACCGATCCTTGACACTTATAGGAATTAATCAGGGCCATACATGCAACATCTCAAAGAAAGCCGCAGAAATCAGCCGCCCTCGAAGAAGACATGCAATTGGACATTCTAGCGCCTCAGAATCATGGAACCACAAAACGTCAACCCATCGAGGTGAGGGAATTTGACAATTTCGAATTGAATTAGATACATGTCTCAAAATGACACACCGACCGGAAAGAATTTGAACCCTCATCCGACAGCGTGATAACGGCGAAAAGGAAAATCAGCCAGGAGATCCCTCCCCGGAGCGTAGGGCGAGTCTGATCAGCCCGCGAGACGCGGGCTGAGCACCGGAACCACTCCTAAAGCTTCATGGTACTTATACCCCCACCAGCAGGAAGAAGCGCCAGAAAGCAGAGGCCGCCAGCCTGCCCCCAGCGGACATCTCGCTTGTATAAGACGGCCACCAATGAGAACAGAAAGAGCCAGGAGCAAAGGGCCAGGCACTCACTTTAAGGGCGAGCGGCCCGAGGGACCCACTTGTTCAAGAAAGGTATGTCTTTCGTCACATTAATGTTAACGCCGCCCGGGTCACTGCCCGTGGGCGGAGGAAAGGAAGAAGGCGAACCCACCAGCGCCAACAACAGGTCATGCGTGGGAATGAAGAATAAGCAAGCGGGAAGCGAAGAAGCGCGCAGAAGTCTGCTGGGCATATACAGCACGCCCAAAGAGAGAGCTTGGTGGAGCTGGAGAACACTCTTAAAGAGAACGGACATCGCCTGAAACCTCCCAGACGGCAATACAACCGGAAAACGACTGAACAAAGGAGGCTCATTGCGGGCGGCGAATGGCGCCGGCCCGGCAGAAAAAGAGAGGACATCGGGAAAGGAAATGGAATTAGGGGAGAAAGAAGAAACGCAAGAAGCAAGAAAACAAAAGGAACCAAAGGCGATTGCATAGAACGCCCAGAGGGCCGCGGCGGAAAGAAAGTTGACACGCCGACCGCTCCGGAACGGTAACCCAGGGGAAGGAATAGATGGCGGACTCGTGGCAACCCGGGATAGAAAGAAAGGAAGAGGCGTGGACTTTGGCGTGGTGCGATGAGCCCCATGATCCCGGAGCAACGGGGAGTGAGCGGAAAGGGTCGGCGAGCGCCCGTACCGTTCCAGGTATTCCGAGATTCCGGCCGAGATCGCGGCAGGACCAGAGCGGCGCAAGAACACAAGCCCAGCCACCCAGAAGCTAGATGCTGAAGGCTGTATACTGGGGCCTGGATGGCCAGGTCGCTGCATGGTTGCAAAGCCGGTGACAGTGATCCCGGCGCCAAATTATCCACCATTCGCAGTCGGGCGTGGGCGAAGAGCCGCAGACCAGGAACGGTGCCGGGCCCGACCGTCGGGAAGATGGCAAGGTGGAGAAAGCTTCCTGCTGTCGAGGGGGGAGAGCAAAGAGGCCAGGAGCGGAAGATACGGCACATTGGGGTCGTCCAAAGAAGCAGGCCGAAGCGGGCGCGCGGACTGGAAGGAGGTGCGAGCCGTTCGCGGCACCGGGCAAGCGACGATGGACGCTCGCACAGATTAAGAACGACCTGGCGCGGCCGCGGAAAGCGCGGGGCGAGCCGTGAAGCCCGCCGAGCGGAAGCGAGTGTGGAGAGGCACAGCGGAAGCGCAGGGCGCAGCCGTAGCAAGCTAGAAGTTGGAAGCCGAGAGCGAGCGAGAAGGAGGCGCGGATAGAGACTGCTGTACTTATATAAAAGTCAGAGAAGAGAGCAAGACAAAAGATCAGGGCGTCAAAAGAGGCCCTGGGACGAACGGGACCGAACACATGCGAAGCGCCGGGCTTAGCGATCCGCAGCGCCGCCGCTGGAAGCGCGCAGACAGAAGCGCAGGCCAAAGCCGTACCGAATCGATGAAGGGCACAGAGAAGAGCAACTCCGCCCGAACTCCTCGACGCGCGTCCCCTCCCGGCGGTTGCCCACCGTTAAGCCGTCACTTCAACAAAAGCCAAGGATCCGGAGAGCGCAAGGCGGAGATGACCAAATGAGAGCACCGCCAAAGACGAAGACCGCAACGACAAGCTCAGGCGGCTTGCAGGACGAACCGAAAGCAGAAAGCGAACGCCTCTCCGTAAGGCTGAGCTAAGACGAAAAAGAAAAAAAAAGATGCCAGGGATGTAGTAGCAGCGCGCAGCAAACATAAGGAGTGTGAGAGGCGAACCCCGCTGGAACACAGAAAAGAAAGAAGGGACGGACTCGCACCTAAACTGCGCTGGCGATCGCGCGAAGACCGCAACGGAGCGAGAACGTTCATTGGCTGAGCCCGCCCATGGTACGCTCGACCGGGCGTCAGCGGCGGGCCAATGAGGGGTAGCCAGCACCAAGCTGCCTGCGCAAAAAAAGCGCACGGGTGCTGCGAGTGGGAGGTGAGCGCGGCGAAACCGACATGTTGGGGAGGGCAGCAAGAAGACGCGCCGCGGGATCCCGGCTCGCAGACAGCTGTTGCTGGCGGCTGGAGCAAGAAAAAAGAGACCTTGGCCCACCGGTCGTGATGCCAATCGCCAGAAATGCGTGAGGAATAGATAAGACCGATGCCCGGGTGTGCGCTTGCTGACGCCGAGCGTAAACAAATCAGGGGGGCCAGCAAGTACGCACAAAAAGAGCGAGAAGGGAGAAAGCCCGCCCCCCGGGGGTAGAAAAAATAAAAAAACAGGCCGAAGGCGAAAAAGCGGATCGCTGGGGGGCGAAAGGTCGGGCAAGCATCCGTATAAAGGAATTAAAGAGGGAAGCAGGGAGGACCCGGCTGGCAGCGGGAGGAGGGGGGGGGGGCGAGTGCTAAGGCGGCTTGGCCAGGGCGCGGCAGGGGAAGTTGGCAAGGGCATATGGCGCGGCGCTACGAAGCCGAGGCGTGGGAATCAAAGCCCACAGAAGCAGAACAATTAGGGGGCTTGGACAGGCCACCAAGGCGACAGGCAGATTGCGAGAAACATGCGAGGCGACAGCGGCGAGTCGTTCAACTCCTCGAAACAGGAAAGCGCTGCCGAGCGCCCACCAGCCTGGAGTGACGGACATCGTTCATGGAGGCGCAGCGCTGGGGAGCGCGGTCCAAAGTCCAGCCGGAGGTCATCCCCCGCACTCGAAGTAAGTCCAAGCCAAGCCCGAGGCTTAGTACGGAGCGGAGCCCAATAGAACCCACGAAAAAAGAAGCAAAAGACCCCAATGAAGGGCAGGAACGGCTCGAAACCCACCGACCGCCGCCACGAACGTGCGCAAGGCAAGATCGTAGCGACCCAGTGGAAATAGCGCGCAATGGGCGGATCGCTAAGGCAAGCCCGCGTCCGGCTGGGCAAGAACCGGCGGTCCAGCAAGGCAGGCCTTTGCCAGTTAGATGCATTAGGGAAAGAGGGTATCCAGGAATTAAGGCAAAAAAGAGAGCAGAACAGGGCCGAGGCTAACACGAGGGAAGGCCCGAATCAGCCATGAGAGGATGGCGGATACAAACACCGCGAAAATTAGACGGAAACAAATCAAAAGCAGTACAAAGAGATAGTAACAAGTCGAAAGATGAAAGAACACAACAAATGGAGAAAAGCGCAACGCAGAAACAAACACAAGGAGTGCAAGCCCATGATAAAAGCAATGATCCGAAGGAAAGATGGAAAGAAACACCCCCTGAAGGGATCGGGAGCAATGCACACACACGGGACGTCGCCGAGGACGAGAGGGCACACCGCAGACTCAATGAGGCTGGAGCACTGATATCCGCGCGAGGGGATGAGAAACAGAGATTACACTGCGCAGGCAAGGGATTAAAGATGTGGGGAGTCGGAGGTGCGGAATTGTCAAAAGCGTAAAGATGAAGAGGGGGTTGTAACAAAGGTAGGGGTATGTGGGTGGGAGAAAAACACAGGCCAGAGTGGGGGCAAAAACAGTAAAAAGAGGATTGTAGGGAGGGTATAAAGCGGCACCAGCTGGCCACGGCGGAGCAGCGCATACGCGAGGGCCGCAACGCCGACCGCAACGACGAACCGGCGTCGACCCGATGGCTCGCGGCCGCAAGCAGATTGTACGGCGACCAGACGACCAGACGGCGGCCGAGCCGCGCCTGGGGCGCGACAAAGGCAACGGCAGGGCGGCGGGCCCGGCCGACGACCGACGGCAGCGGACCGTACGACGCTGGCAAGGCGGCACGCGACTCGGTCCCGACGGCCGGCGGCCGTACGAGCGAAGCGGCGCAGCGCGGGGGGGCCGGACGACGAGCGGGGAGCGCGGGCGCGACCGCCTGATCAGAAAAAACGAAGCGCAACACATGGTGAGGGTGAAAAAGATTAGGTGGGGGAGGGGAAAGAGGCAAGGAAAAAAAACGCCCCGGTGGGCCAAAACCGCGGGGATGGGGGGGAACAAGGACAAAAACAGAAACGAGAAAACTGGCACGGGTGCAAAAGTAACGCGCCCCCGCGTGCCAAGCACGGCCGAACGCCATCAGGATGTCAGTGGTGCAGGGGGATGAGAATGGAAGGAAACGCGAAAAGATTCAACAGAAAGACGGAGCGTAGGGTTGTAGAGATAGACACACAGGAAAATGGTAAAAGATTCGAATAAAAAGATTAACATGAAAAGTGGCGGAGAAAGAAGACACAGCCTGGTCGGCACAACAATGGCCAAGGGGCCAGGGTGACGGTGGGGCCCAGCGGCATCGCACGGCGACAGAGATCCACGAGCCAAGGGGAACAAAGGGCGGTGGACCGAGGAAAGCAGGGAAGAAATGCAAAAAAGTTACCGTTGCCCGGTGGGCAAGGAAAATGTACGGGATTAGAGGGAAAAGGTGCCGCGAGCTCGCAAAACAGGAAAGGTGCCGCCCGCCAAAACGCAACCGTCAAAAGCCCCCAAAAAACTCCGCGAAGAGGGCCGAAGCGCCCCAAACAACCCCAATGGAAAACGAGGTGAAAACAAAACAGCAGCGTCGCAAAAAGCCGCGCAAGACAGCTCGTCACCCAGGAATTCCGGAAAGCCGGGAAGAACGGTAGCAGTAAGGTGTGATGAAGAATTGGGGGGAGGGAAAAACCAGTGGTAGTGAGGCCCGCCCAAAATGATACAGAAGCGAGCCCCCGCGCCGCAGGAAAGCCATCCCTCCCGGGTCGTTACTCCCAACTTACCCACCGGGCCATACGGAACCCCCAATAAAGACCCGGTGTCAACCGAACCGGGAAATAACGAGGGAGCACTGCGGCATTGGAAAACGAAAAAGCAACGAAAAGGGGACAAGTATCGCGGAGGGAGCAAAGGACGTACAGAAAAGCAGTTGAGCGTGAAGAAGCAGTGTCACATGAAAGCGGAAAAAACCAATGCAACGCGCCAACTTGAAAATCATATGCAAAGAGAAAAGAATTTGTAGTAGCAAGGGAGAAAACAGGACGAAGTTATGGGAGACTGTCTCGTGAAGGAAGACAGGAGGAAACTGGAGCACCGCCAAGGTGAAAGCCGGAACGCTCACAGAAACACCCAACGACCCAAGAAAAGGGGGAAGCAGGCCACGGGAAGTCCAGAGGTCACTGAGAGATTTAGGAGGGTTGTTGAACTGAGACAGGGGGTGCCGAGGGGATGAAGGGGGTCAAAGGTATGGGAACTGGTGAGGAAGGTAGGGGGCCGGATTGGATGAAGAGAAGGGGAAGGGTGGCAAGTGAGTTACTGTAGCAGTGCGCAGCTGTTTTGTAAAATCAATTTAAAATAGTAAATGAACTCCAAAAATTATGAAATTTTGTGGGAATGTTCTAGAAATGTAGAATAACATGTCAGAGAAAGAATTTCTGAAAAAACATTTCCCAGTTGAGAGAAATAAATATTTGAACACAAAAATACAGTTTCTGAAAATCTGCTGTGATATACGATTTTGTAAAATCAATTAGGCATAGTAAATCAACTCCAAAAATAGTAAAAACTGGAGGAAAGTTTATAAACATGTAGATAAACATGTCAGAGAAAGAATTTTTCAAATATCACTTCTCATTTGTAAAAACTCATCAGTTTTGTAAAACATGCACGAACATGTGCACGAACGAAAACGTGAATTTGTAAATTCCTTTAAACATAACAAATCAATTCCAAACTTGATGAAACTTTGAGAAATGTTTGCAAATGATATTTTGAACATGTTACAAAAAGAATTTTCCAATTTGCATTTCCCAATTTGTTTCATATATAAACTCGAAAACTATAAAACCAAAAACATATGTATATATATATCACTATATATATATATGAAAACCAATATAATGTGTGTGTATAGATATTGAGCTTAACGTACTTAACACACATAATATAAAACCTAAACTAGATTACCCAAGCTTGATCTTGATCTTCATTGTAGCTCAACTTGGTACACATGCGGATGAAGCTTGAACTTGATCTTTAACTATGAATTGCATGTTGCTTCACTCCACAGTTCCGCCAACCTCCTCTTGATATGATCGTGTAGGCTCAATCCATCCAACCTCCAACAACGTTATTTGTCTACAATAAATACGAAAATACAAATACTAGACAAACAACGTTAGTGGTAAATTGTTTGTTAAACATCATCAAAACAAGAAGG
>NC_033794.1:59791016-59805672 GCF_001876935.1 Asparagus officinalis
AGCGTTGACAGCGGCTTGGGTCTGGTTCAGGTGGGGAGATGCGACTGCTGGAGTTCGCGGCTGCTGGGGTCGGCAATGATGGTCGCGGGGGTGAGTTCGTTTGAAGAGAGAAGGAAGAGAGAGGGCTGGAGATAAATAATAGAAGACAGTGGAGAGATGGGGATGAGTTGATTGGAGAGAGAGAGGGAGTGGATTATTTTAAGAGGGTGAGGGAAACGTGAGGGGACATATGGGAGTGGGGTGCGGGAATCTAAGGAGGAAATTAAGGAGGAAAGAATGGAAATGGGGTAGGGGAAATTGAGAGAATCATGGAACGTGATTATGGAAGAAATAACGAAATGAAAAACAAATTCCGCCCTCGGAATTAAAATAAGAAAGAACCTAAGGACAGATATGGAACAATATCCATAAACAGAGGAGACATGAAACAAGAAATAGTGGGAAGCTCAAGAGTCAAAGAGTGATAAGATAGGGACGCAACAAAATCTATCAAGGAAATGGAATAAGGGCTCACGAATAGTCTTATGGATGAAATATGATATGTATCTAAATTGTCTACCATATTCTTACTAGTGAGGACTCGGGACCGTAACCTGCATGGGCCACCAAAAAAACCTGTCACGCCCCGCTTCCCAAAATACTCGGGAACCGGAACGTGAACAAGCCCGCGACGTATTAGATTGAGAAGAAATCTACTCTACTTTTTTTTTCTTTTCTTCTCAATCCAATACGCTAAGCGTCTGAAAATAAGTACAATACGAAGTCACAGGTCCCCGATCACACATAGCAAGAATATAAAGACAACCCAGAATAAAAATAGACATATCATTAATGGTAAATCATCTCAGACATAATATGCAGGCCAACATGCCCATATACAAAGCTATCTGAACAAATGAGTGCTGAGGAGATACAAAAATACATCGATCAATGAAAAAGAAAGAACAACAAAAATAAACAAAAACCATCGAACAACTGGAGGGAATAACTAAACTTCGACTTCTTCTTCTGCTTCATCTACAAGGCACTCCTGCTGAGAATCTTCTGGCTCCTGTTGAACCTGTTCTTCTCCTAAGTCTGACGTACACCAGAGAAAACAGGTGTATGTCAGGTGCATGGCGCACGGCAAGACCCGACCCCACAAAGAAAATAGAACGAACGAAAATCCAATACAAAAACGATACGATAACAAAAACAACAAAAGAACGTGCAACTGAAATCCACAAATCAACATGAAAATACTACTAACGAGATCATGTAGCTAGCGATCAGTCTAATCATCTAAGAAAACAAGGTCATACACTAGATGAAATTAATACTTAAAAATCTACAACTCGAGACGTAGTACGTCGAGCGAAATAATCCAAACAAGGAAACCCTCATGTATATACCATATGTCTCAAATTGTAGATAACTAAATATTAACTCCAATCTATGTATGAAAAGAACACAACTAGCCATCCTATCACAACTCACTGGTCACTATCTCACACAGAGCCAAAGTTCACATTATCGGATATCTGGTTAACCATATCTCACTAGAACCTCAGACCCGCCCATGTATATAATCGGGTCCCCGTAAAGTCGTCCGGGGGCCGCCTTCAAGTCAAGTATTGGCCCTCTGGCCCATGTATATAACACTCACGATATCACGATAACAAGAAAGCGCTGTGCCCGTTTATATACATGCTATATTCTCTGTCCAATTCCCCTTTATAACCCCATGTTTGTCATATTAATTAAGCAACTGTACATGAAATATTATGCACTAGCCACGGAGTTACCGTGGAACGACTTCTGTAAAACTATGAACATAACCGTGACTCGTAACACGTCCGATCAAGAGTGCATCGTCTAGTCAATGCTATAATAATAATAATAATCAAGGAAACCTCATACCGGGATATCGATATCAAGGGTACAGCCATGCCGTGAAAGCACGCTTATAAATCATACTTTTAACAGGAGTCGTGGGACTCCTCACATCGGGATATCGATGTCAAGCGAGTATAGCCATGCTTTGAAGCACGCTTATAAATCATACTTTTAACAGAAATCGTCTTCATGTACAGTGCATACAAGTATTGTTATTAGAAGTAGAACATATATTGTTATTTATAAAAGAAGCGGTATCATTTTGTATGTTCTCTACTTCTAACATGGCATTATTTTTAACATGAGATAAGCTAGTGATGGATGAGGTTAATTTTTTATTTTTCAAATTTAACATATCATTGTTTTCTTTAAGCATTATATTTTCATTTTCAATGATGTCAAATTTGGACACTAGCTTCTCATGATCGGATTTCAATTCTACATGCTTGCTTTTAAGATCAATAAAATTATTTTGTAATTTTGTATAGGCATGCAATAATTTCTCATATGCACAAGCGAGTTCATTGATGGATATATCACTTTCGGATTCCGAATCGCTTACCACACTAGGGCTATCGCCTAGTGGCCGTGTGCATGATGATGCTCCACACTCACTTGAAGAACAATCCTCCAAACTACGTCGGATTTCCTCCAAGTTGCCTTGATGTGCTTCTATGAATTTCCATAAATTGTAAGCACTATCAAAATGAACAAATTTGTTAGAAAATGATGAGTCAAAGGCATTAAGCAAATACTCTAACAAAAACTTGTTCATATTAAACATTTTCTTATCATGATCGCTCCACTTGGATTTCTCCAATGTGGGCACAATATAAGCACAATCAATAATTTTCCATAAGTCAATATTTCTAGATTCAACAAATAGTTTAAATCTAGAAGCCCATTGTGCATAGGGAAAATTAATGAATTTAGGAGCAACATTGGATTTATAGCCTAAACAAAATACATTCATATTCAAGATATATATATGAACATATGCAAGCAAGACAAATGCAATCATAACTAGATTAGCACAAATAAGATAACTTGGATCTTTAACTCAAGGTGGTTAGACCTTAAATCAAAGAGCACCAAGCTCTGATACCAATTGTTAGACCCTAGAGGGGGGGTGATTAGGGTCTTATGCTAATCTAATCCGATTAAATGCCAATTAAAACTAATTAATAAGTTATCCTAGCAAGTATAAAATACAACAAGATACGTAAGCTAGGATAAGCAATATGAACAAATGAATATATCCTATCAATGAGATATTACAAATATATGAGCAAGGATATATGAACTAACACAAGGGTAAAATAAACAATCTACACAAGTGATAGGGTAATATGATGAGCAATACACAAAGGCGATATAAGATATGAAAACAAGAATAAGAACGCCAATGCAATCACAAACAAAACGATATGTTTACGAGGTTCGGTCCCCACGACCTACGTCCCCGCTCCTCACCTCGAGGAGATCTCCACTATCACAACCGGGTTTTCTACGTTCACCCGAACAACGTTTACACCTCACAATACAATCACTATGTAATCACACCTCACACACTAAGTGTTGGTCCTAGCCCGTGTCCTCCTCCTCAAGTGCTCGGTTACAACCTCTCCCTAGGCACGTCAACCGACGCCACTCCTCTTGGATTCGACCCCGTCTCTCACCACACACTTCTCTCGGTGTACAAGTGTATTACAAGTGAATCCTCACAATAAGCACAATATACATCAAATGATTTGTTCTCTAAACAAGGTGAGAACTCAATTAAGCACAACTCTAAGTCACTAATCTCACAACCCAAAATTATACTATGAATGTAAATACAATAAGCTCAATAGGTTGTGTGTGAACAGAGAGTATCAATAAAACAATTTAAACTCAATAAACAATTTAAACTCAATATAAAAATCTAGCTTATGGAAATTAAGATCAAAACAATAAATAGCTAGAATTGAGTTTAAGGAAAACTTCTCTATAGATCAAGAGTGAGAGAGAGATGAGTTGAATGCCCAAACACCAAAGGATGATCTCCTCTTTGCTCTTGTGCAATTTAGGGAGAAGAGTTGGATGCCCAAACACCAATAGATGATCTCCTCAAGTTCTTGTGAAATTGATTCCTCAAAACAAACTCTCAATTTGCTTAAAAGCTTTTTAAACCAAACTTAAACAAAACCTTAAACAAGTTTAAACCCTTGTTAAACTATTTTAAAACATTCTCTTAGATATATTAAAACTGAGGTATAAGGGGGTATTTATAGCCTCCCAATACCTCAAACAAAAGCCCAAACCAAAAGACCAAAAACCCCTCCAACGGTTACAAAAAACTAGCCGTTATAGGCATTCTGGGCGCTGGTCGGTCGACCGACCATTTTTTCGGTCGACCGCTCGCACTGTACAAACCTGAAAAAAGCTCCAGAGACATTTCCGGTCGACCGGAGTACTGTAGTAGTGCGCAGATATTTTGTAAAATCAATTTAAAATAGTAAATGAACTCCAAAAATTATGAAATTTTGTGGGAATGTTCTAGAAATGTAGAATAACATGTCAGAGAAAGAATTTATGAAAAATCTTTTCCCATTTGAGAGAAATAAATGTTTGAACACAAAAATACAGTTTCTGAAAATCTGCTGTGATACACGATTTTGTAAAATCAATTAGGCATAGTAAATCAACTCCAAAAATAGTAAAAACTGGAGGAAAGTTTATAAACATGTAGATAAACATGTCAGAGAAAGAAGATTTCAAATATCACTTCCCATTTGTGAAAACTCATCAGTTTTGTAAAACATGCACGAACATGTGCACGAACGAAAACGTGAATTTGTAAATTCCTTTAAACATAACAAATCAATTTCAAACTTGATAAAACTTTGAGAAATGTTTGCAAATAATATTTTGAGCATGTTACAAAAAGAATTTTCCAATTTGCATTTCCCAATTATGAAATCTCATTATTTTGCAAAAGTGTTCAAAACATGAAAAAAGTGATATACATGAAGTTTGATGTTTTGACATAAACAATGTTTTGAAACTTTGCACAATGATTATATAGAATTGATAAAATATGTATATGATGATTGTTAAGTCTATAAACTGAGAATACAATATTTGAGCTTAGAAACCAAATACGTGTGTGTATATGATATTGAGCTTAGAGTATCTAACACACATAATATAAAACCTAAACTAAATATACCAAAGCTTGATCTTGATCTTCAATAGGCTTGACTTGATATATTTGCGGATGAAGCTTGAACTCGATCTTTAACTTGAATTGCATAAGCTTCACCGACATTCCGCCAACCTCCTTTGGATATGATCGTTGAAGCTCTATTCCATCCATCCTCCAACATATTGTTTGCCTAGAATAAATATAAAACACAAATGATCCATTAGCACAAACACATAAATATCATCATATAAGTGAATTATAATGAATTCAAAAGCAACAAATCAAAACACAATTTTTAAGAGAGGCAACAATTATATCAAGCTATTGAGCTTGTTCCAACTCATATAATCATTTAAGCATCCGGTAAACATGATTTGGGAATAAACACCCAATAAACCCGGAGGGTTATATAAATACACATCTCTCATCAAAATCAAAACTAATAATCATGAAAACAAAAGATTTGATAAAAGAAAAATTGTTTTCATAACCAAAAGATCTTAAAACATAATTTTCAAAACCAAGACAAAGAAAAATAAAAATACTAAAATTCTTTGTTTAAAATCAAATTTCTTTTGGTACCCAAGAACTCTTGGTACCAAACGATTTAGGGACATGACCCCTATCATTCAAGCTCAAAGCCCTAGGGTTATGAACCCATTTGGGCGCATTTAGTGCACGGGTCCGGTCATAGCAATAATTATGCAAATGACCCATTCGATTGCAATAAGTGCAATGAAGAGGATGCATTTGGTTATGTTGACCATGTGGATGTGCACGAGGAACATTTGCAAATAAAGATGGTCTTTTAAGATTATTTTGCAAATGAGAAACATTTTGAAATAATGTTGGTCTACTTGAAATATTTTGCGATTTAGAAACTTTTCGCAAATCAAAACAAAACTTGGCTAAGTGACCAACTCTACCACAAAAATCACAATGATACACATTAGCATGCTTATGATGAACAATGGGTGCATGTGTGTGTACATGTGATGAAGAAGAAGCCTTATGAGATGCACAAGAAGAATTAATATTCTTATGTTTTTGTGCATCATAGCAAAACTTAGCTAAATGGCCTTTTCGACCACAAATGGAGCATTTATAAGTTTTACTATACAAGTGTGCAAAGTGTACGGGTTTAGAAGTTGTAGTACTAGACTTTGCACCCAAGTCCATAAGTTTCTTATTATCTACAATGCATGTTTTAAGGGTTGAATCTAAAGATGATATTCGGTTTTTCACAAGATTCAATTCATCATTATGCATACAAGCATTGGAAATAGAAGTAGATGAAACATGATCATTTCTAAAAGAATTAAACTTATTTCTAATAGTTTCTACTTCTATCATGGCATTATTATTAGCATGAGTTAAGCTAGCAATAGATGAAGACATGTTATTATTTTCCAAACTTAATAACTCATTGTTTTCTTTTAAAATAGCATTCTCTTTAACAACAATATCAAGTTTGGAAGCTAGCGACTCATGATCGGATTTTAAACTAATATGCTTGCTTTTAAGATCAATAAAATTGTTTTGCAATTTTGTATAGGCATGAGATAATCTATCATATGCACAAGCGAGTTCATTGATGGATATATCACTATCGGATTCCGAATCGCTTACCACACTAGGGCTATCGCCTAGTGGCCGTGTGCATGATGATGCTCCACACTCACTTGAAGAACAATCCTCCAAACTACGTCGGATTTCCTCCAAGTTGCCTTGATGTGCTTCTATGAATTTCCATAAATTGTAAGCACTATCAAAATGAACAAATTTGTTAGAAAATGATGAGTCAAAGGCATTAAGGAAATATTCTAACAAAAGCTTGTTCATTGAAAACATTTTCTTATCATGATTGCTCCACTTGGATATCTCCAAAGTGGGCACAATATAAGCACAATCAATAACTTCCCATAAGTCGATATTTCTAGATTCAACAAATAGTTTAAATCTAGAAGCCCATTGTGCATAGGGGAAATTAATGAATTTAGGAGCAATATTTGATTCATAGCCTAAACGAAATATATTCATATTCATGATATATATGTGAAAATATGCAAGCAAGACTAATGTAATCATAACTAGATTAGCACAAATAAGATAACTTGGATCTTTAACTCAAGGCGGTTAGACCTTAAATCAAAGAGCACCAAGCTCTGATACCAATTGTTAGACCCTAGAGGGGGGGTGATTAGGGTCTTATGCTAATCTAATCCGATTAAATGCCAATTAAAACTAATTAATACGTTATCCTAGCAAGTATGAAATACAACAAGATATATGAGCTAGGATAAGCAATATGAATAATGAAATATATCCTATATGATGAACTATATATGCAAGGATATATAAACACAATGGTAAACAATGTAAACAAGATAGTGGATGATATAGATAATGAGCTAATGACAATGGCGATATAAGATATGAACATAAATATGAATGAACGCCAAAGCACACTCAAACAAGCAATATGATCACGGAGTTCGGACCTTCCGTCCTACGTCTCCGCTCCCCACTCCCGGGGAGAAATCCACTAACACAATCCGGTTTGGAAGCCGGAAC
Source organism: Asparagus officinalis (assembly GCF_001876935.1). Lineage (NCBI taxonomy): Eukaryota > Viridiplantae > Streptophyta > Magnoliopsida > Asparagales > Asparagaceae > Asparagus > Asparagus officinalis. The sequence goes on from NC_033794.1 coordinate 59,798,653, forward strand.
TTCTTCTACACACTCGGTTTTCTAGCTAACCGAAAACTCTACAACTCACACTCTTGCAATCACACTCTACACCCACTAAGTGTTGGACCTAGCCGTGTCTCCCTCAAGTGCTCGGTTACAACCTCTCCCTAGGCACGTCAACCGACGCCACTCCTCTTGGGACGATCCCCGACTCTCACCACACACTCCTCACTCGGTGTACAAGTGTATTACAAAGTGATTCTCACAATAAGCACAATATAACAAATGATTGTTCTCTCTAACAAGATGAGAACTCAATTAAGCTCACTCTCAATGTCACAAACCCACAACCCTAAATTATACTATGAATGTAAATACAATAAGCTCAATGGTTGTGTGTGTACAATGAGATAAATAAAATAATTAAACTCAATATAGAAATATAGCCTATGGAAATTTAGATCAAAACAATAAATAGCTAGAATTGAGTTTAAGGAAAACTTCTCTATAGATCAAGAGTGAGAGAGAGATGAGTTGAATGCCCAAACACCAAATGATGATCTCCTCTTTGCTCTTGTGAAATTTGCTTCACAAACTAAAACCCTTAATTGCTTAAAAGCTTTTTAAACCAAACTTAAACAAAACCTTAAACAAGTTTAAACCCTTGTTAAACTATTTTTTAAAATAATCTCTTGGAGAGCTTGAGAGTTGAAGACAATGGGTATTTATACCCTCTCACAACTCAGCCAAAAACTACCCAAGAAAAGGACAAAAAGACCCAGAGAAAATCGGCTCAGAAAAGAGCCGTTAGAAAGCAACGGTCACATAGTCGGTCGACCGGAAATATCGTCGGTCGACCGCGATGAAGATCCCAACCTGGGAATCGAGCAGAAACAGCGTCGGTCGACCGTACCGGTCGACCGGAGGAAATTTCGGTCGACCGACCAAAATTTCGGTCGACCGGATTACTGTAGCAATGCACAGCAATTTTGTAAAATCAATTTAAATAGTAAATGAACTCCAAAAATTATGAAATTTTGTGGGAATGTTCTAGACATGTAGATTAACATGTCAGAGAAAGAATTTCTGAAAAATATTTTCCCAGTTGAGAGAAATAAATGTTTGAACACAAAAATACAGTTTCTGAAAATCTGCTGTGATACACGATTTTGTAAAATCAATTAGGCATAGTAAATCAACTCCAAAAATAGTAAAAACTGGAGGAAAGTTTATAAACATGTAGATAAACATGTCAGAGAAAGAATATTTCAAATATCACTTCCCATTTGTAAAAACTCATCAGTTTTGTAAAACATGCACGAACATGTGCACGAACGAAAACGTGAATTTGTAAATTCCTTTAAACATAACAAATCAATTTCAAACTTGATAAAACTTTGAGAAATGTTTGCAAATAATATTTTGAGCATGTTACAAAAAGAATTTTCCAATTTACATTTCCCAATTGTGAAATCTCATTATTTTGCAAAAGTATTCAAAACATGAAAAACCCAAAACCATGCATGTATATATATAACTATATATATACATAGAAACCAAATACGTGTGTGTATATGATATTGAGCTTAAGGTACTTAACACACATAATATAAAACCTAAACTAGATTACCCAAGCTTGATCTTGATCTTCATTGTAGCTCAACTTGGTACACATGCGGATGAAGCTTGAACTTGATCTTTAACTATGAATTGCATGTTGCTTCACTCCACAATTCCGCCAACCTCCATTTGATATCGTCGTTATGGCGCAATCCATCCATCCTCCAACTACGTTGTTTGTCTACAATACATAGGAATGCACAAACACTAGACAAAACGTGTGCAAACTTAGAATAATCATCTATAAAAGTAATAAAATATTCTTTATTACTATAAGTTTTGACACTTAGGGGACCACAAATATCCGAGTGCATCAACCCTAAAAGTTCATTGGCTCTCTATCCGCCAATAAAAGGTTTTCTAGTCATTTTACCAGTTAAACAATATTCACATGGTGACAATTGAACATTAGATAGTGCAGGAAGCAAGTTCATTCTGATAATTTCTTTTATTTTTGAAATACTAGCATGTCCTAATCTAGAATGTCATAACTCAGACTCAGAAGTATAACATGACAAGTAGTTCAAATTCAAAATTTTATTATCCGAATTATTACAAACTACTGGAAGAATGCATAATTCATGCTCGGGCACATATTTTTCCATAGCATATACTTTATTATTCTTGCCTATAGAAACCCTTTTATTATAGAACCTGATTTCCAATCATTTCTTCATCAATCTGGGAACAGAGATCAGATTACGCCGAATTCCTGGCGCATAGAACACATCTTTGAGGACAAGAATAATGTCCCTAAGATCCAATCTATATGAACCAATACCTTCTACATCGAGATATGTATTATTTCCCATATAGATTCTCTGTTCTCCTTTCTTAAGCTCGGTGAATTCTATGACTCCTTTCTTGTCCTTTGCGATATGCCTAGTCGCACCGGAGTCGATCCACCAACCACTGATATCCGTCATCACAGCATTACATTCCGTCACATCGACGAATTCTCTTTTGCTAGTACCCCCTTGTTCTGGATGCTTATAGGCTCCCTTATTCTCCTGCTTTTCACCTTGTGGGCAATTTGGGCTTGAAATGCCCGAACTTTCCATAATTGTAGCAGGCTCCGCGGAGTATTTTCTTTCTCTTGAATTGCTGTGACTTCGGTCCTCGCGATTGTGGTTTACTAGGACCAGGGTTTTTATAGCTTCCAGTATTATGCCTCTGGCGGACATAATTCAGCTCCTGCTGCACCATATTCAGTTCTGGTTCCTTCCTACTGGCTATTAAGTCTTGTTCTATCGCTAGGTGCATAGGAAGATCAATGACAGACTTGATGACAGGATTCATTCTTAACGTGGTGGAAGCCACAACAAGTGAAGGGGGAAGACTATTCAAAATGGTTGCCACTTGCATTCTTTCCAGGATTTCGGTCCCAGCAGTGGATAAGTCATTAGCCATGACAATCATTTTATTTATATGTTCTACGACATTGTCTCCCTCTTGCATACGACAAGAATTATACTTATGCAAGAGGAGTTAAATGTTAACTTCATAAGCAGTGTCGTATTTTTCTTTTATTGCATTCCACATGTCCATGGAAGTTTTATAAGTTTCAAAAACTTTGATTAAATTATCTTTCATGAACATGAGCATAAGACTTTTCGCCTTTTTTTCTTTCGACTTCCACTGCTCAAACCCTTTCTTTTCTTCAGGTGTTGATTTATCAGTAATGGTTGGAGCAGTGATTTCGATTATATCATCAATGTTGTCATGAATAAGAGCATATCCTATTTTTCTATGCCACATATCATAATTATTGCCATTAAATTTATTAATTTTTTCTAGTTCTGATAGAACAAGTTTACTAGCCATTCGGTAGAGAACTAAAACTAAAATTAATTTTAAAATATGTGTAAGGTTGATATTTTGACAATTATACTAAATAAAGTTAGATAAATCAATAAATTAATTAAAATGAACCTGATTTTTGTGAGTTGATGAAAGAGGCTCCAATTTGAGCGAGATTATCACTCAGCGAAGTTGATTGGATCAGCACTTGTCGAAGTTTTGTCGTCGTTTCTGACCGGATTTGGAGATGATTTGTTGCTGTCGTTGGATTCCACTGGATCAAGACAACTACAACTGACTGATTTTTTTAATGGAAATGGCTCTGCTTATCAAATAAAAGGAATTGAGGGGCTGCAAATGTAGGAAAGTGGGCCTGTTAATGTGGGCTTTTTAAGTATAAAATGGACAGATCAAAAGGTGAAAACAATGTGAATGTGGGCTTTGAAAAATAAAATGGTTGGGTTGCTTTGTAATTGGGCCTCATGAAAACTTGGGACTTGGGAGGGCACAGTTCTCATCTCTTGAAGTGGAGGGCACCGGTTCAGTTCAAACTCCTTCACAGTGGCAACGATAAGAAAAAACAGATCCAGAACCTAGGGCAAAGGGTTGACGGCGAAACCTCCGATGTCGTCGACTGATGGCGGAACCTGATGATACCATGATCCTTTCTCCAGTGATTTGATCTCCTCCAGCAGCCATCGAAGTCGCAACGTTGTCGTCGTCGATCGTCGATTAAGGCAGTCGTTGTCGATGGCGGCGTGATGGGAGTTGAGGATCGAGGCTCTGATACCAGTGTTTGAAGCACAGAGAAAAGAAAAGATGATATCTTTGAGGGGGGCTCCGGTAACAGGTTAGGAGTTTGCTTTTTTTTTCTTTTTTGTTGTAATTTCTCATGGAGATTAATCCTCTATTTATAGGCCGAAATCTCATCATCTCCATCCCCCCTCAAACTGCATCTGAGAGATTTCCTCTCAACAAACCCCATATCCCACATTTCTCTCCACTTGAGAAGGGTTGATTTGGTCACACAAGACCAAGTCAGACTAACACATATACATCCCAAAAAACTGTAGTGTTTTACAAACACAGTTTGGTGTTTGAACTCCTATGTTGTTGAAGTACTAAATAAATAATAATAATAATAACGAAAAACGAAACCTACTGGGTTAATTCCTAACAGATTCATCATTATATAATTTACTGCAAAAAGAATCAAATAACAATGATAGGGTTTTCTATGTAGTATCTCTTTTCGTACATATTTGCAAAACTATACCCAAAATCTCACTATTTGCAAAACTAGTCCCTAAATATCACTATCTGAAAAACTAGCTCCCAGAGCATTAACTTTAAGGGACAACCCCAACATCACATATCATCAACTTTGGTAGATATGAGGAGTAAAAATTTGTATACCAGTCAACTTACCTGCAGATCATAATTGAAACGAAAAAACTTGGGAAAAACCAAGTATTATCTCGACCTACAGATCGAGCATGTTCCTAAAGAAATATTGGTATACCAGTCAACTTACCTGAAGAAGGTCATGGAGAGATTTTAAATGAATAAATCTCATGAACTTAGCACACTAATGGTTGTTAAATCCCTTGAAGTGGATAAAGACTCATACAAACCTAAAGAAGACAATGAGGCTATTTTAGGACCCTAAATCCCGTATTTGAGTATGCTATTGAAGCACTTTGTAAATTGCACTATGCCTGATATTGCATTTATGTTACACTTGCTAGCAAGAATTTGTGCATCTCCTGAAAGGAGATATTGAAATAATGTTAAATATATCCTCTGGTATCTTCAAGAGATCTTTGTTTATTCTATAAAAAAAAAATCAAAATATGACATTGGTGGGCTATTCTGATGTTGGTCATATGCCTGATCCCCATATTGCCAAATCTCTGACTGATTATGTTTTTCTCTGTAGTGGTACTGTTATTTCTTGGAGGTCTATTAAGCAGACAATGTTTACTAGTTGAAACCACTCAGAAATTGTTCCTCTATATGTGCCCCATGCGAACGTGTAAGGTTCAAATCGCTGATAAAACACATTTGATGATCGTGTGGCATATTAAATGAGGATATTACCCCCGTTGTCTTTTCTATGGACAATGTAATTTGTGTTGCATAAATGAGATGTGGAAAATTTTTATCCACTTGCGCTCGAAAATAACAATGAAATTAACATAGATAAGTTCGCTCTAAGTAGTGACAATCTAGACAATTTGATCACCAAAACCCTTAATACATCAACTTTTAATTTTATGGTATCGTGCTTGGCCACCACGGTATGCATAGACTTGAATGTTTGTTATCTTGAGGGGGAACGAATTATTTTTCAGAATAATCCTGAAGATCAAACCTGAAGGCGGTGGCTGTACTCTTTTTTCCTTAGCTAAGTTTTTGTCCCACTGGGTTTTCTTACCCAAAGGTTTTTAACGAGGCGGCTAATGAAACACAAGTTTGGATCCTGAAGATCTATAGTTGTACTCTTTTTTCCTTTGCTAAGTTTTTGTCCTACATGAGTTTTCTTAGCGAAAGGTTTTTAACGAGACAACTGATGTAACAAAAATAATGTATGTATGTCATGTACTCTTTTTCTCGACTAGTTTTTCCCACTGGGTTTTTTCTAGCGATGTTTTTAACGAGGCATTGACATCACGAAGTAATGTCCAAGGGGGAGTGTTGAAATCTAGAAGACAAGATGAATGTGGACATTACTTGAATATGGACAATTAATTAGATGACTCTTCATTAGCTCATGTCCTTTAGTCTTCTTATTATCCATCTATATAATGTATGTCATGGACTACAAAATGTATGGAAGAATGAGGAAAATGAATAAAATGAGAATCACTTTTTTCCCTATTTCTTCTCTTGTCTATTTACATTTACATTTCATGTTTGATTCTTACTTTTGATATATATGATGTATGTAGATATAACAACAAAATTACAACAGATAGGGTTTTTATGTAGTATCTCTCTTCGTACATATTTGCAAAACTATACCCAAAATCTCACTATTTGCAAAACTAGCCCCTAAATATCACTATCTGAAAAACTAGCTCCCAGAGCATTAACTTTAAGGGACAACCCCAACATCACATATCATCAACTTTGGTAGATATGAGGAGTAAAAATTTGGCTATTCTGTCGATAGTTTTAAATTGTTTAACTTGATGACTAATGATTTCGGTGGTATTTTCTTTCCAAATTGATGATAACTTTTGCAGATATTAAGAGTTTGAGAGTAGTTCCGCAAATATGTACACTACACACGAACTTAAGAGGTATATATATATATATGAAGAAGAAAACAAAAACCATAACGATATTTATATGCCTACCAACGACAACCAAGCTCTTGAATCCGTTGCTCTGAAGAAGTGAGTTGAGTGTGTGTGGAGGAACGCACTAAAGCGTGACTTTACCAATTTATGTTCACCTTCCTTCGGTACCAGGCCGTCTACTAGTTCTGCACCTTTGGTACCCCTTGCAGTAGGGCCATTTCCACTAGCATACAAATGCCCTTGGAAGAGTTTCAGCCTCTCTCCCTCAAGGGTCGTGCTCGCGAACAACCTCCATTTTCCCGAGTACCGTTTCTATCAGAACCAGCGACCGGGT
>NC_033794.1:59805682-59810498 GCF_001876935.1 Asparagus officinalis
AACCGATTGATTGCTGCATGCGACCAGTTCTGATAGGATCGATAGTGCATCGTCCCACGCATCTGTTGCTACTTTATCTCAAACACTAAAGAATAGCACCATGATTAAATGAAGTTCATCTAAATACAAGCATTTTTTTAAATTTACCTCGTTTTAACATTTTATATGGAGCATTTATTATTTATTTGGTGCAACACAAAAGAAAAGATATTTCATTTATCTCAATATCATAGCTTTGAATATAATCTCTCTCAGCAGATAATCTTCTCTAATAATCTGAGAGTACAAACCAATATCAGATCATCTCACACCCAAAAACAAACATGATCTAAAAAGCTATCCTATCTGTATGAATCAAAGCATCCCCGTCACATGCAGAATATTATTCATTTGTATCGTTAAAGATTACTCCTTCGGTGTTTGTCTGGACGAGTTGAAGCCATCCATTGACGTCCTAAAGCCACCATCCTCCCTCCCTCCTTCCTCCTCACCTCCACAAGCACCGCCGACAGCTTTCCCTCTCCGTTCTCCCCCTGCTCCATCAACCTCGCATCAATCTCCACTTCCTCCTACAACAAACACAGAAGTAATCATCATTTTCTTTCTCTAAGAAAATGTCGGAGCCTGTTTATTGATAGTAAAAAAATTACGGGCTATTCACACTTGAATATCCTAAAGTGTGCCTTAATTTTTTACTTTGATACCCCCAAAGTTTCATTTTGCCCATAAGATTATGAAATTCAACTTTAATAAACCAATGTTTTAATTTGGCCAAAAAAAATACTCCAAAGTTTTAACAAAATTTGACTTTGAAACTCCAGACTTAAATTCTTTTGTCAAGCTTTGGATTATCAAAGCTAATTTTCTATTAAAAATTGGAGTATTAAAGGGTTTTTTTCGTAAAAGTTTGGGGTATCAAACTTAAACTATGTTAAGTTCGGAGTATTTTTTAGGCAAAAGAAATTTTCGGTGCATCAAAACTGAAAATTAGGTAAACCATGGGGTACTTTTGGGCAAAGAAAACTTTAGAGTATCCAACTCAAGAATGGAGTAAACTAATGGTGTATTAAAGTGAAAAACTAAAAGTTAAGGATAAGTAATCATCATTATCAGTAAGGTTTTTTCCTTAAAAACCACCTTAAAATAGAGTAATTATACGGAAACCATCTCTTATAATCAATTTATACCAAAAACATCTTCAAAGTAAGTTTTTGTTGCAATCAACCACCTGCAATTAAATTTTTACTAAAAATCTAAAAATAAGCTTAAAATTTAAGTTCAAGGCATATTAAATGTATCCTAACAAGACCTAAACACTAAAAAAATGAGCCATGCATCTTGAATGTGAGTTTTTAAAGGATAATCTTTTGTTTTTAGAGAAAATTTTGACTAGAGTTGGTTAAGTGCAACAAAAATCTAGTTTAAAGGTGGTTTATATATAAAATATAAAGGAAATATGGTTTCTGTATAAGGATTCAGATCCCCTCTGATTAGGTGGTCATTGGAGGGCATCCAATTCCTCTAATCCCCACCATTTATCTCTAATTGAAAGAGCAATATAACACTACATAAGATTACCCTAATTAAACTAGTAGTTTTGAAAACTACCATGTGGATTTGGTGGATATTATTTAATTTTTAACAAAATTAAATATTTCTACAAACAACTCTCCAACTAGATGTCAACTAAACAACTCCTCACACCTTTTATTATATTTATAGTTACATTGTACTTATTTATAATTCCTATATTATGTGTGAGAATTTTAAATATGCGTATAATTCCTATAGCAACAAATTTTTTTTTCTTTATTTTTTGTGAATGCACGCACATAGCAAAAAGCAAATGTATTTCTCTGTACAATGCATATAATTGGAGGGATTAGGGAGGATTTCTTTTTTAGTTTTTCGAAATATTTCACTTTAGGAGTTATTTGGTTGCCTCTTTTGCCTAGGTAAAATGGTGGAAAGTGTTGACACATAGGATTTTTTGCTAGTTTTCCTAAAACTACACTAGTTAGATGCAAATGTGAAAATGTGAGGTGGCACATCTGAAGCACGGATTCGCCTCCGAAGGCCACGAATCCGTGTCCGACCCGAATCGGACACGGATTCGTCACGACACGTGCACGACACGTGTCGGACACGGTCAATCCGTGTCCGACACGGGTCAACGGTCAAATTAGGCTCGGACACGGTCAAAGGAGCTCGGACACGGCTAGGATTCGTCGAAGACCGATTCATTTGGGTTGCGGGTTACGGGTTTGGTATTTAAAATCCAACCCGAACCGTTCGATTAAAAACCCATCCTTATTTCTCAAATCTCGCGTTCGATTCGATCCTCAGCTGACTCAAATGAAAGAAAAAAAACCCTAACACTAACCCTAATCCTCTCTCTTAATTTCTCAGCTCACTCCCGTTCGATTCGATCACCTCCGCTGTTCCGACCCGATCCCGCCGACCGCTCCGCTGTTCTGACCCGATCTCGCCGACCGCTCCGCTGTTCCGACCCGATCCCGCCGATCGACCCCTTCCTCCGACTCCTCAAGTCCACCCTCCATTCCTCCTCCCCGTCCAGCACAACCACCACCAATGTCATCATCATCTCCTCCGGTTTTTGAGTTCGAGCAGCAGCTCATCGTCATATTATTATCATAAATCTGAAGGAGAAAGTTACTCATTTATACTAAATCAAGATTTTCGTATTACGTTCCATCTATATATAATAATAATTTTAAAAAAAAATCATTGTCGTATTTCTGTATCCTATTTTTTTAGATTTGTCGTATCTCGTATCCATGTCTGTGTCGTATCTGTGTCCCGTATCTGTATCCGTGCATCATAGGGTGGCACACATTGAGCTGCGTTGTCTCAAGAAAGGGAATTCTCTCCAAAGTAGCCCGAATTGGGCTGAAAGCTGACAACTTGTCAGCAACAAAGCAATAAAAGAAAATAAAAATATCAACTAACCCAAACCGAAATTTTTTTTTACCTCCTTTACTAGTGCAAATCGTCCATTATTTATTTAACTCATCATTTCTTTTCTAAGTAACATATGTACTCTCTTTATTGAGTTTGATTTAACTTGATATCTTGCAACAGCTGCTGCATGTTTTGCACAAATATATTTTAGAATAATATGTTACAACTCCTCAAATTAGGCACGCATGTTTATTAAAAATATAGCCACTTATTTTTTTTTCATTTTTTTAATTATCTAATAATATTTTACCAACCTCTCCGTTAAGGTACTTCATCTACACTCTTGATCTTGCTTTTAGTATTTGATTGTATGAAAAATTTTCTATTATGTTTTTGGATGCAGTTAGATGATTTGGCAAAGCAAGAATTCTTTTTTAAACCAATGAATGAGATTTATTATTTGAGGATATGCACACATATAACGCTTTTTCACTTTGCTACCCCAAAATTTTTTCCGGACACTCCGATGCTGTAAAGTTTATAATTTTTAACTCTAATGCCTCGATGCTTAACACATTTTTCAACTTTGATAGCCCAAACTTTAGGTATCAAAGTGTCAAAAACAAAAGTTTAGGGTACTAAAGTTCAAAACTTGTAAATTTTGGAGCATCAAATGTCAAAAAATTACTATAAGGTATCAAAGTCAACAAATAAGTAAACTTTGGGATCTCAACGCATCAAATAAGAACTTTGGGTTATCTAAGTTAAAACCAGTGTAAACTTTAGGTATCAAAGTGCAAATAACCCAATTGGACCCTTTTAAAATTCAAGAATGTATTCTTTTGTTATGGAGAGTTGAGAAATAAATTGAGTTGTTAGATTTTTTTTATTTTTATAGAGGTAATCTTTTACCCATGGTAAATAAACCTTTTGAATGGGTTCTACATACTACCCTTTTCAAGCGTACATCATCCAATCCAAACAATGGTATTAGCATCATTTAGGATTCACAAGGAATCCAAACCAAACAATGTAAAAGCCCAAATGGAAAGTCGTGAGGTGGACAACCACTTTCTATGGGGCATCATAAATACCCACATTTACACAAAACATTAATTTAAACAGACCCTTATAAAAAAAAATTAATAATATCTACCAAATCCACCATGTTAGTTTTCAAAACAACTAGTTTAGTTAGGTTAATCCTATGTGGCATTATTCTTTCCCTTTGAGTTAGAGATAAAAGGTAAAGATTAGAGGAATTGGATACCCTCTGCTTATCACCTAAGGGACTGTTTGGTTCATGGATTGTATTTTGATGCACGGTAACAAACTGAGCCTAATTGGAGAGGGTCCGAGTCCTCCCTGTAGTTATCCTACTTTTTTTCGGATAATTATAAGAATCCCGACAACCGTACTTATCCTCTCCCCGACTCGTTTATTAGCATTTATCCTGAAGTTAAAAACATTTTAAGAAGATAAATTACAGTCAATCCCCCATTTTTGTCATAAAACTGAGAGCTAAAAAGTGCTAATAAACAAGCGAAGAACAAATTCACATATAACACTTACATCGACCTTCGCAGCAGGAGAGAAATAGGAAATGGAGAAGTCAACGGAGATCTTGATGTGCCCAACGACCGTCATGATCGCAGCAGCCCCAACATCATCAATCAACGCAGCGATCGCCCCAGCGTGCCAATTTCCTTGCTCATCCTACGGTTCCCCCAAAAAAACCCAATCAGTGACCAAATTTCCAGCAGATTCCGAATCAAAAATCAGAACTTTGGAGCCGGATCGGTGTTGTTACGGTGAGATGGGGTGGAACGTTGAAGGAGCAGAGGACGCGGCCGCGGGAGCAGAGGGAGACGGAGAGCGAGGAGAGGGTGACGGA
>NC_033794.1:59810508-59850256 GCF_001876935.1 Asparagus officinalis
TCTGGGCTGCTGTGAGGACGCGGGCTCTTGCTGCTCTCTGTTCTAGCCATTGCTTGGCTGATTCTGCCGCGAGATGGATTTCTTGCTGATCTGGCAACGCCATCTCGTCTCCCTCTCCTTTTTTGTTGGCGTGCCTCGGAGAAGACGGATGATGGTCCGTTGATGCCCAAATTAAGGAGAATTTTTTTAAAAGATTATTTTAAAAAAGAAGAAATTTTCTAAATAAACCTATTCATATTTTTTTTCTAAAAATAGGCCCCTTGAGTTTTATTTACAAAAATAGACTCTTTTCATCTTAATCCGGTTCCTAAATAGTCGGGGTTGCCAACCGCGACTATTTAGGAGGTTGTAAACCCCCAATTATAACCCTAAACCCTAACATTCTATGCACTAAATAGTCGGGGTTGGCAACCCCGACTATTTAAAAACCGGATTAAGACAAAATGGGTTGGTTTTTGTAAAAAAAACTCAAGGGGTCTATTTTAAAAAAAAAATTATGAATGAGTTTGTTTAGAAAATTTCTTCTTTTAAAAAAATATTTAAGAGAAACGACATTTCTACAAAACAATTAGCAAAATCAACATCTTTTTTGCCAGCTCATCAATGCGGACCAAAATGTGATTGGTTTTACAAAATTTAGTATTGAAAAAACATGAGATTACAAGTCATATGTGTTTGGCATTTGCTAATCACCTCGTAGACACAAACCTTAAACTCAATCATTCCTCCCCCTTCCTCCTCCTTAGTTCATCTCCAACGCAGCGGTAAAATGCTGCAAACAGTGCATTTGCCGCTGCGTTTCTTCTCCAATCGAGCCGTATTTCTTGCGACATTTTAGCGAATTTGAACAGTCCGTTCGATGCCCAAATTAAGGAGAAATTTTTTTTAAAGATTATTTTTAAAAAAAAATTAGGAAAAACAACATTTTTACTAAACAATTAGCAAAATTAATTTTTTTACAGCTCATCAATGCGGACCAAAATGCGTTCGATTTTACAAAATTTAGTATTAAAAATACATGAGGAGATTACTAATCACGTGTGTTTAGCATTCGTTAATCACCTCCTAAACACAACCTTAAAAATACACGAGACTAGGTAGTGTGATTAGGGGTGTCCATCCGGGCCGGACCGGGCTGGGCCGGCCTAGAAAACCGGGCTCGGGCAAAATCGGAGCCTGAGGCTGGGCCCGGGCCGACCCAAATTTTTTTCATTTTTTTCTCTTATCTCTTTTTTTTTGCTAAAAATTAGTATATGCTAAAAATTGTTAAAAATTAGTTTAACCTTATTATATTTATATAATTATGTATTAGTATATACTACAAATTATTATGTAACAATGTATTATATACACATATATTAATATGTAAATATATTATATATATTTATAAGTTATAATATGAGAGAGAGAGAGAATCACATAAATGTATATTACATATTTATAAATATGTATTATGTAGTTATGTATGTATTTGTTACATACTTACATTATGCTTATTTAAGTATAATTATACAATTTACTTATATGATATAATTTATATATACTAGATGCTTATATATTATTATTCTTATGTAGTTATGTATGTATTTGTTACATATTTACATTATGCTTATTTAAGTACAATTATACAATTTACTTATATGATATACTTTTATATATACTAGATGCTTATATATTATTATACTTATGCAATTATACAATATACTTATATAACTGTAATTCTATAATATACACATATGACATATAAGTATACTTATAACTACATTATATATATATATATATATATATATATATATATATATATATATATATATTATATATATAATATATATATATATATATATATATATATATATATATATATATATATATATATATATATATATTTATATTCTTATTACATTAGTATCTGTATCTATACGATTATACCGTCCTAAGAGTATATATATATATATATATATATATATATATATATATATATATATATATATATATATAATATATATATATATATATATATATACACTTATAAGTTATAACATGAGAGGGAGAAAATCACATAAATGTATATTACATATTTAGAAATATGTACTATGCTAAGAGTATTATAATATATATATATATTATATATATATATATATATATATAGAGAGAGAGAGGAGAAGAGAGAGAGAGAGAAAATGGAGAAACTTGGTACCAATTTGCTCCAAACAACTTGGTAATGATGTGGCATAATCTTGTCCCTACATCTACATTGGAGTTTGTGAAGGTAGTTGAGGCCTCTATTTTTGAGGTGTGATGTAGGGGCAAGATTATGTCACATCATACCAAGTTGCTTTAAGCAACTTGGTACCAAGGTATACATAGGTTCTCCATTTTTCTCATATATATATATATATATATATATATATATATATATTATATATATATATATATATATATATATATATATATATATATATATATTATACATGTATAGACTTATAAAAAATATATATATATAATATTAAAAAAATAAAAAAAACTATTCCGGGTCGGGCCGGGCGCCGTCGAGGCGGCCCGGCCGGGGCCAGAACCCGATTTTGGCGCGGCCCAAGCTCATGCCAGAACCGAGTTTGACCCGAGTTTCCGGGTCAACCCGGGCCGGGCCGGCGGGCTGAATGGACAGGCCTAAGTGCGGTCATAGAAAAGGTAAAAGAAAAGAAAGCCAAAAGAGAGAGCTAGATAGCTAGCTGCTGGTTTCTCATTTCATCCCCTTCTTCTCCCAAAACATAACTGTTCTCTCTCGTGGAATCGAAATGAATAAGGGCATCCATCATCAGCTGAGATCTATCTGGTCTCTTCCAAAACATAAATGTTGGAATTAATTAAAAGTTTGAGTTCTTATATGCAAATATGATTTGTTGAGGGGTACATTTGCATAATGTTTATTCCTTATCCTCATATGAAACACTTCCTCTTATGTAACACTTTACCCTTCTCCGCTCTTTCCTTCTCCGCTCTTTCCTCTTTTCTTCCGAGCGAAAATCTCTCCCTACAATAACATCGGCGTCTTCTCCGCGACAGCGGAAATCTCTCCCGGGGTAACGTCAGCGTCTTCTCCGGCCTTATCAACTACAACGGAAAATTCTCAATGGCTATTAAAAGGGGATCTCAGACAACTATGAAGAACAAGAAAGAAAAGAAAAACAATGAGCAATTCTCAATCTCTCTCTCACAATTCTCTATAATATTTCGATTTCTGATTTTAATTTTGGGCAAACATCCATTGAGCAAGAGATCAAAGTTTCGCAGTAAACTTTGGTGTCGGCTTTCTCGGGGGGTTCTTACCGCTAGACGTAGTTGCATCAAATCGTCTCTGCGAAGGCGGCGACTATTGTTCTAGGGCAGTGATCACACGATTACCCCTTCTCAGGCCTGCGTTTTCTAACCCTCTTTCTAATTCTTTTGATTATTTGCAGTGTGTTTTCTAACAATCTAGAACAATAGTCACATTATATTCATTCTGTTTCAAATAATAAATCTAAAATTTTGTGTTCTATCATCCTTTTTGCCTAATTTCTGATTTTCTAATCTCTAATTCTAACTGTTGCATTTCTGTAATTTACTCTCATCAATTTTGCTCGCTGTCTAATATTATTTATTCTTTGTTTTTAAGCATCAGATGCTAAATAATATGTTGCTTTGCCTATTGTTAAACCTCTGCGAAGGCGGCGACTATTGTTCTAGGGCAGTGATCACACGATTACCCCTTCTCAGGCCTGCGTTTTCTAACCCTCTTTCTAATTCTTTTGATTATTTGCAGTGTGTTTTCTAACAATCTAGAACAATAGTCACATTATATTCATTCTGTTTCAAATAATAAATCTAAAATTTTGTGTTCTATCATCCTTTTTGCCTAATTTCTGATTTTCTAATCTCTAATTCTAACTGTTGCATTTCTGTAATTTACTCTCATCAATTTTGCTCGCTGTCTAATATTATTTATTCTTTGTTTTTAAGCATCAGATGCTAAATAATATGTTGCTTTGCCTATTGTTAAACGAATGACAGAATAAGGTTTATAAAAGCATCAAATGTTTAAAAGGTTCTTGCTTTATCTATTTGAACATTGTTAAAATATCCTGCTACTTTTTTTTCCTAGTCCAACTTGGAACAGAGTTGCACGAAGGCCCTGAACATTGTTAAAATATCCTGCTACTTTTTTTTCCTAGTCCAACTTGGAACAGAGTTGCACGAAGGCCCATTTGCAAGGCCCATTTAAGCATAATATTTTTTTCCTAGTCCAACTTGGAACAGAGTTGCACGAAGGCCCATTTGCAAGGCCCATTTAAGCATAATATCTTCATGTCTATGTCTCTAAACTAAATTGTTACTAGCATTACATTTTTATTTGGTTTGTGAAACATAAGCAGTTATACCATTGTGCATATTAACTGTGCATTATATTAAGTTTTGAGTTACTGCAAAGTTGCTTGTCCTTTGGAAAACGTATTATTTGCTTTTAATAATCTATATTCATTTGATATTGTATTACAAAGTAATTTTGTAGTTCTCTATATTTTCAATATATTCAGTTTGCATATAGCTTCATATATATCCATTTTGATAGCATATCATTGTGAGCTTTAAGTTTTCTTCATTTTGTGAACCATTGTCATATAGTTCTAAGTCTATATCTCACAAACAAGTTCTTTTCTCAAATCCTTTGAATCATCAAGACTAGCAATTTTTATATTTAGATTTTATGGCTAATACCGATCTATCTAAGTCAGCCAAGCCTGAGAAGTTCACCGGTTTGAACTACAAACGGTGGGATAATCAGATGAAATATTAGCTTACAACTTCAGGACTTATTTCTGCTATTGACTCGGGATTTTTCCTTATCAACACCTACACCCTCTTCATCATCACAAGCTGAACCTACCTCCACACCTACCACAATATCCGGAATTTCTAAATCTTCTGAGGAAATAAACTTTCATTGTTACAACCGAATCCTTAGTGCTCTTTCAGACAAATTGTATGACATTTATTATGAGTATAAAGATGCAAAAGATTTGTGGGTAGCACTAGAGTCTGAATATGGTTTAGATGATGCTGGTATAGAATGTTTTTCCTCCTCCTCCTTTAATAAGTTTGTTATGATAGACAGTAAACCTATCAATGATCAACTCCATGAGTTTCAAGACTACATCCGATACCTTCAGTTGAAAGGAAATACTTTCTCTAAAGAATATAAGGTATCTAGTCTTATTGATAAACTTCCTCCTTCTTGGTCAGACTTTGCTAAAGATCTCTGTCATCTACAGGGTGACTTGACTCTTGTACAAGCCCTCAAAGGTATTAGGATAGAGGATCAACATAGGCAAAACTCCAAACCAAAAAATGAAATGAAAGCAAAAGTAAACCTAGTGGAAGAAAAGTCTAATAACTTTAGAAACCCAAATCACAAACCCAAGGGCAATAATTTCAAGAAGAAGAATCATTCTCATCATCCTAACCAACATTCCAATCTCTCTAGAAACCACAAACCTTTTAGCCAAAAGTCTGAGACTAAATTTTGCTATGTCTGTGGGAGAACTAATCATCTTTCGACTCAATGCTACTACCGAAAGAAAGCTCCTATCAAGACTCTTGTAGGTGGAAAGGGTGAAGAAGCAAGTCATAGGGTCAACATGGTAGAATATAACTCAGACTCCTTTAGGTTAGCTTCCTCTTCTTATGTAGTAAATTGTACCACTTTTTCTGATGACTGGTGGTTGGATTCTGGAGCAAATATTCACATTTCTTCTAATCGATCTTGGTTTTCAACTTATCAGGAATCAAGTGGAGGGAGTGTAATTCTAGAAGATGACTCGACTAGACAAGTAATGGGAAGTGGACGTGTGGACCTAAAAATGACTTCCGGAAAGATTTTGACTCTCCACAATATCGTACATGTACCATTACTTAGAAGAAATCTGATTAGCGAATCTGTTTTATTGAAAGTTGGATTTAGAATTGTTAAAGAGTCAAATAAGTTTGTAATTACCAAGAATGATATATTCATTGGTAAAGGTTTTGTTTGTGATGGTCTTTTTAAGTTAAATGTAATAAGATCTTCTGATAATAAAAGTTCTTCTTCCATAATCTTAAATGTTGAATCTTGTGACAAATGGCATGGAAGGTTAGGACACATAAACTATGGAACCATTAGAAAAATGGCATCCATGAACTTGATACCCAAAACCAGGATAGTGTTGGCATTCTTGTTTTGATGATGTTTAACAAACAATTTACCACTAATGTTGTTTGTCTAGTATTTGTGTTTTCTTATTTATTATAGACAAACAACGTAGTTGGAGGATGGATGGATTGCGCCATAACGATCATATCCAATGGAGGTTGGCGGAATTGTGGAGTGATCCGCAAGTGTACCAAGTCAAGCTTATTGAAGATCAAGATTGCTTGGGTAATGTAGTTTTAGATTTTATATTATGTGTGTTATATACTCTAAGCTCAATATCTATACACACACATTTATTGGTTTCTTCGTATATATATATATATATATATATATACATAAGTTTTGGTTTCTATGCATATATATACTTATATATATACATACATAGTTTTTGAGTTTTCATGTTTATAATATGAAATCACATATTTCATATTTACTATTGTGTTTTTGAAAACATTGCATAGAATATGCAATTTTATTGTGAAAATATTGTGAATCTTAGTTTGTAGACATGAATAATTAGGTTATACATGTTTTACTAAGTATATAAAAACATTTCACAAAGTTTCAAAAGTTGGTTTATGTCAAAACATCAAAATTCAAGTATCTCATATTTTCATGTTTTGGACTATTTTGTAAATGATGATATTTTTCATTTGGGAGGTCCTTTCTGATAACCAGCTCACTTAGCATGTTTATTATCATGTCTACAATCATTCCCCAAAGTTTACATTTTTTTGGAATTTATTTGATATTTTTAAACAGTGTTTTAATCAGCATATCAATTTCCTGCATATCCAGTTTTCCGGTCGACCGCACCGGATCGGTACCGATCATATTGTTCATTTCTTACCATGCCCGACAGCAAGAGATTGGATCGGCGACCGCGTCCGGTCGACCGAAAGCTCCATCGGTCGACCGCCACGGTCGACGACGATTGGTCCAGGCTGATTCTTCGTATTTTTTGCTCTGGCGTCGACCGACGAAATTTCCGGTCGACCGACTATATGACTGTTGCTTTTTTCAACGGCTATTTCCTGAGCTGTTTGCTGGGCTGTTTTGTCATTTGGTTGGTTTTTGTTGATATCTTGAGTGGGTATAAATACCCAATTGCTGATCTCTTTCAAGCAATCAGTAATGATGAAAAAGAAGTTTTTAAACAAGTTTTAAACAAGGGTATAAAGTGTGTTTAAGGGTTTGTTTTGTTTGTGAAGAAGTTTTCACAAGTGGAGGAGATCATCTTCTTGTTTGGGCTTCAATCTCCATCTCTCCATCTTGTTATTCAGAGAAGAATCTCTAAACTCATTTCTAGCTATTTATTATTTTGTTTATAATTTCTATATGCTAGATTTTAATTGAGTTTAGTTTTGATTTTGATTTCACTCATTGTTTACACACACCCACTTGAGCTTATTGTATTTGCATTCATAATATATTAGGGTTGTGAGAGTTGTAACATTGAGTGTGGGCTTTTATTGTGTTCTCATCCATATTAGAGAACAATTTATATTTGTTACATTGTGAGATTGTTAGGTTTTCGGTGAGCTAGAAACCGAGTGTGTTGTGAAGTTTTCGGTGAACTAGAAAACCGATTGTGAGGAGTGACGTTGATCGGTGAGCGTTGAAAACCGATACTGTGAGGTGTAAACGTTATTCGGGTGAACGTAGAAAACCCGGTTGTGATAGTGGATTTCTCCCCGGGAGTGGGGAGCGGAGACGTAGGACGGAAGGTCCGAACTCCGTGATCATATTGTTTGTTTGAGTTTGTCTTTGGCGTATTTGTTTTTGCATTTATCTTATATCGCCAATTGTGCATTACTCATTTATTTCACCCACTATCTTGTTTAGATTATTTACCATTGTGTTGTTTATACATCCTTGCATATATATATAATTCATCATATAGGATATATCTCATTGTTTACATTGCTTATCCTAGCTCATATATCTTGTGGTATTTCATACTTGCTAGGATAACTTATTAATTAGTTTTAATTGGCATTTAATCGGATTAGATTAGCATAAGACCCTAATCACCCCCCCCTCTAGGGTCTAACAGATAGATCCACCTTCTAAGTGTGAGATATGTGTTCAAGCTAAAACCATTAGAAAACCTTTCCACTATATTCATAGAGATTCTTCTAAGTGTGAGATATGTGTTCAAGCTAAAACCATTAGAAAACCTTTCCACTATATTCATAGAGATTCTGAACCTCTAGAACTCATACATAGTGATGTTTGTGATTCAAATAGAATTCTTACTAGGGGAGGAAGAAGATACTTTGTAACATTCATAGATGATCATTCAAAGTATTGTTATACATATCTTCTCAAAACTAAAGATGAAGTCTTAGAAAAGTCATAGATGATCATTCAAAGTATTGTTATACATATCTTCTCAAAACTAAAGATGAAGTCTTAGAAAAGTTCAAGATATATAAAGCAGAAGCTGAGAATCAAATTGAGAAGAAAATCAATATCCTAAGATCGGACCGTGGGGGGGAGTATACCTCAAATAACATGATCGAATATTGCTAAGAACATGGTATTATTCATGAGGTGACTGCTCCCTACACACCACAATCCAATGGAGTTGCTGAAAGAAAGAATAGAACTCTCATGGATATGGTGAGTTGTATGCTTCTCAGCTTAGGAGCACCTAAAAACCTATAGGGTGAAGCACTCCTATCTGCTTGCTACATTCTTAATAGAGTACCTCACAAAATATCTGATATCTCTCCCTATGAACTTTGGAAGGGTAGAACACCTAGAATAGATTATCAAATATCTGATATCTCTCCCTATGAACTTTGGAAGGGTAGAACACCTAGAATAGATTATCTTAAGGTTTGGGGATGTCTAGTTTGGAAGGGTAGAACACCTAGAATAGATTATCTTAAGGTTTGGGGATGTCTAGCTAAGGTAGGGATACATGAACCTAAGAAGAGAAAAATTGGTTCAAAAACTATAGATGCTGCAATTATTAAATATGCATTAGATAGCAATGCAAACCGATTTTTAGTAGTCAACTCAGATATTAGTGATATAACCAACAACACTATTATTGCGGCTCGAGATGCTGTATATTTTGAAGATATATTCCCTTTCAAGACTAGGATTCCTAGTGAGTCCTCTGTTAGCACACTTCTTCTAGATTTGCCTCATCTTCTAGTACTCCACAGTCGATAGAAGTAGAACCCAGAAGAAGCAAGAGAGGAAGAATCAAAAAAAACTTCGGAGAAGAGTTCTTCAAATTTTTGGTTGAAGGTGATCCAAACACATACCAAGAAGCCATGGATTCTTCTGAAGCTCTTTTTTGGAAAGAAGCAATAGATAGTGAAATTAAATCTATTATATAAAATAATACTTGGGTTTTAACTGACTTACCTCCAGGATGTAAACCAATTAGTTGTAGATAGATTTTCAAGAAGAAATTAAGACCTTATGGAACCATTGAGAAATATAAAGCTAGACTAGTAGCAAAAGGGTATACTCAAAAAAAGGGTATTGACTTTTTTGATACATACTCCCCTGTAGCCAGGATTTCAACTATTAGAGTCCTTCTAGCATTAGCTTCTATTCACAAGATGATTATTCACCAAATGGATGTTAAGACCGCTTTCTTAAATGGCGATCTCAGAGAAGAGATTTATATGGACCAACTAGAAGGGTTCATAGCCAAAGGTCAAGAAAGAAAGTTCTGCATATTGATGAAATCTCTATATGGGCTTAAACAAGCTCCTAAACAATGGCATAAAAAATTTAACAAAATTATTACCGAATATGATTTTTCTATCAATGAGTTTGATAAATGTGTTTACTCAAAAGTTATTCACAATGATTGTGCCATCTTGTGTTTGTATGTAGATGATATTCTTATCTTTGGGACTTCAATCGAAGTCATTCTAGAAGCTAAAAATTATTTCTCAAAGAATTTTGACATGAAAGATCTTGGAGAAGCTGATTTGATTCTTGGAATGAAAATCTCCAAAACTTGAATTTTGACATGAAAGATCTTGGAGAAGCTGATTTGATTCTTGGAATGAAAATCTCCAAAACTTCTAAAGGCATTTCTTTGGAGAAGCTGATTTGATTCTTGGAATGAAAATCTCCAAAACTTCTAAAGGCATTTCTTTGAGTCTATCCCATAGCATAGAGAAAATATTAGAGAAATTTGATTTTCATAAGTGTAAACCTATGAGTACACCTTATGATTCCTCAATCACCTTGAATAAACATGATTGAGAACCTATATCCCAACATAGATATTTACAATTGATAGGTTCTTTTCTTTATGTGACAAACCGAACTAGACCTGACATTGCTTATGCGGTAGGTAGACTAAGTAGATACACTAGTAACCCAAGTCAGGAACATTGGAATGCATTAGAAAGAGTCTTTAGATATTTGAGAGGTACAACAGACTATTGTTTAACTTTTTCTGGATACCCTGATGTGATTGAAGGGTATAGTGATGCTAATTGGGTCACTGATTCTGACAATGTGAAGTCTACTTATGGATTTATTTTTATGCTTGGCAGTGCTGCTATATCTTGGAAATCTTGTAAACAAACAGTGATTGCCAGAAGCACCATAGAGTCTGAACTTATAGCTTTAGATTCTTGCTGCTCAGAAGCTGAATGGTTAAAAAAACCTTATATTTGAACTCCCTTTTGTGTATGGACCTATTCCTCCTATATCTATTCATACAGACTCCAGATCCACTATAGAACTTTTAAAATAAAATACCATCAATAAAAAAATTAAACATACATCTGCAGATAAGATTTAAATCTATGCAGAACCTTATGGGAAAATATGTTACCTTGAATTTTGTAAAGTCAGAGGAAAATTTGGCAGACCACTTGACAAAGGGTCTATCTAGGAGTGCAATCCTAGAATCATCGAGGGGAATGGGGTTAAGCCCATAGTAGAGTTCACTGACAGCGGGAACCCAACCTTTGATTGATGAGTTATTCTAATGGAAAAGGTTCAATGTGGTAGAAACAAACTGGATTGGTGATCTCGTGTGGAGCACTGACCTTCGGAGTTATACTCCTTTTGTAGTGTTGGATGCATTTATAACTTGCACCATGTTAACTAATCCCTCATTCCTATGGTGATAGTGCTCTTATGTTATGACTAGGCAGGATGAGTTCAACTCTTAATAAGTCTAACCTTTGTGGGGGGNAATATCCAGTCATAGTACCCTTGGAGGACTTACCTATGAGAGAGGAACCGTGACGGCCACGGTTAGGGACATGGGGCTGAGTCCTAGTAACTCTCATGAGATGATTATTGTGAGCATGGACATTATCGCTCTGACCTTCTCACTCAACAAATGGATGCATATTATGTGTGCTTTTGTTAATGTCTGATCAAGGGGCCTAATTCAAGGTCTAATCCATTATGCCTCTCAGATTGCGACAAATGTCACTAAGTAAAGATTCAAAGCCGAAAGCTATATTTGCCGAATTCATAATATGAGGTTGCTCGACCTATATTTTGTTACCATTATCATTGTTATTGTTATTAATTATTCTTTTATTCCCCAGAACTCAATCTTTTAGGGGGATTGTTGGAATTAATTAAAAGTTTGAGTTCTTATGCAAATATGCTTTGTTGAGGGGTACATTTGCATAATGTTTATTCCTTATCCTCATATGAAATGCTTCCTCTTCTATAACACTTTTCCCTTCTCTGCTCTTTCCTCTTTTCTTCCGGGTGAAAATATCTCCCTGCAATAACATTGGCGTCTTATCCACGACAGCGGAAATCTCTCCCGCGGTGACGTCAGCGTTTTCTCCGGCCTTATCAATGACAACGAAAAATTCTCAAGGACTATTAAAAGGGGATCTCAGGCAACTATGAAGAACAAGAAAGAAAAGAAAAATAATGAGCAATTCTCAATCTCTCTCTCACAATTCTCTACAATATTTTGATTTCTGATTTTAATTTTGGGCAAACATCCATTGAGCAAGAGATCAAAGCTTCACAGTAAACTTTGGTGCTAGCTTTCTCAAGGGTTCTTACCGCTAGGCGTAGTTGCATCAAATCATCTCTGCGAAGGTAGCGACTATTGTTCTAGGTCAGTGATCACACAATTACCCCTTCTCAGGCCTGCGTTTTCTAACCCTCTTTCGAATTCTTTTAATTATTTGCAGTGTGTTTTCGAACAATAAAACCCTAATTTTTTTCCTTCTTACAACAGCGACAGCAAATTGATAAGGAATTGATTCCAGTTGTGGGTGAGATTGATTGATCCATCGAGTGAGAAGAAGATCCAGTAGGAGTAGGAGTATGAAGGTGCCTTAACAATTATTTGATAAGTAAATGAATCAAATATATATCTGGTTAAATTCGATTGTGTATAATTGAAGAAACGGTGAACGGATTTGGATCAGAACAGATTTTGGACGTAAGAACACTTTTGGGTGCTGCACGGTCGACCGTGAGTGGCGCTGTGGTCGATCGCGAACGTGCACATACACAGGGAAGTCTCTGGACTTTTGGCAATTGACCACATGTGGCGTGACGGTCGACCGCGAGACCCTGTAGTGTTTTTTGTTCTCTGTCGATTGGCCACGGTCGACCGTGACTGGCGCGACGGTCGACCGTGATGCGGTTTTGGGCATGAGCTTGGTTTCCTAGTATGATTGGGTTTTTTATTTGATATAAATAGAAATACATTTTGTTTAGGGTTTATCGATCATTCCAATTGCCAGAATTGGATTTTGGGGTAGCTTGAAAGTGATTTTGAGCACATAAAAGAGATCTTTCTGAGCAATTGTTTGAGGGTTTAGTTTGTGAGATTTGAGAGATTTGTTTGAGAGGTTAGTTGAGTGATCTTGTAATCTCTACTTTGTACTCTCTTTTCTCTATAGTGGAAACTTATCCCTTCTTGTCCCGTAGACGTAGGTAATTTACCAAACCACATTAAACTTTAGTGTTTGAGTTTGTGTCATTATTGTTTGATTTGAGTTGCCTTCTCTCTCGACGTTTACGTTTGTTCCATCATGCATAACAAGTGGTATCAGAGTCCAACAAGTGGTATCATTGTTCGGGCTACGCTTGGGCTATTTGGAGGAGCAGATCACTTTGAAAGTTCGGCTAGGGCTTCATTTGGAGTTAAAGGTAGGATCTTTTTAGTAAAGACTCTATATTTTTTAGTTTTTGGATCTATTCTTTGTTTATTTCATTTTGGTTGTTGGTGCTTTGAGGAATTATGGCCGGGAAAGAAGGAGTTGTGGAGGGTACTTCAGGTGTGAAGACCGTCCAAAGTTTGAATATCCACTCTATGAAGATAGACATGGAGAAGTTTAATGGCACTAATAATTTTGGACTTTGGCGATGTGAAGTCTTGGATGCTTTGGAATTGGATGGCAAACCAGATGATATTGATGAGAATATTTGGAAGAAGATGAATAGAACGACGTGTGATGTGATTAGGTCTTGTTTGACTCAAGATTTGAAGTATGATGTGATCAATGAGACTTCAGCTAAGAAGATTTGAGAGATCCTTGAGAGCAAGTATTTGACCAAGAGTGTGGAAAATCGATTGTATTTGAAGAGGAAGATTTATCGCTTCAAATTGAAGAAAGGAATCTCCATTGGTGATCACATAAACCACTACACGAAGCTTCTTGTGGATTTAGCGAATATGGATGTTATGATAGAGGATGAGGACAAAGCTTTGTTATTGTTAAGTTCCTTGCCTGACGAGGAATATGAGACTTTCATCCTTACTCTTATTAATGGAAAAGCATCTCTTTCGTATAGTGAGGTCATCGCTGTCCTTGTGAATTATCAGCTTCGAAAGAAGGATAAGGAGATTTCAATTAAGACAGTAGCAAAGGGGTTGGTCACAAGAGGGAAGAATCCAAACCGGAAGAATTTGGAAGTCACAGTCTAGAATAGGGCATCCTACAGTTGGAAAAGATTAGTGTGCTTAGTGTAAGGAGACTGGTCATTAGAAGAAAGATTGTCCAAAGCTCGACGAATGGATGAAGAATAAGCAGAAGGGAAAAGGAAAGCAACCTTCATCAGAAGCAAACATCATTATATCGAATGGTAATATTTTTGATACTTCTATTTACTCGCTTTCTATCAGTCCTACAGGTAGCTATTTGGAGGAATCCAAGTGGATGTTGGATAGTGGTGCGACCTATTATGTGTGCCCTAGAAAGGAATGGTTCTCTAGTTTTGAGAAGCTAGATAGTGGTGTGGTATACATGGGGAGACAACCGTGCATGCCAGATCCTTGGGATAGTAAGAATTCACATCAAGATGTTTGACGGGACTGTTAGGAAGTTATATGGTATGAGATATGTTCCTTCCTTGAGGAAGAACTTGATCTCAATTGGAGCTTTGGTTGGAGAGGGTCTGAAGGTTCGTGTTGAGGACATGGTTCTCGAGATCGTGGAAGACTCTTTGATTGCGATGAAGAGCGTCAGGAGGAATAATATGTACTATTTGATTGAAAGTTCGGTGACTGGTGGAGACTGGCGACTTCTGTTGATTCGACTAGACTACGGCATTTGGGGCTTAGTCATTCCAGTATTGATTTGGAGATGGGTGCATAGACCTACAATTTGAAATCCAGTGAATACTTTGATGTGAGCAAGAAGACCAAGGTAAAGTTTGGCACCTCTATTCACCGCACTAAGGGCCTTTTAGGTGGAGTTCACACGGATGTTTGGAGGCCTTCTAAGAAGGTATCATTGGGAGGTAATAGATATTTGGTTTTCTTTGTTGGTGGCTGTTCTAGGCATACTTGGGTTGTAACCAAATCCCGATTGGATAAAGTTCTAGTAGTCTCCAACAGATTGAAGAAGTGTGAGATTGGCAGAAAGATGAAGGTACTTCATTTTGATTTTGGTGGGAGGTACAAGAGGGACCTGTTTCTGCATTTGAGCCGAGCTCGCGGTATTTTAAGACACTTCGGTGGAAAGGAAATCTTAGGACAACGAGATGAGATGGCAGATTTGGTGAGTTGTTCCTTGCTGGAGGAGGACCGGTGTTTGATGTCGAGCATTGATTCTGGTGTTGAGGCTTCGACATATTTGGGTCATCTTGGTCATAGGTTGTCGACTGCTGTGATTGGAGGTAAAACTCCATTAGATGTTTGGTTTGGTAGTGTCACTTCAGTTGAGGCTTCAATAAGGGAGCTAATTGACTCTCAGTAGGTGGAAAATTTTGGATAGACCTTAGATGTATCATAGCGGGGGGAGAGTAATGATACTCCATATTAGGTGGAGATTACTCCACATACTCTAGATCATACTATATCGTTTGGGATTCCAGCTGAGGTGACATAGTTATGGGATCATTTGGATTTAGGTACAGATGATGAGTTGGTTGATTTGAATGCAGCTAATGGATATGATTTGGACACGGCCATTGGTTCACCTCAGGTGGAGGTGTTTGATTTGTTTCACTTTGGGACCATTTGGACAGCTATCAGCCGCATATTTATTGGTGAAGAGTTGAGAACTTTTCTATTTGATTGAGGGCTTTTGGAGGTCATTTGGTGAACTACGTGAAGGCTTGATTCCTTAGGCAAGAGGATACGTAAACAGTCATTTTATGATGTAGCCGACTTGGTGATGTTTAGTGGAAAATTTACAGTAAAAAGACTAAAAGAAAATTAACTTGTATTCTCTCGATCTTAATTACAATTTGAATTCCCGATTACAAAAGAGAGGAGAAACTTGTATTCTCTCGATCTTAATTACAATTTGAATTCCCGATTACAAAAGAGAGGAGAATTGATCTGGATTCTCCCCTTTGTTTAATTCTGGGTTCTTCACGGTGGCGATGGAGTGCCTCCCTCGAATGCTCGTGTCGAGTTTACTCTCTGTTGACGATCCGAACGTCTTGATTCACTGGAATGATATCTTCTCCTCATGATTTGATGCTGTGGAGAACTTGCGTGGCAAGTTTGAAACTCTGAACGAGTTGATAACTCAGAGCGAGTTTAAATTCTTAAAAAAGAGTTGATTTAAACCGAAAGTTCGGTTAATAAGCCAAGGGAATGCTCCAAGAACTTTGTTGCTGCAAGAAGCTCCAAGATGCCAGATCGAAGATCCAAAAAAGTCATCCAAATATCTCCTCCTCGCTACCAAGCTCCAGGGTCAATCTAAGCCAAGAAGTTCCAACCCTTAACTCGGTTGAGTTTTTTCTTATTTATAGGGGATTAAGGGGGTGTAACTACCCCTTAAATCACTCCTAAGTGGGGTGTAACCGCCCTCAAATTATGAGAAACAGTTTTGAAACTGTTCAAGGATTTAAAGGGTGTAATCCCCCCTAAAATCTCTCCATAATTAGGTCTAACCAATCCCATTAAGTGGAGATACGGTTTAAAAAGACCGTTCAGGTTCTGTTTGAACCAGTCAAATGCAAAAAACGTGGGTCTGACCCCCACGTTTTGATGTTACAACGCAGGTTCGACTCTGGCATTTTGATATTGCAACGCAGGGAGGACTTCTGCGTTATGTTGCTGACACACGGGGAGGACCTCAGCATTTTGGTGTGGCAACTCAGGGAGGACCTATGCGTTTTGTTCCAGGAACATAGTCACGGGCTATGCGTTTTGAATCTGGGACGCACAGGTGAGCTCTGTGTCTGGATTTGAAGAGACCGTCAATTTGTAATCTCTTTTGCTAGAGCGTTGCAAAGACCATCATCTTGTAATTTTCGTCTTGGCTCCTTGAAAATATGAGAGTCATCAGATTATAACTCCCGATGTTGATTGTGAAGGTTGTTGATTAGAGTTTTTATCAGTTGTTATGAAGGTCGTCAGATTGTAACCTTTATCGATCTACGTGAAAGTCTTTAAATTATAGCCTTCTGGAAGTCGTTAGATTGTAACTTCCATCATCGGTATTTGATGAGGGATCAACTATCTATTATAATTTTTAGACAGCCTACAAAACCCCCTCCAAAGTTTTCGAAAGTTCGCGGTTGACTGGGATGAATTTTCTGAATACTTTGGATCTCAACTCTGATCCTGGAGCTGTTGATTCCTTGTCATAAAGGAGTCGTTTTCTACACTCGCTTCGAAGGCATCTTGGTTAAAGGGATTTGCCACGCAGGACCCGTATGAAGGTATGCTTCATAATCTTGCTTCTGGAATGCGGGGGTGGACCTCTACATTTTGAACTTGAGACACGAGTCTCACCCTTGCATTTTAAATTTGGAACCCAGGTGTGACCTCGGCATTGTGGTTTTTGCGATGCGGGTCTAACCTTGGTGTTTTGACTTGAGACGCGGAGGTGGCTTTTCATGCATTTTTGACTTGAGACGCGGAGGTGGCTTTTCATGCATTTTTGACTAAGTCTTTGAGACTTGTTTTTAGCTCATCTGTTTTAAGTCTCAGCTCACATCCATTAAACTGATGGGCCTTCAAACATGCATAGGATTTTTGGCAAACCCTCAGCCATCAACGGATTTGATAAGCCTTTGCCCACTACCGTTTGAGTTGGGCTAGCATGTAAATTATTTCAATCCGTTTCACATGTAACGTTGTGCTAAGAGAATGAACCCTCTTAGACTTGATGCTATGATTTTGAATACATAGACTTTGTCATTTTCACGGAAAAAGACTAACCGACAACGCGTGTTAGGCGTAGACTTATCTCTAATTAGGGATCGAGGTAAAGTTCCTCATACGTGTAAAGCATGGATTTTGGCGTTAATAATAACGACCTGCCATGATGTTGAATACGTGGGCTTTGCTATTTTCACGGGAATGCGCTACTCGGCATCATGTTTTAGATACAAACTTATCTCTATTTAGGGATTGAGATAAAGTCCCCCATGCGTGTAAGACATGGATTTTGGTGTTACGATGTTGAATACGTAGACTTCGCCATTATTGCGGGAATGAACCACCCGGCAGCACGTTTTAGATACAGACTTATCTCTATTTAGGGATCGAGATAAAGTCTCCCATGCGTGTAAAACATGAATTTTGGCGTTATTAATAACGACCTGTCACGATGTTGAATACGTTGGTTTTTATCCTTCTTACGGTCAAAGACTAACCGGCAACGCGTATTAGGCGTTGACTTATCCCTACTTAGAATTCAGGATAAAATTCCTCATACATGTAAGGTATGGATTCAGAGATTATTAATTTAATGATAATCACTGGCTACGATATTGAATACGTAGACTTTGTCACTGCTTCTTCCTGTGTTACTTGAAACACTAAAAGAAAGTTGGAAGCGCCAGAGGTGTAGTATTAACTTGGCATGAATTTTCACTTAGAGTAAAATTCAGAAAATTTTTTTATTATCACTAGGATAATTCTAGAAAATCTTTAATCCACTGGGGATTTTATGATGAAAACTTGCTATTCTTGTTGAAAAATGATTAACAAGTTTATTAGAGAGTGTTTAACTGTTAGAGGTGTAATGTTAACCTAACAGTATTTTATTGGCCTATCGCTCTATTGAAGAGAGTCGATAAGTTCATTTGGTCATTAGAGGTGTGATATTAACTTGACGGGTATGTGGACCTATCGCTCTATTGAGGAGAGTCGATAAGTTAATTTTATCAGTGGTGTGATACTAACATGACAAGATTGAATATTGTGATCAGGGCAATTTTAAAGACCTATCGCTCTATTGGGGAGAGTTGATAAGTGGATTTTGTCAGAGGTGTGGGATTAACGTGACAAGAATTTATTACGATCGGAGCAACCATGAGGACCTATTGCTCTATTGACGAGAGTCAATAAGTTAATTGTCAGAGGTTTGGTGTTAACATGACGGGAATTTGTTACGATCGAAGTAACTTTGTGGACTTATCATCCTATTAAAGATGATTAATAAGTTGATTTGTCAGAGGTGTGGTGTTAACATGATAGGAATTTGTGTTGCGATTGGAGCAACTTTGAGGACTTATCATCCTATTGAAGAGGATTGATAAGTTGATTTGTCAGAAGTGTGGTGTTAACATGACGAGAATTTGTTACGATCGGAACAACTTTGTGGACTTATCATCCTATTGGAGAGGATTGATAAGTTGATTTGTCAGAGGTTTGGTTTTAACGTGACAAGAGAATGTGTACTTGTGACTTGCACAAGATTTTGGGAATTAGTGTATCGCTGGGGAAACTTGCTAGGTGAGTTTATCACCAGAAGCGATGAATTTTGATACTTGTGATTTGAATAAGATTTTGAATACTTAGTGTCTTACTGGGGAAGATTACGATTTGAGCAATTTTGAGGACCTATCATCCTATTAACAAGGATTGATAAGTTGATTGTCAGAGGTGTATTGTTAACGTAACAAATTAGGAGTGATACAAGCTGTATTTATACTCTGTGGGGGTGATGATCGTCAGAAGTATAATGTTCACTCGACGATGTGAAAGATTTGTTACTCTTAATCTAATAGATTTTAAGTAACCAACCCCCAGTCTTGATTAAGACTTAGCAGGGGAATAAAAAGAAGTAGACAAGGCACATCGCCTAGTGGGGCACTATTCATGAAGTCAAAATAGAGGCACATCACCTGGTAGGCCATTATCTGATGAGTTTGACTATCAGAGGTAACTGTTAACGTGATAGTTTTGTGGACCCGCTATCCTATTGAAGAAGATTGGCAAGTTGATGAACTATCAGAGGTAATTGTTAACGTGATAGTTTTGTGGACCTGCCATCCTATTAAAGAAGATTGGTAAGTTGATTGACTATCAGAGGTAATTGTTAACGTGATAGTTTTGTGGACCTACCATCCTATTTAAGAAGATTGGCAAGTTGATTGCCTATCAGAGATAATTGTTAACGTGATAGTTTTGTGGACCTGCCATCCTATTAAAGAAGATTGACAAGTTGATGGACTATCAGAGGTAATTATTAACGTGATAGTTTTGTGGACCTACCATCCTATTGAAGAAGATTGGCAAGTTGATGGACTATCAGAGGTAATTGTTAACATGATAGTTTTATAGACCCGCCATCCTATTGAAGAGGATTGGCAAGTTGGTGAACTATCAGAGATAACTATTAACGTGATAGTTTTATGGACCCGCCATCCTATTGAAGATGATTGGTAAGTTGATGGACTATCAGAGGTAACTGTTAACGTGATAGTTTTATGGATCCGCCATCCTATTGAATAAGATTGGAAAGTTGGTGGACTATCAGTGGTAACCGTTAACGTGATAGTTTTATGGACCCGTCATCCTATTGAAGAGGATTGGCAAGTTGGTGGACTATCAGAGGTAACTGTTAACGTGATAGTTTTATGGATCTGTCATCCTGCTTGAAGAGGATTGGCAAGTTGGTGGACTATCAGAGGTAACTGTTAATATGATAGTTTTATGGACCCACCATCCTATTGAAGAGGATTAGCAAGTTAGTGGACTATCAGAGATAACTGTTAACGTGATAGTTTTATGGGCCCGCCATCCTATTAAAGAGGATTGGTAAGTTGGTGGACTATCAGAGTTAACTGTTAACGTGATAGTTTTGGTAGACTTCGTGGTTAACAGCGATATTCTATTGAACATAACAACTCAGAAAATTTATTATTCATAATCCAATGAACTACAAAGAAACCAACCCCCAGTCTTAAACAAGTGCAGGGGAAAAAGGGTAGACATGGCACATCGCTTAGTGGGCCACTATCTAACGAGTTTGACTATCAGAGGTAACTGTTAACATGATAGTTGTTGGACCTGTCATCCTACTGAAGATGATTGGCTTCAGTGGTCGTAGTATCTTCCCCTTCTGACTGAGAATATTAGTCTTGGTCCGATTGCTCAGGTTGATCATGTCTACTTTATTCTTCAGCTTTGATCATGCCAATAATCTTTTGAGCCTGTTCATCTTGAGAGATTAGTTGTCTCCAGGAATGGCATTCTGCAACCCTCATTTTGCTAGAAGGTCGGTTTGCAAGTTGTGTCGACAAGTCTCCACTAAGGTAGACTGTGTCATACTTGACAAACATCAGAGAGTCATGCTTCAGAACCTCTTGACGAAGGCTTTGACGGACTCCCTCTTCTTCTAATTAGTGGCGAGAAGGGTATGGATGAAGAATTATGTATCCTCTTCAAAGAATCTTGACAGGAAGAGTCTCTCTAGATCCACCCACTTTTGGATACATCCCGCAGACAGTTTCCTGAACCATTCAAAGGTAACTCCCTTGAGGGTACCAATGAAAAATCGAGCCAGTATGGCGTCTTTTGATGTCATATTCCCAGTCTGTGATTTGAAATGATAGATATGTTGGTTCGGTGATCCCGTACCGTCAAAAGTTTGTAACGTCGGGACTTCGAACTTTGGAGGATAAGGGGCTGCATCCTATTCGGCAGGATAGGGTCTGACAATTCCCTCATCTTGGAGCTCGCTTCTGCTAGCAATGGCATTGAGGCGGGCTTCTAATTCTTCCATTTTGGCAGATTAGAGATTTTGCTCGTTCTCAGTCTCTCTTCCTTCATCAGAGGAAGATTTCAGGTTGTGGGCTTCTTGGTCAGAAGCTATGTTATCAACCACTTTTCCCTTCCCTTTGCTTGTGTGAGGTCGGGATGAAGACGTTTTTCCTCTCCGGGAGGATTCTTGCCTAGGTGGTGAATCTATCTTCTGAGATTTAGCCTTGTCTGCGACGATTTGATTCATCAAGGACAAGAGTTCATTAATGGCCTCATGCTGAGATTTGATCATGACCTCCTGCTCATCAAGTCTCTTCGCGAGATCTTCATGGTTTCCCGTCATATAAGCGGAGCTCTCATGTTCAACAAAGGAACTTGACGATTGAGACTCTGCAATGGCTGAGTGTTCATCCTTAGAATTGGTTCCTCTGGCTAACCTCCGGTAGTTAACAGTGGGAATGGTTCCTGTTTGAGTCCGAGTATGTTGATAAATTCCATCGGACCTATTCAGGGGGTCTTTCAAGCCAGGAGACTGATCTTTCTCTAACTCGTCGGAGCTAGGGACTGATGATCTCCCTCTGCCGATCATGTTAGAAGTGACTCCAAGGTACTTGGTCTCTGGAGACTTCTTCCTGTGCAAACGTCGTTGTAGGTTGGGCAAGGCAACATTCGTTAATTGGTCGAACACCAACGTTTTGGCCGCATATAAGCAGCATTGACATCCCGAGAGGACCGTAGGAATCAATCATTCACATTGAAATGAATGAATGACTTGTTACATCGGTCTTTCTCTCGGTATGAACTCTCTTAAGCCTGTTGAAAAGACTCGAGAATTACCTCACTGATCGTGAGGTTTGAATTGGAACCCCCTAATCCATGATTGGACAGAACTGGCTCTTGGTGAACATGGATCTAGTTGAGATGCCTTGAATCCATAGACTTTTTACATCCGCCCCTCAATCTAGTCGCGCTCCACGGTATAGACCAGGTTCTGTATTGGATTTCATCACCCGAATGCATGCCTGAGCTCCAGATTTTGCTGGTGAAACGTAGTCCTGAGGTCTGCGTTTTGCTGATGAAACGCAGTCTTGAAGTCTGCGTTTTGATTCTGAAACACACTCCTGAGAGTTGCGTTCAGTTTGCGGAACGCACTCCTGAGAGTTGTGTTTTGGTTCTGGGATGCACTCCTGAGACTTGCGTTCAGCCAGATCAACGCAGTTTTGAGGTCTGTGTTTTGATGTTGGAACGCGCCTCTGAAGGCCACGTTTTGATTGCACAACGCGCCACTGAGGGCTGCGTTTGGCATAAGCTGAGCCCACTCATTCGGAGGAGGGGATGTTCGAGTAATCTTGGCAAAAGGAGAGGGTTTCCTTCGGCATAGGAGCAACAATTTGGAGCTTTAGTTTCCTTGAAGACTTTGTGGATCTTACGCATAGCCTTGGGGCTAAGGGATCCGAAGGAGAGTAACTCCTCATACTTGGCTTGATCGAACTCGATGATCAGAGTTTCAACGGTCATTCCAGTGAGCATGACATCAGATTGCACCACCACCTCTTCGTCAGAGAAGCTAATCCCCAACAGAGTCACCATCTTTTGTTTGGTGGAAAATTTACAGTAAAAAGAATGAAAGAAAATTAACTTGTATTCCTCGATCTTAATTACAATTTGAATTCCCGATTACAAAAGAGAGGAGAATTGATCTGGATTCTCCCCTTTATTTAATTTTGGGTTCTTCATGGTGGCGATGGAGTGCCTCCCTCGAATGCTCGTGTTGAGTTTACTCTCCGTTGACGATCCAAAAGTTTGATTCACTGGAACGATATCTTCTCCTCACGATTTTACGCTGTGGAGAACTTGTGTGGCAAGTTTGAAACTCTGAACGAGTTGATAACTCAGAGTGAGTTTAAACTCTTGAAAAAGAGTTGATTTGAACTGAAAGTTCGGTTAATAAGCTAAGGGAATGCTCCAAGAACTTTGTTGCTGCAAGAAGCTCCAAGATGCCAGATCGAAGATCCCCCAAAAAGTCATCCAAAGATCTTCTCCTTGCTGCCAAGCTCCAGGGTCAATCCAAGCCAAGAAGTTCCAATCCTTAACTCGGTTGAGTTTCTTCTTATTTATAGGGGATTAAGGGGGTGTAACTACCCCTTAAATCACTCCTAAGTGGGGTGTAACCACCCTCAAATCATGGGAAACAGTTTTAAAACTGTTCAAGGGTTTAAAGGGTGTAACCCCCCCTAAAATCTCTCCATAATGGGGTCTAACCGACCCCATTAAGCGGAGATACGGTTTAAAAAGACCGTTCAGGTTCTGTTTGAACCAGTCAAACGCAAAAAACGTGAATCTGACCCCCGCGTTTTGATGTTCCAACGCAGGTTCGACTCCGGCGTTTTGATATTGCAACGCAGGGAGGACTTCTGCATTATGTTGCTGACACACGAGAAGGAC
Source organism: Asparagus officinalis (assembly GCF_001876935.1). Classification (NCBI taxonomy): domain Eukaryota; kingdom Viridiplantae; phylum Streptophyta; class Magnoliopsida; order Asparagales; family Asparagaceae; genus Asparagus; species Asparagus officinalis. The sequence goes on from NC_033794.1 coordinate 59,834,562, forward strand.
CTCTGCGTTTTGGTGTGGCAACACAGGGAGGACCTATGCGTTTTGTTCCGGGAACACAGTCACGAGCTATGCGTTTTAAATCTGGGACGCACAGGTGAGCTCTGCGTCTGGATTTGAAGAGACCTTCAATTTGTGATCTCTTTTGCTAGAGCGTTGCAAAGACCGTCATCTTATAATCTTCATCTTAGCTCCTTGAAAATATGAGAGGCATCAGATTATAACTCCCGATGTTGATTGTGAAGGCTGTTGATTAGAGTTTTCATCAGTTATTGTGAAGGTCGTCAGATTATAACCTTCATCGATCTACGTAAAAGTCTTCAAATTATAGTCTTCTGGAAGTCGTCAGATTATAACTTCCATCACTGGTGTTTGATGGGGGGTCAGCTATCTATTATAATTTTTAGACAGCCTACAGGTGAGTAGATACCAACGTTTTGTTAGATATAGGTGTCCTGCAGGCAATTATTATATATTGTAACAGGACCTATATGTATATAACATCCTTGTTCAAAATGATAGTATGCTATTTTGGTCAGATTTATCTGATGTTCTAAATATACAGATAATGTCCTTAGAATAAATACTAGACTATCAGACATTTCGGATAGTGATCGTAATGAAGAGATCTGATTAGTCGGTAACGTATATTCTAAAATGTTCCTAGTTGATGAAGTGTTGAGATAGGACATCATCACTTTGGTTTAGACTAGTGTATGCTTTATTTCTCCTTTTGAAGGAGATGATCAATCTCTTAGATCATTGATGTGAGACATCAAGATACAGTATACAGGTGACTCATTAGTGAATGAGTTGACTGAACGACTCGCCGAGAACATCTAGTTGGTAATATACTTAACTGTCAAATAGAAGTTCTCAAGTGATATAGTACATAGTAGTCTCTTGACCTGAGGCATGAGTGCAATATCTTATATGTCAGTAAAGATGTATTTAGACTTTTACCTAACCACAGTTCTTATTGAATTGTGCATAACGGTTCTTGTTGGGTACATCCCGAGACATAAGTAGATATTGAGATGCCAAGAAGGGATTCGTCTCTCCCAGTATAGGGGTTGATGTCATAAGATTGTTTGATATAACTATAGCCTGGAAATCCTTGGCCAAGGTGAATAAGATAAACTGAGTGTCAGTTTGATCTTATAGGTTATGAGTTTAATATCAATAAACAGATATTTATCACAACTTATACCCGGGTAGTCTTCATGTGTAGCTAGCACCTCTGTTGTACTTGTGGATTGTAGGCTGTCTAAAAATCATAATAGATAGCTGATCTCCATCAAAACACCGATGATGGAAGTTACAATCTGACGATTTCTAGAAGATTATAATTTGAAGACTTTCACATAGATCGCTAAAGGTTACAATCTGACAACCTTCACGACAACTGATGGAAGCTCTAATCAAACAGCCTTCATAATCAACATCGGGAGTTACAATCTGACGACTCTCATATATCAGAGAGCTAAAGCAAAGATTACAAAATGACGATCTTTGCAACGCTTCGACAGAAAGAGACTACAAATCGACGGTCTCTTCAAATCGCATCGCGTTCATAGCCACGAACGCTGCTCAACGCAGCTCCAAGCGCAGCTCAAACGCAACTCTAAAAGCTGCAAACGCAGCTCTAAAAGCTGCAAACGCAGCTCCAAAAAGCTGCAAACGCAGTTCATGTTCGGCCACAAACGCAGTCTCCGAAAGCTATCAACGCAGCTTTCACCTGCCGCCAAACGCAGCTCCCAAGCTGTCAAACGCAGCTTTCAACAAGATGCCAACGCAGCTTCCAAATTGCTGCGTCTGAGCTTCCAAACACTGCGTTTGAACGCAGAATTCGCATCAGAACATGGATTTTGCGTTTGTATGGAGAGAATTAAGGGGGCGGTTACACCCCTTAATTCCTTATAAATATGGGTAAACTCAATTGAGTTCAGGCTGACATTTTCGGATCTGGGACTTGGCAGCAAAGGGAGAGATCAGCATTCATCCTTTGGAGCATTCCTTGAAGCCTTCGGCCTTGGCTTGAGAACCGATTCTCGGTTCAAATCAACTTTTTTCAAGAGTTCTAAACTCGATCAGAGTTATCAACTCATCAAGAGTTTTAAACTTGCCACGCAAGTTTTTCACAACGTCAAATCGTGAGGAGAAGACATCGTTCCAGTGAATCAAGATATTCGGATCGTCAACGGAGAGCAAATTCGACGCAAGCATTCGAAGGAGGCACTCCATCGCTACCGTGAAGAACCCAGTTTTTAAACAAAGGGGAGGATTCAGATCAATCCTCTTCTCTTTTGTAATCAGGAAATCCAATTGTAATCGAGATTAAAGGAATACAAATCAAATTTTCCTTCATTTCTTTTACTGCAAATTTTCCACCAAACAAGCATCGAGCTTCTCTGACAAAGAAGTGGTGGTGCAATCTGACGTCCATCTCACAGGAACGACCGTTGAAACTCTGATCATCGAGTTCGATCAAGCCAAGTATGAGGAAGCCCTTTCCTCCGGATCCCTTAGCCCCAAGGCTATGCGCAAGTTCCGCAAGATCTCCAAGAAGACTAAAGTTCCAATCTCTGCCGAATCGCCGAAGGAAGTGCTCTCCTTTGGATTAGATTGCTTGAACAGCCCCTCCTCCGAAGGAGTGGGCTCAGCTTCGGCCAAACTCGTCCACCGAGTTGAAGGTGTTGCTGCCAAAGCCTTAAAGCAAGCTAAGAAGAACGTCGCTCGACAGAGGAGGAGATCCTTACGATGAGCACATCTCCGAGAATGCCGATCCTCAAGTCAACACGAGCTTCGTGTTTGTGAGCCTAAACGCGACCCTATGCCCTGCGTTTCTGTTTCAGAATGCAAGTATCGCGTCTATGAGCCCAAACATAGGCTCTGTGTGAAGAAGACTGAGCGCAACCCTGAATAAGACTGAACGCAGCCCTCAGTGGTGCATTGTACAGTCAAAATGCAGTCTTCAGGAGTGCGTTCCATTAACTGAACGCAACTCTCAGGCATGCGTTCGGGTGACAAAATCTAATACAGAACCTGGTGTATACCGTGGAGCTTCGGGGCGCTAAGAAGTCCATGGAGTCAAGGCATCTCAACCAGATCCATGTTCACCAAGAGCCAATCCTGTCCAATCATGGACTGGAGGTTCCAATTCAAACCTCACGATCAGTGAGTAATTCTCTAGTCCTTACAACAGACTTGAGAGAGTTCATATCAAGAGAAAGACCGATGCAACAAGTCATTCGTTCATTCCAATATGAACGACTGATTCCTACGGTCCTCTCGGGATGTCAATGTTGTTCATTTGCGGCCAAACAATTGGTGTTCGACCAATTAATGCATGTTGCCTTGCCCAACCAACAACGACGTTCACACATGAAGAAGGCCCCAGAGACCGAGTATCCTGGAGTCACTATCAATGTGATCGGCAGAGGGAAAGTCTCATGTCCTAGTTCCGACGATTCTGAGATAAGTCGTTCACCGACCGTCAGAGAAATCGCTAACGAGTTTGAAGGAGTCTACCAACGCACTCGGACGCGAACAGGAACCATTCTCCCTGTCAATTATCGGAGGTTAGCCAGAGGAACCAATTCCGATGATGAACACTCAGCCATTGCAGAGTCCCAATCATCAAGCTCTTTTGTTGAACATGAGAGCTCCGCTTATATGACGGGAAACCATGAAGATCTCGCGAAGAGACTTGACGAGCAGGAGGCCATGCTCAAATCTCAGCAGGCGGCCATCAATGAACTCCTGGCTTTGTTGACTCAACTCGTCGCAGACAAGGCCAAATCTCAGAAGACAGATTCGCCACCTAGGCAGGAATCTTCCCGGAATGGACCCGACTTCACACAAGCAAAGGGAAGGAAAAAGTGGTTGATGGTGCTGCTTCTGACCAAGAAGCCCATAACATGGAATCTTCCTCTGATGAAGGAAGAGAGACGGAGAACGAGCATAATCTCCAGTCTGCCAAAATGGAAGAATTGGAAGCCCGCCTCAGAGCTCCAAGATGAGGGAGTTATCAGGCCCTATCCTGCCGAATGGGATGCGGCCCCTTATCCTCCAAAATTTGAAGTCCCGACGCTACAAGCTTTTGACGGCACGGGTTCACCGAACCAACATATCTATCACTTCAAGTCACAGACTGGGAATGTGATATCAAACGACGCCATACTGGCTCAATTGTTCATTGGCACCCTCAAGGGAGTTGCCTTTGAATGGTTCAGGAAACTGCCTGCTCGATGTATCCAAAAGTGGGCGGATCTAGAGAGACTCTTCCTGTCAAGATTCTTTGAAGAGGATACAGAAGTCTCCATCCATACCCTTCTCGCCACTAAGCAGAAGAAGAGGGAGTCTGTCAAAGCCTTCGTCAAAAGGTTTTGAACCATGGCTCTCCGGTGTTCGTCAGGTATGACACAGTCTACCCTAGTGGAGACCTGTCGACACAACTTGCAAACCGACCTCCTAGCCCGAATAGGAGTTGCAGAATATCGTTCCTGGAGACAACTAATCTCTCAAGGCGAACAGGCTCAAAAGATTATTATCAGGATCAAAGCTGAAGAACAAAGTAGGCAGGATCAACCTGAGCAATCGGACCAAGCCCAATCTTCACCTGAGCAATCGAACCAAGCCCAATCTTCTCAGTCAGAAGAAGATACCACGACTATTGAAGCTAATCCTCCTCAATAGGATGGCGAATCTACCAAAACTATCACGTTAACAGTTACCTCTGATAGTCAAACTCATCAGATAATGACCTAGCTGGTGATGTTCAAGACTGGGGGTTGGTTTATTTGTAGTTCATTCGATTATGAGCAATAAATTTTCTGAGTTGTCATGTTCAATAGAACACCTTCGTCAACCACGAAATCCACCAAAACTATCACGTTAACAGTTACCTCTGATAGTCCATTTTCTCCAAATTCAACTTGCCAATCCTATTCAAGTAGGATGGCAAGTCCACAAAAACTATCACGTTAACCGTCACCTCTGATAGTCTTTTTTCTCCAAATTCCCTCACCAATCTTTATCAATAGGATGGCGGGTCCACCAAAACTATCACATTAACAGTTACCTCTGATAGTCTATTTTCTCCAAATTCCCCCACCAATCCTCCTCAATAGGATGGCGGGTCCACAAAACTATCACGTTAACAGTTACCTCTGATAGTCAAACTCATCAGATAATGGCCTACCAGGTGATGTGCCTCTATTCCGACTTTATGGATAGTGTCTCACTAGGTGATGTGCCTTGTCTACCTCTTTTTATTCCCCTGCTAAGTCTTAATCAAGACCGGGGGTTGGTTACTTGGAATCCATTGGATTAAGAGTAATAAATTTTTCACATCGTCGAGTTAACATTATACTTCTGACGATTATCACCCTCACAGAGTATGCATTCAACTTGCATCACTCCCAATTTGTCACGTTAACAATATACCTCTGACAACAATCAACTTATCAATCCTTGACAATAGGATTATAAGTCCTCAAAATTGCTCAAATCGCAATCTTCCCCAGCAAGACACTAAGTCTTCAAAATATTAGTATCAAAATTTATCGCTTCTGATGATAAACTCACTTAGCAATTCTCCCCAGCGAGACGCTAGTCCCCAAAATCTTGTTCAAATCATAAGTACACAAATCCTGTCATGTTAACACTAAACCTCTGACAATCCACTTATCAATCCTCGTCAATAGGATGATAAGTCCACAAAGTTACTCCGATCGCAACAAATTCCCGTCATGTTAATACCAAACCTCTGACAATTAACTTATCGATTCTCCCCAATAGAGCGATAAGTCCTCAAAGTTGCTCCGATCGCAACATTCTCTTGTCACGTTAATATCAAACACCTCTGACAAAATTCACTTATCAATCTTCTTCAATACGATGATAAGTCCATAAAGTTACTCCGATCGTAACAAATTCCCGTCATGTTAACACCATACCTCTGACAACCCACTTATCAATCCTCATCAATAGGATGATAAGTCCACAAAGTTGCCCCGATCGCAACATTTTCTTGTCACGTTAATCCTACACCTCTGATAAAATCAACTTATTGACTCTCTTTAATGGAGCGATAGGTCCACAAACCCGTCAAGTTAATATCACACCTCTGACGACATAATCAACTTATCGACTCTCTTCAATAGAGCGATAGGTCCATAAAATATTGTTAGGTTAACATCACACCTCTAACAGTCAAACCCCCCCAATGAACTTGTTAATCCTTTTTCAACAAGAATAGCAAGTTGTCATTATAAAATCCCCAACGGATTAAATATTTTCTGGAATTATCCTAGTGATAATAAAGAAAATTTCTGAATTTCACTCTAAGTGAAAATTCATGCCAAGTTAATATTACACCTCTGGCGCTTCCAACTTTCTTTCAGTGTTTCAAGTAACACAGGAAGAAACGAAAGCCAAAAATCCATGCCTTCACGCATGGGGGACTTTATCATCGATCCCTAATTAGAGATAAGTCTAGCCTAACACGCGTTGGCTGGTTAATCTTTCATCGTGCAAAAAGACACCAGGATTCATTGGCCTGGCTGGGAATCTATCTCGACCCCTAATTAAAGATAAGTCTGCATCTAACACGATGCTGCCGGGTAGCCCATTCCTCGTAATAATTGGCAAAGCCTACGTATTATCAATATCGTAGCATGTTGTTATTGAATAACGCCCAAAATGCGCATCGCTTTTACACCGCATGGGGGATTTTATCTCGATCCGCTATTAGAGATAAGCCCACCCAACATGCGTGTGCCGGTAGTCTTTTCCCTGCTGAAAAATAAACAAGTCTATGTATTCAAGAATCATGAGCATCAAGTCTAAGAGGGTTCATTCTCTAGCAGCAACGTTACATGTGGAACGGACTTAGACAAGGTGTCCACCATGCAGCCCGACTCAAATGGTAGTCGGTAAAGGCTTATTCAAATCGAGTTGATGGCTGTAGGGTTTTGCCAAAAATCCTATGCACGTTTGTAGGCCCATCATCCTTAATGGATGTGAGCCGAGACTTGAAACGAATAAGCTGAAGACAAGTCTCAAAGACTTAGTCAAAAATGCACGGAAGCCACTTCCATATCTTAAGTCAAAACGTTGAGGTCACACCCGTGTTCCAAATTCAACATGCAAGGGTAAGACCCGCATCTCAAGTTCAAAATGCAGGTTCCACCCCCACATTCCAGAAGCAGGATTATGGCGCATACCTTCACACAGGTCCTACGTGGCAAATCCCCTTCAACCATAATGCCTTCGAAGCAAGTGCAGAGAACAAATCCTTTACCACAAGGAATCAACAGCTCCAAGATCAGAGTTGAGATCCAAAGTATTCCGAAAATTCGTCCCAGTCAACCGCGAACTTTCGAAAACTTTGGAGGGGGTTCTGTAGGCTGTCTAAAAATCACAATAGATAGCTGATCCCCATCAAAACACCGATGATGGAAGTTACAATCTGACGACTTCTAGAAGGTTACAATTTGAAGACTTTCACATAGATCGCTAAAGGTTACAATCTGACAACCTTCACGACAACTGATGGAAGCTCTAATCAAACAGCCTTCATAATCAACATCGGGAGTTACAATCTGACGACTCTCATATATCAGAGAGATAAAGCAAAGATTACAAAATGACGATCTTTGCAACGCTTCGACAGAAAGAGACTACAAATCGACGGTCTCTTCAAATCGCACACCAGCATCAAGACGCATCGCGTTCATAGCCACGAACGCTGCTCAACGCAGCTCCAAGCGCAGCTCAAACGCAACTCTAAAAGATGCAAACGCAGCTCCAAAAGCTGCAAACGCAGCTCCAAAAAGCTGCAAACGCAGCTCCAAAAAGCTGCAAACGCAGTTCATGTTCGACCACAAACGCAGTCTCTGAAAGCTATCAACGCAGCTTTCACCTGCCGCCAAACGCAGCTCCCAAGCTGTCAAACGCAGCTTTCAACAAGATGCCAACACAGCTTCCAAATTGCTGCGTCTGAGCTTCCAAACACTGTGTTTGAACGCAGAATTCGCATCAGAACATGGATTTTGCGTTTGACTCGTTCTACCACGAGCTGAACGGTTTCAAAACCGTTTCCCACGATCTGAGGGGATCACAACTCCACTCAGGAGTGATTTAAGGGGCGGTTACATCCCATTAGCCCCACTTAGGAGCGAATTAAGGAGGTGGTTACACCCCTTAATCCCCTATAAATAACTGAAAATCAATTCAGTTCAGGGTCGATCGGTTGGAACTTCTTGGCAGCAAAGGGAGAGATCGACATTCATCCTTTGGAGCATTCCTTGAAGCCTTCGGCCTTGGCTTGAGAACCGATCCTCGGTTCAAATCAACTCTTTTTCAAGAGTTCTAAACTCGATCAGAGTTATCAACTCATCAAGAGTTTTAAACTTGCCACGCAAGTTCTCCACAACGTCAAATCGTGAGGAGCAGACATCGTTCCAGTGAATCAAGATATTCGGATCGTCAACGGAGAGCAAATTTGACGCAAGCATTCGAAGGAGGCACTCCATCGCTACCGTGAAGAACCCAGTTTTTAAACAAAGGGGAGGATTCAGATCAATCCTCTTCTCTTTTGTAATCAGGAAATCCAATTGTAACTGAGATTAAAGGAATACAAATCAATTTTCTTTCATTTCTTTTACTGCAAATTTTCCCACAAACATGGATATGATCCACTGCCGAGTTCTTAAGTTGGGCTCTAGAGTCACACCAAGCGCGTACTTGAATCCTATGAAATACAATTTATAGAGTGATGCGTATGATTGATACGCATATATGATTTTACCGGATACACATAAACGGTTATGTATATCGATAAAATCGAAATGCTATGTGCTTAGGAAATGAATTCTAGTATTTTTCCTATAAAGTTAACTTTTAGTCAACTAGTTGATTTTTTGGTCAACAGTTGACTTGTGGTCAACTCATTGACTTTTTGGTCATATGATGACTTATTAATCAATGATTGGAAAATTACAAAATATCGTATTTATGAAATACAATATTGATTTGGTATTCTCATTTATAAAATACATATATCATGTATAATGAGTCATGAGATGAGTCATTTAGTGGTATGGTTTGAGCACATGGTTTATTAGCACATGGTTTTGAAATATAATGATTCATGAGATGATTCATTACATGACTCACTAGATTAATCATTGATATTTGATGATTCATTGCATGACTCATAGGATGAGTCATTCATGTCATGAACACATTCCACTCTATAAATATGAGCTCTCTTTCTTATGGAAAGACTAATAAAAAATTGGCTAAGTGGTTTTTTCCATAAGAGAATAAAAGAGAGCTTTCCTCTTACTAAACTTTAGCAATCTTTGAGCAAGAGGAAGTAGTAGGATTTTAAGAACCCGGGGGTGGATATCTTGCCTTGTGTCTCAAGAAGACTCCCATTTTATCAAGCCCACTTGAAGACTTGGAGATCCACTACGAGGAGATTTTCTACTACAATGAGCAAGATCTAGGGGTTATTCGATCTTCCATCGAATCACGCTTCGAAAGTATGACTTTCTAACTCTTGTATGCTCTCTTTAATATAGGGATTATGTTAGATTTAATTAGGATGGTCCTATTATGTATTTCATGCTCTCTACATGCATAGCATAATTATACATATAGCCTTCCGTTGCGTATTTTGCATGTATTTAGCATGAATTTTCTTCACGTTTGGAGAGTGATCGCATTCTCATTTAGGTCTCGACTTGTTGTGGATTGAGTCAGTTGTCGTGATTTTGTTTCACTTCGCATTGGACGCAACAAGTGGGGTATTTGATTTGGTTGGTGTCGGCACAGTTTTGGAAAAACTTCATTGAGGTGGAGAATTGTAGAATTGTAGAAACAGTGAACGGATTTGGATCAGAACAGGTTTTGGACGCAGGAACGCTTTTGGGTACTGCACGGTCGACCGCGAGTGGCGCTGCGGTCGACCGCAAACGTGCACATACATAAGGAAGTCTCTGAACTTTTGGCAGTCGACTGCGTGTGGCGCGACGGTCGACCGCGAGACCTTATAGTGTTTTTTGTTCTCTGTCGATTGGCCACAGTCGACCGCGATGCGGTTTTGGGCCTGGGCTTGTTTTCCTGTTCTGATTGGGTTTTCTATTTGATATAAATAGAAATACGTTTTGTTTAGGGTTTATCGATCGTTCCAATTGCCAGAATTGGATTTTGGGGTAGCTTGAAGGTGATTTTGAGCACAGAAAAGAGAGATTTTTCTGAGCAATTGTTTGGAGGTTTAGTTTGTGAGATTTGAGAGATTTGTTTGAGAGGTTAGTTGAGTGATCTTGTAATCTCTACTTTGTACTCTCTTTTCTCTATAGTGAAAACTCATACCTTTTTGCCCCGTGGACGTAGGCAATTTGTCGAACCACGTTAAACTTTTGTGTTTGAGTTTGTGCCGTTATTGTTTGATTTGAGTTGCCTTCTCTCTCGGCGCTTATGTTTGTTCTGCCGCGCACAACAAGTGGTATCAAAACCCAACATATTGTTCGTGAATTTAAATATTAGAAAATATTTATTTAGTGTTAAATGAACTACTTGATCGATCATAACCGAATAATTCCTTGAACAATTTATGAACAAGGTTAATAGAATAACGAAATTTATAAATCTCAAAACTGATGATTATACTAATTCTCATCATCTATCTATATAATATTTTTAAAAAGCCACTAACTTGACCGCTTCATTTTCAGAGTTTCAAAAATGCCTCACATTTTAAAACCACGAGAATGTCCTCACGCTAAGAGTTCCCACTTGGAAACTAATAAAAAACCGCTCACCCTTGAAAAAAAAAAAAAAAGAGGAACTGCTCTTACAATTGGAAAAGTCCAACAATTTCCGTCTTCTTGACAATCGAAATGCGAAAACTGTCCATTTTGTGCAACAATCTTTCACGCACAACGTCATGCACACATTTGTCATGCACACATTGTAGGCACCGAAATAATAGTTCTTGTACAGATAAAATCTGCGAGTCCAAGCTCAGAACCAATAACATGGCCTCGAGCATGAAAATTTTCAACATGCAGGTGATGCCTGCTATGATTATTTTACCATAGGCCAAAGGTTTTTCTTATTGCATTATGCATATCAGACGCTTGAGATTTCGTGTATAAGAACTAATGTATTGTGTCCACAATATTCCCCATCAAAATGGGAACAAACACATGACGTACTTAATTCCTGAGCAATACGAGGGTAGGAGTAGAAGGGTGACAATTTTATTAAGAAAATCTCAAAGAGAACCCTTTTTCAGTGGTCACCATATCCATTCTCCCAATCTCCTCATCAGAATCCGACATCAAATCCCTCATATTTCTCCATTCTTCACCCAAGCTCTCATCATGATCATCCCTCATCTCAGGAACCCTCAATTCGTTCACTGGAACTGGTAAAGGCTCTTCAATAAAATAACCATCACCAAGCAACTCCATAGCTGTAGCTCTTCTAGCAGGATCATAACAAAGCAATTTCTTCACAATGTCAACCTCTGCAGGAGATCGGTTAGGTATACAGGCTTCAATGCCAATAGGATTTTCAATCTTAGTAAACGAAATCTTGTTATAATCAGGTAGCTTCGAACAACCAGGCCATGAATCCTCATTCATGTCACCAAAAACATTGATGATTTTTGCAATCTGATCAAGGTCTGAAGTCCCAGGAAAAAGAGGCTCTAAACTTAGAAGCTCAGCAAAGATGCAGCCTAATGACCAAAGGTCTATTTCTAGTCCATAACTTGTGGAACCATAGAGAAGCTCTGGAGCTCGAAACCAGCGGGTTCCAACACAAGACGTCAGAGCACCTGATTCATCTTCTTCTTCCATGGCCGCTGTTGGTTCATATGAATAAGAGGAGCCCTTGAACGGATCATCTTCGATATCGCCAGTGCTACAAGTAGCAAGGCATGAGACATCACCATCTTGGATACTGGTTTCTTTATCGGTGTCATACATTGGGTATTTGGCCTTGAGGGTATCTAGCTCTTGAAGATAATCGGTTTCGCTTATGGTTTTTGATTCTTGTATATCCTCGAGACCAACTTGAAATGATTTGTGCAACTCATTTTCCAAGCCTTGTTCAGGTGGACTATTGTTCATCGGGAGAAATCTCGACTCGTGAAGTATCCTTGCCTGGAACCAGAGAGATGTAGTTTAGAATTTTAAAGATGTTGGATGAGATAGATCTTCACAATCATTAAAGCTAGTAAGAAAGAACCAGTAAGTGAATAATAGAATATGTGTTAATTGTTATTACAAACTACCTCTCTACCATCCTAGCATTAGACCTGAGCACTAATGTCTACGATCCAAATTTTAAGACAGCACATAACTAGAGCTTTTTTTTTAATGTGTTACTATCTGCCAAATGTTTAATGGACAGGATTCTTGTTTCAGAAAGGAAGCAAGGGATGTTGGGGCTCATCACTTCTGGTTATCTGTTTAATTACTCCTTGTTAGAAGGGAATGATCACGTGAAACATAGATTGGCAGAGAACTCAAATGAAAATAAGGGTTCAGTCAAATGTAGACGCAAAGGAAAGCAAGGCTAAATTCAAATTGCTAGTCTCCAAAATTCAAAATAAATAATAGAACTGCATCCGGTTGCAAACAAATAATCAAGGCAAGAAATTGCAACAGATGATAATCAAATACAGTGAACCACTAGGTTGTTTTGTAGAAAGCATGTCTTACTGTCACTGTAAACTGTACTGCACATGGAGTTTTGGAAAAAGTTTACTTAAGCAACTTCAACATAATGATCGCTACCACTTCCCAGAAGTTACACAACTAGGGCTTAATTTTGCTTGATTACATGAAACTTTACATTGTTATTCAGTTGAATGTCCACAGAATCAAAACATTCCAAGGATTAATATCACATCAAAGCAAACTTCGTGTCTCGGTTAACTTTTATTCAATAAAATCTTTGTAACAAATTTTGAATCTATACAGCTTGGCAAGCATCACAATACTTCCTTCCAACCATGTCCTTGATGTGTTGTATCATAACATGTTTGTATCGGAGCAACTCTTCCATATCTCATAGCATTATCTCGATAGTTAGTTAGTAGTTACTAATATTAGAACCTTTAATAAGATTAGAAATCACATGCAAGTTGACAACAGCAGTACTTAGAAGGAATCCTTGCTTCTGATTTCCCAATTTGGTTTTGTTCTCTCCTAAGGAAGACTCGGAGTACCCATCAAAGTTCACATCCAAAGTTCCAAACTACATTAGACCTTCATGACTGGCTGGCTAGATACAAAAAAGGGTTCTCAGAGGTAACCAAAAGGCCAAACAGATCCATTCTAGTATCTACTGATTGTAAATTTCACATTTGTGCCTATGACTGCAGCCAACGATATTTATTTGCACATGCAGCATGGTAACACTCTCCTAAATATCCCTAGACCAGGAAAGGTGCAATGTGAATGAGGGAAGACATTAAAGTTCATCAGAAGGAATCAAATGGATGCATGGGGCACAATAGAAGCCAGAAAGACAAATGAAACTACATTCTAAGTTTCTAATTAAACCTGTTGATGCATAAGGTGTTTAAGTGTGGAAATCACAGATTAATCCAACCAAAATTAAGGTTGTTTTACTTACTAAGAGAACTGGTTATTGAGATACAGGTTAGAGACGGTCATTCTCCACTTCAGCATAAAGCTCATGTTGCTCGAAACATATCTAGCTATTGTATTTCCCTCAACCCCAATTTACAGAAGACCATCCATATGCATCAAGATCAGCCTCTGACCATGCCAGAATCTAACACAAGGGAATTTAAACTTCCAACAAAAAAATCATCAACATGTCCAATATCTCCTCCCTCAGGTTAGGTTGCAATCATTCCTTCTTACAATTCTCTTCTGAATATGGTTAAATCAAATCAACCAGGTTTACCGCACTATGAACAACCCCTATAATTTAAGATTCAACACCATCAAACCCCTGAATTCCTCCATAAAACTTGAAAAGTCCAACCATCATCCCTTAAAACCAGGGGCAGATCCATCTTAATCAAAGTGGGGTCACATGACCCCACTTAGGTCGAGGTGGACCAGTAACCACTTACCACTTAAAAGGTAACCCCATCAAGAAACTTAACCTACTAAGAAAGTAGGTAGCTCCATTTATAAGCCCATAGGAACCCGTCCGAAATTCTAACTTCCCACCCGATCCCACCCAACTAAAAAAGGAAATTTCACAAAACCCTTCTTAAGTTTAGGGGTTGCTTAGATAACTCCCCTTAACTTTTAAAATGTCATAACCCCCCTAAAAGTGTGAACCACAATTTTCACTAGCAAACCTTAAGGGGGTTGTCTAAGAATCCCAAAACTTAAGAAAGGTTTTGTGATAGTTTGAACTTAAGGGGGGTTATGTGAGAAAATGCCCAAATTCAAGTGGCTTTTTGCCCTGAAATTTATCCACTTAAAACTCACATTTCAATTCAAGTTCATAACATGAAAATCTGTTACTAGTGACATATTTGATAGTGTTATTAATGATGTGATTATGTAAATTTTTTTCAAAATATGAAAACTCGTTGTGGACAATTCTAAAAAATTTTAAATTATTAATTACATAGTTTCACCGCTTTCTAGAAATCTTAGACGCCACTACTTAAAACACAAGCAAATTCTTCACTGGGTGTGAGGATGTGCATCAATCCTCAGGTCGCCATCCTCCTCAAGCTATTCCATTCAGTTTTCTTTACCTTAAATCTTTGCAAAAACTGTAAAAATTCAGATACATATACATGCAATCAAACAGAAGTTCAATAGAGGGAAAACGAAAAAGGAATCCTTTTTCGTTGTACTGCAAGTGCAATCATTCAATAACAACAGCAGCAACAACAACAAAGCATTTATGCCATCTTTAGAGCCGGCTACATGAATTTTTCTTCAGTTCTATTATGGATCATCTTCTTTGTTATCTATTATCATCTACTTCTTAGTTGCAATCACCTATATTTGTAGTCTCGATCACTTTTCCTAACCGGCCCATTTAGTGATTTTTGCTGCACATGACCAAAGCAGCTCAATCGATTCTCTCTCATTTTATCCTTGATTGTATCCTGGATAGAACGACCCTGTAGTCTCCTACAAATATACTCACTTATTACACTACGTTTAAGTGTATATGCATAAGAAAAGGGCAACTAATTAAAACAATAAAAAAAAATAAAAACCAAAACCTGTCCAAAATCAGCAAGCTTGAGCACTCCCCTCTCAGAAATCAACAAGTTCGACGGCTTCAAATCACGATGCACCACAAAACTCCGATGACAGTCATCAACTCCTCTCAAAACCTGCATCATCCACTGCTTCACCTCCCCAACCCCAATCCCATTCTTCTTCCCTTCGTTAATCACCGACGCGAGATCCAACGGCAGGAACTCAAGAACAAGCACAGCATCCTCATCCTCGTTCCAAAAGTACTCAATAAGGTCAACGACGTTCGGAGAGTGACGAAGAGCTTGAAGAGCCTCGATCTCTCGAAACGAGCTCTCGTAGTCATGGATCTCCTTGAGGGCCACGGATACTCCGTCGGATCTCCGGCGAGCTCGGTATACGTCGGCGTAGGCGCCGGATCCGATACGGTTGATGATCTCGTAGCGGTCGGTGATCTCGGAGCGG
>NC_033794.1:59850266-59891433 GCF_001876935.1 Asparagus officinalis
GCCGTAGATGCTCCAGCTGCGGCCGCGTGGTGCCGGTGATGGTGGAGATGGATCCATTTGGTTTGGGGGTTGATAGGGTCTGGATCCGATAAGGGTTAGGGTTTGGGATGAGGATGACGAGGAGAATTGGGAGTGTGAAGATTGAAGAAGAAATTGTTTCAGCGCTATGTCTTAATGGATCGTAAACCCTCAACCCATATCGGATCCCACTGTAAATATGAGATCCGATTAGGGACCGTAAGCGGATCGGATGAAATGTACCCATGCGCCAGCTAACACCAAAGCCCAAGGCCGGGCAACATGTGCTTACTGGGCTTCTTTTGAGTTATTGCGGTTTTGAGACAGTTGTATGTTATGGTCATTTGTCGGTATTTTTTATTTAAAACGAAAAAAAAAATCATATAAACATGACATAACGTGTTAGACAACTAGCTAGATATTTTAGCTTTTATTGATCTTGTCAACTTTTGATTATAGGATTTTTTTTTTCCTCAAGGAATCTGTGGGTAAATGGTGATTTAACAAATGGTGATTTAATACCCATTTTCATTTGGCTATCATCTTCATTGAATAACAAGCAAGTTCCTAGAAGTCAGAATTCAAAGTCTTCCCTCCTTATTCTAACCTTGTCTAGCTTCTTCATCTGCCAATATCCCTTCTTGCTAATAAATTTTTTTTTAAAAAGCCCAATTAATTAAGCTACGAGCCTATTCACATTTCCAAGCCTCTTCCCCAAAGTCAACCTAAAGACTCCACCAACCTCACATCACATGCAAGCTTTCAATTCCATCACCAACAAGTACAAACTCAACGCCCAGGACAAAAGCCCCGCCAAGCAATCCTCTTGACTTCGAACAACGTATACTGAGCCCACTAACACCAAGCAGCATCAGCGGCATTCGCATCTCGGCCAATAATGGGTAGACCTCAGCCACAATTCCAGCGAGCCACAGTCAAGAATCCGGCCCGTACGCCCGACGGAGAACTCGAGCGCCACGCCGGAGCGTATCCTCCGCTTATCCTCCTCCTTGCGTTCATCAGGCTCCTGCCGGGGTCGTCGATGGCACGCGCAGGGTCATTCCCGCGGGCCACGGCAGTCACATTACGCATCAGAGAACCTCGGCGGGGCTTCACCGTAACCCACTAGGGCCCAAGTGTCCGAGAGCCATGGCGTCTGTTTGTTTCGATTCACCTTTGAACGTACACCAACGCGTAAACGTCGATTTATTCTTACCTGGCTCTGTTTTATCCCCCCCCGCCTGCCCGACCGCTCCACCCCCCCCCCTCTGCGCATTGAAAAATGAAACTAGTCGAGACTAATCTTACTTGTTACGTGTTTTATGTGAGCTGTTATGACGCGTTCCTTTGATTTACTTTCGGACAGAATGCGGATCCTCTTCGATTGAGGGCCAAACCCGTTAGAACAAAAAAAAAAACAAAAAAAAAAATGACGTCTATTATTTTTTTCCCGCGAGATTATTAGGTGAAAGGGCCTAACAAAGGCGAAGCTCTGTTTCGCAGGCTGCACGCTGGGGAGTTTTATGTACAGTTTGATGGTGCCAGCGTTACTCACTTGCTGGGTTCTGGGCTCAAATTACAGGCAGAAGCTGAGGCTGAAGTACAACTTGGTCGAAGCTCCGTACGAGGATTGGGCAGTTCATCTCTTCTGCCCTTGTTGCGCTCTCTGCCAAGAGTACAGAGAGCTTGAGAGGAGAGGACTTGATCCTTCTCTAGGTACCCTATATATATATATATATGGGTATACTTGGGCCAAGGATCCTTGGTAGTGATGTGGACACATCTTGTCCATACATCACACCTTGGAGTTGGTGAGGCTCCATCTTCTAGGTGTGATGTATGGACAAGATGTGTCCACATCACTACCAAGGATCCTTGGTACCAAGTATACCCATTTTTCTCATATATATATATATATACACACTTCACCCTTCGCTTGCTATTATTTGCATTGTAACTAAGTTTGCTTGGGTGCTTTGCTATCTGGTTCTGCTATTTGATGCTTTTATCGTACTATTTATTTTGCAGGTTGGATGGGTCATCTGGCTAAACAACAGTACGCGCAGACGACTCCTCCCACAAATCAGTCCATGACCAAATGAAAAATCTCTTCTAGAGGAACTTTCCACTGTTTTTGTTGTTGTCTCTCCAGCATTCTAATTATTTCTCCTCTGAGCCTTGCAGGGTTGTGACAGAACAGAAGCCACATCTTCATTTTGTGGGTTTTTTTTTTAAATTTATTTCTGTAGTTTTCGCTCAATTGTTTGGGAATTGGAAGTTGTTTTTCATCCAAATAAATGGCCGTGAGGCATGAATCTCTTTTGGTGGCAAAAGACAGACTAATGTCTTGCTGATGCATCTATTTAGCACTCGCAAGTCTAAACAATAAGCAGCGCGACGCTTGACCATCATCTTCAATGAACTAGTTTGCACCTTTCCTTATCTTTCATAGTTACACATTTATCATCCAAAGTACCATGTTTTAATTAGAAATTTTACTTGCACCGCAGGAAGCGAGTTAAAATGAAAAGACAATGATGTACTGGAAATAAAATAATATTAGCACCATCAAGACTTCATCATAATCAAGTATTAGATACAATGGACGCATGTTCATAGGGAGCTGTTTCTAGTAAATGGTAACAAATTTTAGGGGGCAGATCAATAGTGATAATTACAACACATACGTCTCATACTCCCACGCAGCAGAAGTGAGCTCTCTAGTCTTTGTAGTTTTATCACGGCTGTAAATAATCATCCTCCCTTCTGCGTTATGACCATGGTAGCATAGCATTGTTGAGGGTGTTTGCCGGAAATAGACCTGACCATGGTAGCATAGCATTGTTGAGGGTGTTTCCCGGAAATAGACCTTTGAAACAGACCTCTACGCATATCTTACAGATTCCTGCAAATAAGTTTGAGTGGTGAAAATTGCAACTGAAGCTATAAAGGAGAAGGGATACATGTAAAATGAAGCAAGTTTCCTGCACTTTCAGCTCCTACGGCATCTTCAGATTATTAAGGAACCGGTCAACCAAAGATACATATGAAACAGGAAAACGAGGCAAGGAAAGGACTTAGTTCCTGCTTTATAACTTCAAGAAGAGGAGATAAGGTATAACTTACTCAGGTGGCAGGAGCGCAATCTCTATTTCCTGGAGAGACTTCCCTTTGGTTTCTATGACATTCTTCCTCACAAAAACTGCAGCTATCAAGCAAAAAGATGCAAATATGGAATAAAGAACCTGAGCTCCTAGAAGCTCCAGTAACCGCAAGAAGAACAAACCAACAAAGAAATTCACCACCTGGAAGAAAGTAAGCAGCCATGTCTTAGTATCTACATAACATGATGCTACTGTCAATAAAAATGACAGGAAAAAAGAGAAAGCTGGTACAGACACAGGGCCATGAACTTCTGCAAAATGGTTTCAGGTTCAGTAATAGGCGAAAATATCGACAATAAAAATCCAGAAATACATGTTAAACCGTTATACTCCCCACCGGGGAAATTATATCCTGATGAGAGAATGAAGACGGTTTACATCGACATTAAAATTAACATTTTTAATTGTTTGCTCACTCAACTATCATATGCTAGCTGAAATGTAATTCAGGCTAGATTGTAGCGTCTTGCTTCTTCAAGATCATGCAGAATGTAATTCAGGCTGCAACGCACTTACCCAATGAACAGACATACATACAGCCATAGCCTTTGCTCGAATCTTGTTGGGAAATATTTCAGGTAGAAGAAGACCAGGGACTGGGCCGGCTCCTAAAGCAAATGCCAACACGAACCTGCACAAGTAGTATTGACCTTTATTTAATTATTATTTTTACCTTCAAAAACTGTTAGCAATTAATGAAGATCAGATGCACAGATTAACTGTGTATGGTGCGGTTTCTACACCAACAAACAAGTCACCGTCATCTATAACCTCAAGGACAATCATAAGAGCCACTAATCAAAGTGAGATCTACAAACTGTGGGAAGGACGTCAGTCATGCACACCAAGGAACATAAAGTCTAATAGACATGCTAACTGTGCAGCAGTGGAGCATTGTAGAATGCCAGTAGTCATGTACGTTTAACTTTTGCTCTTTTTCACAGTGCAAAGATCATCTTCATAATCAATATAAAAATATCTAAGAATAAGAACAAATAAGGGAAATTTGCAAAATCTAACAAGGATGACGTGCCAAGGACAAGAAAAATATAGACTATTTAAGGAAGTTAATGATGCAACAGGGAAGCATTTTACAATGCTAATAATAACTGCATCAGCGACTACAAAGCACCAGAACCTAGTTGAGGCTTCAGAAGATCTGACCATTGTCCAGTCAAGCCACAATACACTCTGTCCTTAAGTTGGTCCATTTGCCAAGTTAAGGGATGAAATACATTTGGATACAGATACATCTGGATGGGATATATTAGAGCATAACCACTACTGATAGGCATATATACCGGCATGATGTTCTTATAAGTTATTTATGTGTGAATCCAACTTACTATAAGAACCAGCAATCCTTGTATAAGTGTTTGATGCGTGCACATCAAACCATATCATAGAGTTCTTACGTGGTGCTTGTTACTTGGGATTAACACAGGGAAAACAATTCGGAATCCCGAGAAGGAACACATGACACCTATTTCCCGAACATAATAATAAAGAAGCTCAAGAGATTGCTTGACCAAAAAACTTCTAAAGAGGACAACATCCAATCAAAACAGTAACCCAATTGAGACAATTGATCAAATAGAAAACAGCAACCAAATGGATGTAAAATGACAAATACTTGTGCTACATTTGGATAGGGAAAACAAGCATGCATATACAGGAAAGGAATCCCTGCAGATGTAGTTCTCTTAGACTTTAGTGTAAAATAAGGACCATGATACAAACCAAGATTGTACATATATATTTTAAATAATTATGCAATCTAAATTTGAAATCTAGCAATGCCATTCAATCCTGCCAAAATACTAGTTTAAGATGTTCACATTAGACCTAGTAAATAAGGCAGCAAATGTAACTCTTACATCAACATTCCACCAACTGAAAGATACAACATCCCATAACCTGCAAACTGAAACCTTGCTGCGGTAGCCTGAACACCCATCGCCACTGCCTGAATCGTTAGGGCATCATGAAAACAGTTACCCTACATATTATTAACAAAAAGAGGAGCAGCTGTTCGAATTGTCAATCTTCACATATAACATACCATGCCAATAAAACTCCACAACAGTAGCATCCTCCTTCCTAATTTGTCCATCAAAACCATTGCAACAATTGAGCCTGTAGACAATGGAAGTAAGTTATAGCTGCCATTCTTAAACTTCTAATGTTGCTAGTTGCTCATTACTTTTGCACAAGGTACTGTACCTGATAGATTAGCAATTCCTACACATATATTTGCAGTATCCGAGGGCACTCCAGCTTTTCTAAAGACCGTAGACGAGAAGTAAAATATAGCATTTATGCCTGATAGCTGTTGTAAGGCAAATAGCATTGTTCCAATAAAAACAACTGTACAAAAAAGAGGACTTGCAATGAAAAGAACTTCTTAGGACACACAGAAGTTCTGTAAGAATATAATAACAGTAAACGCAACTCGAGACAAGTCAGGATGAAGTTTACACATGAAAACCCACCTTTAAAATGACGACCACAGAGTAATTCTGAAAGCTTTACACCCTCTGTATCATCCCCTCTGTCTGCGCGCGACAATTCTTCTAATGCTGATTTTACATGTGATCCTCCCAAAAGTTTCTCAAATTCATCTCCCGCTTCATCAATTCTTCCATGCTGGGTAAACAAGAACACGAAGTCATAACAATGTAACATGCCTCACTTTTTTGAGTTGTCACAAACAGAAAAGCTAAATATTTTGTTCAATAATACTAACTGCTCAAATACACAGGATTTTTGAAGAGCAACAAGGGCAGGGTGCCCAAGGTGCTCACGTATACACGTAATTATTTGACATTGCAAACCATCCAATGCTGCAAGATACAGCTTACTACCCAATAAGTAGTATGATTAATAGTCTGTGGTCCTAAGACTCCTAACTGGAAACTTAACATTCCAAAAAAAAAGTTAAAAGTTTGAAGACTGAAGACAAGCAATTGAAAATGGTTTGTTTCAAAGACGACATGAAAACTCAAATGTCGCTTAATACTGAAAATGGCTGGATACTTATTACTAAATTGTTATAGGGGCCAAGCACAATAGAGAATAGGGTACCAACTGCGAAGGACGAATACAAATGTGGATGTTCCAATTAAAAGATGTCTTAGACCAACCCAATTCTTTTCGTACATGGTATTTGCTGATGTTTGCTATCATAAACTCATAGCTCCCTCTTCATCTCAAGTTCTTTAAAACTTAATCTCATGTTTCAAAGATAAAGAAACATAGCTTAATCAACCACGCTTGCGGGAGCAATCAAATACAAATATTTAAAGGCTAAAAACAACATATAAAGATATCAGCATATTGAGAACATGGCACATCATACCTTATAAAGCCAATGAGGACTCTCAGCACAAAATTCCATGCAGAGGGCAAGTAAAGCGGCCGGAGCAGCAGACACCCAAAAGCATACTCTCCACCTGGTAGCTCAAAGTGTTATGTTTATAATCATGTATTGTAGATAAACAGATAAATTGTGATACTTCGTGATGTATTTACCATCCCAAAACTTCCTTCACAGGAAGTCCCATAAAGAGGGATGCCATTAGACCAAGACAGGTTGCAATTTGTATAAAGCTTCCATAAGTTCCTCTAACTGTTGGAGGAGAAACCTACAAATTGGAACAAAACAAAAGTAAGTGATCAATAATATGGACTGCCACTACCTAGAAGCAATGATTTTAGAGAAATCATTTTCCGATACCTCAGTTATGTATAGCGAAGCTACTGGTGGACCAACACCCATACCCGTTCCAACTAAGAACCTACCAACAAGCATTCCTTGCAGAGTAGCTGAACTTGCACTACAAAATGCAACTTTTCAGAATAACTTCCAAAATCATCAAAAAATTTATGAATATGTGAAATATTAATGGTATTTTTCCACGATGCTAAGAACTTTCTAATCAGAGTAGAATAATTCATGCACATTATACATTTTTACATCCAAAGACCATACACATACTTGTAATAATGTAAAATATACAATAATACGTATGCTAAACTATTACACATCTTTATCACTTTGTGAAAGGAATATGCTTGGCTCTTCAATTTTTAAGGAGTACCTCGATGTATATCATTTCCTAATTCAAACATTTCTAGACTTATTGCAAACAATGCTTTGATGCTTTTTGCATTAGATTATAGTTTTTTTTTCTGAAATTGAAGGACTATCACACATGTAAAGTGAACAAAAAAAAATTGTAGGATATGTTTCCGTTACGAATGTTGTAGATTAAAACATAAATGACTGAGAATGCAATTCAGAGGTGTCTAAATGTATCTGAGAAGCATCTAAAGAGGTGGTGGTGTCCGACACATGGATTAATGTATTGGCATGGGTGATTCAGAGCAGAACTGCTTATGCTACATAGCTCTCGTCACTCGAGCAAATTACACTTCAACGGCTTCTTAACCAGGGTATCTTGTAATGGATGCCAAACTCTAAAGATTCAAACTAAATTGAAGAACCTAGTTTAGAAAGCACGTATCATACTAAGGCAGCAAATAATTCTTCAATAATCTAACTTGTTTGTTGAGCGTAAAGATAGAGGCAAGGTAATAGCTGAATCAATCTATCTATCTACTCAAATGACGCCTCCAGCGAGTAGTAATATCAGAAGTTCCACTACCTCAAACAAGCTCCGACGACAAGAGGCAAAGCAGACAGCTGAAATGCCCTTCGCCGCCCAATCCCATCCGCGATCCACCCACTAAACAAAGACCCAACAAGCGCTCCACCCAAGCACATGCTCACCACAAGCCCTAGATCAAAACAAGAACCAAAAATCAACAAACAAGCCAAACCTTAATTCCTTTCACAACCACTAGAAATAACAAAAACCCTCACCTTCTTCCAAGGTGTTCCCAGCAAACCCCAGATCCACCGATATGCTCTCCAGCGGCTCGTTCACAACACTAAGGCGGCAGCAAACAAGTGAATATAGGATTAAATTGCACAAAGTTCCTTCAATTAAAATAGTTATTCAGTTAATCGTACCCCAGATGATAACCAAATAAAAAGGAAGATATTGTAGCCACCAAAACATGAGGCAGGGATTGCTTCCATGAATAATGACTGCTATTATTATTTTCGCCTATTCCATCCTCTTCTCCCTTCATCTCATTCGACAAATAAGACCGAGCTACAATTCAAAATTTTAAAAATAGTATGAGAACATTTCCAATTTTATTACACAAAAATCTTTTTTTTTTCAAATTAAAAATATATATTAAAAAAAAACAAAACCTGATGAGACATCATCATCATCATCATCTATGGGGATCGAGAGATCCCTAGACGGCATTCGCTTGTGAACTGACGATGACAAAGTACGGCTCAGTTGCATAAATCTCTCTCTCTCTCTCTCTCTCTCTCTCTCTCTCTCTCAATTATCACATCGGCAAAAAGTGCTTGAGATAATTAATGATCCGAATTAACGAAAGTTTTGTGAGAGGCCAGGGCTAATAAGGAGAGCTCACCGCTTCCGCTTGCGTAAAGAATCAGCGCTGGGTGAAAGAAAAGGGCGGGTGGGGGTCAATGCTAACGTACGCCATACGCAGGTAGCTTCTGGTGAGCTTTCTCTCCGTCCACCAAACACGCGTTGTGTCCTGTTGTCCCGCTCGTGACTGTGGATCTTGGGTCGGCCCGCTGAGTCACTCGGTATGAATTGGGGCTGAAACGCATGAAGCCCATCAAATTACTTAGATTTCACGGCGTACGAAGGTAAAATAAAAATAAAAAATACATGCGAAGTTCATTCCGTTTTGCCTTCACCAATTAATTAATTATTGGCACATCTTAGTCGAATCTTCTCTTTAACAATTTCTCCCGTAAGCCATATTTAGCTGAGAGATAATGCGGAGTCTTAAAGCAAATGATAGATCTTGAATGGGCCTATTTCTCTGTTGAAAGTTGAAATCGGTTACCAGATGATGAGCTTCAGCTTTTCATTCTAACTAGGTGAGATGCACGTGCAATGCACGTGGTTAAATATCATGATTATTTAAATTAATAAAAAAAAGTAAAAAGAAAAAAGAAAATAAAGTTTTTTGTAGGATTGACCATCAACTCAATAATCTCTCTCTCAAATAAAATATTGTCATTGTTTCCTTCAACCCAAACTGTGGCCACATGATCTACTATTTGTGAGTTATAAACAAATTAATTTAGTACAACATCTCTATTTATTAGTATCTTGAAGTCTTCAAAAGATGGGTGATCATTCAATTCACAAAGGAATTTTGTATATGAATTTACTTGCAATATGTCCGTTAAACTTTTAGTTGTGGTTTGACTCATATTCACGTTAACTTTTAGTTGTGATTTTACTCATATTTACATTATAAAATATTCTCATTCAATTTTATAGCTTATTCTTTGTACCATAGAAATAAAACTGAAAGTATAAAGAATTATTTTCTTGTGAAATTAGAGCAGGGAGATTATGATATATTTCGCCATGAGCTCTAAATATAAAAAAAATTCTTTAATGCAATGTCCCTATCAAATCTTACACCAAACGATGTGAATTAAAAATGCTATTATAATTTATTTGTCTAGGGCAATTATATTGTATATAAAACATATAACTCATCTGAAATATTCACAGCTGCTAAGTGGATTTTGCTGTTGTGAGAACAACATGCTAGAAGCTCGTATTTAAACTTTTTAGCTCTATAAAGACCCAAGAATTTGGAGTGTATAGCTTATACATTGTAAAGAACATATTGGTTCATGAAGAATTTTCTCTGATAAGGATATTATTATAACGATATTATTATTCAGTACTGAATCAATTTTATTATATAAGATTATATGACCCATTTTAATAAATTATAAAGTATATATATGAAAACCTCAATGCTTATAGCCAGTAGGTGGTCTCTACAAAATAGGTTAACTTTACATTATAGTTTGCTATTTGTAGTATTGTTGGCAATATCATTATCCTTCCTCTTTATCTTATTATTCATGCTTTTTTGATGTAAGTTCTCTTTTACTAATTACTCAATTGACTATATTTAGTTTTTATAATATCAAATGTTAGAATATTTTTTTCTATTTTAAAAATATTGACATTATTTTCTTAAAAAATATATACACATAGTAGCAACAGTATATACTTCAGTTTAACTCAAATATTGGCTTGAAACCATTTAGAGTGAGGTTTTTCTACGCTAGAATGATGATATAGTGATTACACGATCCAAAAATCAAAGAAGAAATTTCTTCAAAAAAAAGTAATTTAATATATCAAATTAACAACTAATTTATAAAATATATATGGGCAGTTGAAATAGTAATAGAAAGTAAGGTGTATATCTTCATAAAAATTTTATAGCGAGTGACCAACTACAATCATCCTAATTTAAGCATAAATAATTATTATTATAGTTACTAATTTGATACTCGTAACTATAGAATAAATCTCAAGCAAAAAATAGGAATTGAGATTGGATTATCCTGTAGGTAAATAAATAAATTTTATTAGAGCTCCTCTTTATATTAAATTTAAAAGTAATAATTTAAATTATTAAGCGCCAAATATTAGCTCATATGAGAAAGTAAAGTAATTTATAATCAATATACATATATAGTCAATCAATCAAACATATAAAAATTATGATGACCACAGTCAAACTCAGTTGGGGTCACATTAAATATAATTTATAAAAAATAGTACATTAAAGTCAAAATATTTTTAACCATTATATAGATTGTTTGAAAAATTTTACATATATAAATTATACTGCCTAGGAATAGTGATGTGCACACTTAACTATAGCCTAATAATCTTAAAAATAACTTACTCTACAATATCATTATTTATTGAAGTATCTATGTATTACACTAAAAACACAATGCAGATTTAGAAAACTACAAAATAAACACCCTCAAAAGTTTTAAAAATTATAAAAAACACCCTAAAATCTTGTAATTTATAAATACACAAAACTATTAAACATTATATTGAAATTAAGGAATTACCAAAAATTATTAAAAAAATTTAAACTTTGGAGGGGTAATTTGTAATGTACTAAATTTTAAATTTAATAGATTTTTAATTAGTTATGTTCTTTTAAAAAATGTTATGGATAATATTGACCAAGAAAAGTTTTTCCTAAACCTATACTTTTAAAGGGTGTATGATATTTTTTATAAAATTTTAATTTTTTAGGGGTTCTTAGTAATTTTGCATATTCATTTTAATAACTATAGGTTAGAAATTCCCATGATGTTTTTTCATAAATTATAAAATTTAGGGTCTATTTGCAATTTTTTAAACTTATAGGCCTTTTCTACAGATTGTAAATTATTTATAGACTATTTATAATTTCTATGCTTTTAATTTACTAATGAGTTTAAAAATATCAGGGTGTTTTTTGTAAACTTTAAATTTTAAGAGTTTGTTTGTAATTTTTAAAACTTTAAGGGTGTTTTGTATAAATTATATAGGGGATATTTGTAATTCTTATATTTTTAATGCACTGTTAGGTTGGAAATTATCAGATTTTTTGTAAATTTTATAATTTTGAGGGTTTTATTTTATAATTTGTAAAAAGTTTAGTGTGTTTATTATAAATTTTATAAATTTTTGGGGGTTGTTTGTGTTATTTGTAGGTTTTTAGTGTGTTTATAGGTTTGAAAATTTTAAGGTGTTTTTTATAAATTTTAAAATTTTAGGGTTTTTTTTAATTTTTAAAACTTACAAGATATTTTCTCCAGAGTCAAAAAACTTTCAGTTTCTCGCTAGCATATGTTTTTCAGATTTCTCACTGAATTGAAATAAGTAAAATTTATAATTTTTAAGATGCTTTAATAAAATTTTAAATTTGTAGGGGTTTTTTTTTGCAATTTAAAAAACTTGAAGAATATTTTTTACAAAGTCCAAAAATATTTAGGTGCTAGCTAGCATATGTTTTTTAGATTTCTCTACGATTTAAAACAAGTAAAGGATTTGAATTATATGAAACATATCTCTTTTATCAAATAACATGTTAAGTCTCATTAGTGAATAAGATAAATCATTTAGTTACTAATTTAAAGAAGATAGGATAATTAGAATAGATTAGGATAATAATGTAATATTTTAAAAAGTTAAGGGTAATATTGACCATTAAAAGATTTTCCCAAACTCGTACTTTTAAAGGGAGTATGATATATTAGTATCAAGTAGTACTAAAATTTGATTTACTTTATTTGTTATCTGTTCTTTTTGAATTTTAATTTAAAAATATCTTCATTGAAGCGTTATGCTACTTGTGCAACTTTTATTAGTGAATACTCCACATCTTAGAGCATGTTTGGTCAACAAGAAAAATTATGAAGTAAAAAGTAGTTGAAATACACTTTTTTCTCCTCTACAAAGTTTTAGAAGTAGTAGAAATAGTATTTCTTCTACTTCATTCATTTCTTTTTGTTTTCTTCCGGATAATGACTAAATATTGTTAGAGAGCAAGAGGATCTGTTGGGATATTATTTATAAACTAGTTTTTTAGCCTTGTGTCAAGCACGGTCTTATCGCAATCCACTTACATTTTGTTTTGTTTCAATCACTCGTATCCCAATAGAATTTAAAAATTTTACTGACTCACCTCCCCTTCTAAAGCATGTGAACCTCGTGATTGAGGTTAGACAATATGTACCTGCTCGGAAATCATGATGATGAACAAATTATATAATGCTATAATTAAACTTAAGATAATTTAAACTAATACTTTCATATGAAATGAATAAACTAAAGAAAATCAAAATGTATCTAAATACAACTTGAATGCAATTAAGATATTAAACAGTTAATGTTTAAAGACATTATTCACAATTGATGCATCCTAAAAAAATCTCTATCAATCAACAAATCATATAATGCAATAAGTAAAATATTAAGAAAATCTCCTATAATTTTCAGCCATTTTTTCTCCGTTCATAATCCTCTTCTTCAAAGTTGAAAGAGCTAGTTCTTTATTTATTTCTGCAAAATATAAAACATGTGTAATAAGTAAATCACCATAAAAATATTATATATTAAAAAAAGTTAATGTATAAATAATTCAACCTGATTGTATCCTTGTTTTGTTACTGGTTGTAGGTGGGGTTTTAAATGTAGAAGAATCTAGTGTAGTAATAGATGATATACCTAAAATTTTCTTTTTGTCTTTGCTATTAGTGGTCGATATCTGTGTGGATAAGTCTGCATTTAATCCAACAAATTGATTATCAATAGTACGATCCTGATTCGATTCAATTGGCTCTCATCCTGTGATAATTAATATATTCGTCTTAGAATAACATAAACATAATTTAATTTTTGAAGTAAAAAACTAATATTAAATTTAACAAAAACTTTCTTTTTAAATTTTTTATCAAATGTGTTTCCCGACGTCGACAAGTCTAGAGTATTCAATGGATTGACTATTACCGCCATCAACCTGTGTCGATAAGTCTGGAGTATTCAATGAATTGGCTGTCATATCCATCAACCTATGTCATATCGAGGGATTTCTCATCCTTTTATAAAAGTAAAATTAGTATTAGAATAATGAATACATTGCATAAAATTATAGAATATAATGTTATTAACTATATTATCAAAGTCTTATCTTTCCATTGGTTAGTATTAATAGTCCGTTGAGTTTTTCATCATCCACATTATCATCAACGATTTTAATAACTATGTAGTCTTCAATACATTTTCTTGTGTTTAATTCTATAACTTTCACACGGAAACACATATTTTTACTAATTAATCTCTTGATAGAAAGTGGAATATCCTTGTTTTCTACATCCTATTTAAGCAATATAAAATCAAAATTTCAACTTCATCGATTCAATTAAAAAAACATGTTAAAACTTTAATTTAATTTTAAGAAAATTTACCAAACTCAACAAAATTGCTAATTCTGAAGGATCAATTTTCATCAAATAAAGAGCATCATGATGGAATATCACAAATATAGTAATGCTTATTCCATTTGTTACTTGTAAGATAAATTTGTACTTGAAGTTAATTAACATATTCACGTCATATTAAAATTGTTTAACATAATTTTTTAAAACATAAAATTAGGAATATTTATAAAATTTATAATATCCTATTTACTTCTCTTATATATGTTTGATTTCCTTTTTGTGACAATACAGTAAAGAATATCATTTATCTCTTTCAACTTGATATTGCAATTAGCATGAGAAGGATATCGTCAACGCGACATCTCCTCAATTCCCATGATTTGAGCATTGCAAAAGAAACGTTTCTCTTAAAAATTGTATATATTAATGATTCAATCATCAAATGAATTATAAGACAACAGTAAAAAAATAAATTGCATGATAAACGATTTAAACCATTAACCTGAGGTCTAAGTTATGTATTTATCTAAGGATTGTATTATAATTTAATTGATATGTGTTTTTTATAAATCATTTTAGCTACTTAAAATGTCCAAGTATACTTTGAAATAATAAGACAGCTTTTTTCATTGTCTCATGTTTTTTTATATACATATAGTGTTAAAACTATAATTAAATATATACTAAAATTTAGTAAATAGTTCAATAGTAAAAAATATTAAAATTCACTTACATTGCCATTATTCAATTCTTTCACTTCAAATAAGTCATCAATAAATTGTCATCGATTTCAAACTTCACTTGTGTGTTTAGTGATCTTATTCCAGTCTTAAAATTTTGGTATTGAGTTGGCGCATCAATGGCACAGAGAAAAAAAGTACAGAAAAATAACTACAATTATTTAAAAAATAACTACAATCATTCTAAATATACTTTATGAAAATAATATTATATATTAATGTACAAAAAAATATAAAATACCTTTGAATTTGAACAATATCCTATTGTTAATCAGGTTTTTAAAATTTAACCAACATTTATTATATATTATCATTAACCGTATTTTATATTAATTCACCCAAAAATAAATTCCTACATTGTTTTACTCAATAATAGTTTATTTTTATCTATAATTCTCAAAACTGTTATGTTCTGAAGAAAAATATTTTAAAAATGGTAAAATTTAACCTTTAAGTATAGTGACAATGTTGCTGAATAAGAAATAATTGAATATATATATTCTACAAAATTTAGAAAAGTCTTAATGAAAGAGAGAATATAATAAATCAGTAAATAAATAAAAGTGATGAAGCATTGCTTTCAAGAGCACCATATGCATAAGAAGCTTCATCTACTCAAGAGAAAATATCAAGACTCAAGTCATGTATTTCTATGTGAGGGATATTTGCTATTTTATTTTTCTCTCTAGTACTTAATGTAGGCAAGTAGTTTGTTGATTACACTTGAAGCTCATGGGATATCACACTTGCACACTTTCAAAACTCGTATTTTGGTACTTTTGCTAAAATGATGGTTTTCACACATACGAGGACCTTTTTACAAAATTCCTTTTCAAACAAGTTTATCAAAATGTTTATAAACTATTCCCAAAGTTTTATATTTTTGGAGTTTATTTACTATTTTTAACAGAGCCTTGAAACTCAATTTCAAAATTGATTAAGGCTGATAACCTGTTTTCAGTCGATTGACCAGTCGACTGATGACATCAGTCGACTGATGTATCGACTGATAAAACTGCCCGTAATCATCAAAAGTTTTTGTTCTATTTTGGTAGATTGACCAGTCGACTGACGAGTTGTCAGTCGACTGAAAGTGATCGTCAGTCGATTGATGAGCTAGTATTTGAATACAACGTTCAGTTCATCAGTCGACTGATGCTTCCCATCAGTCGACTGATAAGAAGTCTAAAGACTAGTTTTTTACAGAATTTGTTTCTCGATTTTTGAGGGATTTCTGCTGATTCTTTGGGGTTTTGGCTGTTGTCTTCTCTTCCTATAAATACCTAACAACCCCAACTACTTCAGTACCCAAGCTTTCATTGCAAATCTCTTGTGTTTGAGTTTATTGTTTTCAAAGAGCTTTAACTTTCATTTGCTTTCACTATTTCAAAGCCCACATCCCTAGCTTCAATTGAAATCTCCTCTCTTGCCATAGGGCTACTGTAAAGAGAGTGTTTTTCTTTGATTTTCTACTATTGTGAGTTTGATCTCGTGGAGATCTATTGTGTGGTTGTGAAATCTCGGTGGAGATCGTTGTGTAGAAGAAGTTTCAGTTTTCAAACCGGGTGTGTAGTGGATTTCTCCTCGAGAGTGAGGAGCGAGGACGTAGGTCAGCGGACCGAACCTCGTGAACATACCACGTGTCATCAATTGACTAACTATCTCTATCCCTACTCTCTTTTATTATCATTGCATTTTATATTTGTGTGTGGTTTGTTGGAATATCTTTTAATTGAATATTATTTGTCCATAAACCCTATTCACCCCCCCTCTAGGGCCTTTCAATTGGTATCAGAGCAATGTTTCTACTGTTTGTTAGGCTTAAACCCCTTAGAGAAAAGATCTAAATGACAATGAATATGCATATACTAGAAGGACAATCCACCACTAGGCCACCCCTTTTTACCGGTACCAACTTTGCCTATTTAAAAGCTAGGATGATAATTTATTTATAATGCATTGACCTTGATATCCTAGACATCGTGGAGAAAAAATATGTCAAGAAACTTTGTAGTGAATTGACCTAGGATGAGAGGAAATTAGCTAACCTTAATATTAAGGCCATGAATGTGTTGGCCTTCTTGTTTTGATGATGATTTACAAACAATTTACTACTAATGTTGTTTGTCTAGTATTTGTGTTTTCTTATTTATTATAGACAAACAACGTTGTTGGAGGATGGATGGATTGTGCTTCAACGATGATATCCAAAGGAGGTTGGCGGAATGTCGGGTTGAAGCCTATACAATTCAAGTTAAAGATCAAGTTCAAGCTTCATCCGCAACGTGTACCAAGTCAAGCTAAATTGAAGATCAAGATTGCTTAGGTAATGTAGTTTAGGTTTTATATTATGTGTGTTAAGTACCTTAAGCTCAATATCATATACACACACGTATTTGGTTTCTATGTATATATATAGTTATATAAAAGCCTATACAATTCAAGTTAAAGATCAAGTTCAAGCTTCATCCGCAAGTGTACCAAGTCAAGCTTAATTGAAGATCAAGATTGCTTGGGTAATGTAGTTTTAGATTTTATATTATGTGTGTTTAGTACTTTAAGCTCAATCATACACACACATACACGCTTTGGTTTTGGTTTTGTATATATACAGTTATATATTTTCAAAAGTTGGTTTAAGTCAAAATATCAAAATATCAATTTTCAGGTTTTCATGTTTTGGACTATTTTGTAAAATGATGATATTTTTCATTTGGGAAGTCCTTTTTCGAAACCAGTCATTGTAGCATGTTTATTATCATGTCTACAATCATTCCCCAAAGTTTTACATTTTTTGGAATTTATTTGATATTTTTAAACAGCGTTTTAAAACCAGATATACAGTTTTTTGAGTATCAGTATTCGGTCGACCGCACCGGTCGACCGAACCTGAGGTCAAAAGTTCGTCGACCGCACCGGTCGACCGAATCTGAGTTCATATTTTCACTGGGCGACAGACGTCTGTCGGTCGACCGGTATGGTCGACCGATGAAAATTTTCAGTCGACCGACGAAATTTTTGGTCGACCGACGCCGTCCAGTTCAGCTTCCAACGGCTAGTTTTTTTTTAAGAGAGTTTTAATCAAGGGTTTATGTTTGGTTTAAGTGTGTTTATAAGCTTTTAAGCATTTGAGTGTTTTGGTTTTGTGAATCACTTCCACAAGAGCTTGAGGAGATCATCTATTGGTGTTTGAGCATCCAACTCTTCTCCTTCCACTCTTGATCTATTGAGAAGTTTTCTAAACTCAATCTAGCTTCATATTTTATATTGTTTGATTATCTTTTTATTAAGCTAGTGTTCATATTGAGTTTAGTTGATTTTATTATCTCTTTGTTCACACACAACCTATTGAGCTTATTGTATTTACATTCATAGTATAATTTGGGGTTGTGGGTTTGTGACTAAGAGTTGTGCTTAATTGAGTTCTCACCTTGTTTAGAGAACAAATCATTTGATTTATATTGTGCTTATTGTGAGGATTCACTTGTAATACACTTGTACACCGAGAGAAGTGTGTGGTGAGAGACGGGGTCGAATCCAAGAGGAGTGGCGTCGGTTGACGTGCCTAGGGAGAGGTTGTAACCGAGCACTTGAGGAGGAGGACACGGGCTAGGACCAACACTTAGTGTGTGAGGTGTGATTACATAGTGATTGTATTGTGAGGTGTAAACGTTGTTCGGGTGAACGTAGAAAACCCGGTTGTGATAGTGGAGATCTCCTCGAGGTGAGGAGCGGGGACGTAGGTCGTGGGGACCGAACCTCGTAAACATATCGTTTGTTTGTGATTGCATTGGCGTACTTATTTTTATGTTCATATCTTATATCGCCCTCATATATTGCTTGTTGATCATATTGCCCACTATCTAGTTTAGTTTGTTTTACCCTTGTGTTAGTTTATATATCCTTGCATATATCATATAGTATACCTCTTTGCTAGGATATATCACCTTGTGTATATTGCATATTCTTGCACTTAACTCTTTGTATATCTATCTTGCAAGAATATAACTTGTTAATTAATTTTAATTGGCATTTAATCGGATTAGATTAGCATAAGACCCTAATCACCCCCCCTCTAGGGTCTAACAATTGGTATCAGAGCTTGGTGCTCTTTGATTTAAGGTCTAATCGCCTTGAGTTAAAGATCCAAGTTAGCTTATTGTGCTAATCTAATTTTGAGCTTTTATTTGTATCTTGCTTGCCTTTTATATTATGGATATGCATGGTTTAGGTTATGCCATCAATATTGCTCCTAGATTAGATAATTTCCCCTATGCCCAATGGTGTGTTAGATTTAAACTATTTGTTAGATCTAAACATTTTGATTTATGGGAAATTATAGATGATGCTTATATTGTGCCCATTTTGGAGAAATCCAAGTGGAATAAAAATGATCATCGCATGTTTACTATGAACAACATTTTGTTAGAATATTTGTTAAATGCTTTTAACTCATCTATGTCTAACAAGTTTGTTCATTTTGATAGTGCTTACACCTTATGGATATTTATAGAAGCACATCAAGGAGACTTGGAGGCGATCCGACAAGCTTTGGAGGATCCCGCTTCAAGTTCTAAAGGAGCATCATGCACACGGCCACTAGGCGATAGCCCTAGTGAGGTTTGCGAGTTCGAAACCATAAATGATTTACCTAATGATGAACTTGCTTGTGCTAGTGGAGCATCATGCACACGGCCACTAGGCGATAGCCCTAGTGAGGTTTGCGAGTTCGAAACCATAAATGATTTACCTAATGATGAACTTGCTTGTGCTAGTGAAAAATTATTACATGCCTTTAACAAATTGCAAAATGATTCATTAATTTACAAAGCGAGCATGAAATTTTGAAATCCGATCATGAGTTGTTAGCATCTAAGTTTGAAACTATTTCTAATGAAAATGTGATCCTTAAAGAAAACAATGAAAAATTAAAATTGGATCATGTTTCTTTAACTTCAAACGTTGCTAGTTTAACTCATGAAAGAGATAATGCCATGTTAGAAGTAAAGAACATACAAAATGATACTGCTTCTTTTATAAATGACTACTTATGTTCTACTTCTAAAAGTGCATATGTGCCTAAAAATGAAGACTTGAATCTTATGAAAAATTGCATTTCATCTTTAGATTCAACTTTTAAGAAGCTTATGGACATGTGTGCCAAGACTAAATCAAAATCATCCACTCATTATGCACACATGTATAGCAAAACTTATAAGTGTTCTATTTGCGGCCGTCAAGGTCATTTAGCTAAGTTTTGTTATGATGCACAAAAACATAAGAATATTAATCATTCTTGTGCATCTCATGTAGCTTCTTCATCACATGTACACACATATGCACCCATTATTCATCATAAGCATGCTCATGTGTATAGATGTGATCATTGTGGTCATCTTGGTCATTTGGCCAAATATTGTTTTGATTTGAAAATTAAATCTCATTTGCCAAATGCTTCTAGTAGACCACATATTTTTAAATGTGATATTTGTGATAGGTTTGGACATCTTGCTAAATTTTGTTTTGATTTGCAAAATACTCCAAATTTGCAATTTGCTCCAAAAAGACCACCTTTGTTTAATGACATTTCTCATTTGCAAAATAATTTTAAAAGAAAATCTTTATTTGCAAATGATTCCCGTGCACGAGCTAATGATAATTTTAAAAGAAAATCTTTATTTGCAAATGATTCCCGTGCACGAGCTAATGGTCCACAAAAACAAAAGGATATCTTTCATTGCACAAATTGCAATCGGAAGGGTCATTTGAATGAATATTCTTTTGACCATGTTAGTGCACCATATGTGCCTAAGAGGGTTCATAACCCTAGGGCCTTGAGCTTAAATGATAGGGGCCATGTCCCTAAATCTTTTGGTACTAAGAGTTCTTGGGTACCAAAACAAATTTAAACTTTAAACCAAGAATTTTAGTGTTCTTATTTTTTTCCTAAGAGTTCTTGGGTACCAAAACAAATTTAAACTTTAAACCAAGAATTTTAGTGTTCTTATTTTTTTCCTTTCTTGGTTTTAAAATTATGTCTTAAAATATTTTGATTATGAAAATAAATTTATAATTGATAAAATCTTTTGTTTTCATGATTATTTGTTTTGTTTTGATGAGAGGTTTCAATTGTTGCCTCTCTTAAAAATTGTGTTTTGATTTGTTGCTTTTGAATTCATTATAATTCACTTATATGATGATATTTATGTGTTTGTGCTAATGGATCATCTATTCGTGCTTTATAATGTATTCTATGAGTGGTTTGATCAAGTCTTACAAAAGAATTTTTTTTGTTGATCAAACATCATTTTTGGTTTAAATGGTTGATTTATGATTTCATTTGGTTGATGTGTTTTCATTCGAAAACTCTTTTTCCATGATTCTCATGTTTTTCTCACTTTTGATTTCATAAATCTATTTTTTTATACATGGTATTTAGGCTTGTATTTTGAGACACCTATTTATCGTGACATATCATTATGTGTTCTCATTATCTCTTGGATGTGAGTGATTTTTGGCATATCATTTATGCTTGCTCACATGTTTGCCATGATCTTTTATTGCTTATATTTCATATGGCTTTTTGATAGGGGGAGCTATTCCCTATATTTGCTTTATACTCATTTATGCTTATTGATAGGGGGAGCTTTCGCTCTCTTATTCTTTTTGTCCCATTTTTGATGTTGTCAAAGGGGGAGAAATATTGTGAGTATGTGTATATTCTTTCTTGTTCATATGCATGTGAATTATAATTTATATATTCATTTCCTTTCATGCATATATCCTTTTTTGTAAATTATTTGTCATCATTAAAAAGGGGGAGATTGTTGGCCTTCTTGTTTTGATGATGATTTACAAACAATTTACTTTTTGTCATCATTAAAAAGGGGGAGATTGTTGGCCTTCTTGTTTTGATGATGATTTACAAACAATTTACTACTAATGTTGTTTCTTGTTTTGATGATGATTTACAAACAATTTACTACTAATGTTGTTTGTCTAGTATTTGTGTTTTCTTATGTATTATAGACAAACAATGTTGTTGGAGGATGGATGGATTGCGCTTCAATGATGATATTCAAAGGAGGTTGGCGGAATGTCGGGTTGAAGCCTATACAATTCAAGTTAAAGATCAAGTTCAAGCTTCATCCGCAAGTGTACCAAGTCAAGCTTAATTGAAGATCAAGATTGCTTGGGTAATGTAGTTTTAGATTTTATATTATGTGTGTTTAGTACTTTAAGCTCAATCATACACACACATACACGCTTTGGTTTTGGTTTTGTATATATACAGTTATATATATACATATATATTTTTGGTTTAATAATTTTCGAGTTTATATATGAAACAAATGAATAGAATTGGAAAATACTATTTTGTTTAATGTTTATATGCCTATATATGATTTCATCTTTAACAAGCTTATATTTAATGAAATCATATTTAGTGTTTTGAATATATTGCATAGAATAGGCAATTTCATGAAAATATCGTATTTCTAGGTTATAGACTTCATAACAACATGTTATATCGTTTATCAAGTCTATACAATCATTTCATAAGGTTTCAAAATGTTGTTTAAGTCAAAATATCAAAATATCAATTTTCAGGTTTTCATGTTTTTGAACTATTTTGCAAAATGATGATTTTTCACAAATGGGAAATGTAATTTGGAAAATTCTTGTTGTAACATGTTTGTTTTCATGTTTATATACACTTCCCAAAGTTTCATAATTTTTGGACTTCATTTGTCATTTTTAACATTTTTCCAAAAGTCAAAATTTCCTTTTAAAAACAGGTTTCTATTTATGTCAGTTTTCGGTCGACCGAACCGGTCGACCGAACCTGAGTTCTCGTGTTTACTGGGCGACAGAGAGTCTGTCGGTCGACCGGTCCGGTCGACCGAAAGCTCCATCGGTCGACCGCACCGGTCGACCGACGAAGTCTCTGTTTGTTTCTTCATTTTTCAAACCTGCTCGCGGTCGACCGGATTTTCCGTCGGTCGACCGAATTCCTTCTTTCGGTCGACCGAACGTTCTGTCGGTCGACCGCCAATAGAGCTGTTGGTTCTAACGGCTATTTCTGAGCTGATTTTTCTGGGGCTTTTTGGTCTTTCTGTTTTGAGGTTTTGGCTGAGATTTCAAGTGGGTATAAATACCCAATTGCTGATCTCTTTTCAGGTAATCTAAGAATGTTTTAAAGAAGATTTTAAACAAGTTTTAAACAAGGGTTTAAGTGTGTTTAAGGGTTTGTTTTGTTTGTGAAGAAGTTTTCACAAGTGGAGGAGATCATCTTCTTGTTTGGGCTCCAATCTCCATCTCCCCATCTTGTCTTCCATTGAGAAGTTTTCTAAACTCTACTCTAGCTTTCATTTGTTATTTGTTAATTATCAATTCTATTAAAGCTAGTTTTATATTGAGTTTAGATTTGATTTCACTCATTGTTACACACACCCACTTTGAGCTTATTGTATTTGCATTCATAATATATTAGGGTTGTGAGAGTTGTAGCATTGAGTGTGAGCTTTTATTGTGTTCTCATCCATATTAGAGAACAATTTATATTTGTTACATTGTGAGATTGTTAGGTTTTCGGTGAGCTAGAAACCGAGTGTGGTGTGAAAGTTTTCGGTGAACTAGAAAACCGATTGTGAGGAGTGACGTTGATCGGTGAGCGTTGAAAACCGATACTGTGAGGTGTAAACGTTATTCGGGTGAACGTAGAAAACCCGGTTGTGATAGTGGATTTCTCCCCGGGAGTGGGGAGCGGAGACGTAGGACGGAAGGTCCGAACTCCGTGATCATATCGTGTGTTTGTGATTGCATTGGCGTTCTTATTCTTGTTTTCCTAGGTTATATATCCTTGCATATATATTTTGCTATATATCTCTTTGCTAGGATATTTTGTTATTAGTTTTAATTGGCATAAAATCGGATTAGATTAGCATAAGACCCTAATCACCCCCCCCTCTAGGGTCTGACAGAATGCACTAATTTGTGGTCTTACGCCCAATGAATATAAGAGAGTTTCTACATGTGCAACCACATACGAAATCTGGGAGAAGTTATGCATCACCCATGAGGGAACCCCCCAAGTGAAGGAGTCTAAGATTAGTGGACTCATGCATGATTATGAACTTTTTAAAATGCTTCCAAATGAATCTATCGATTCTATGTTTTCTCGGTTTACTAACATCATAAATGAATTACATGGTCTTGACAAGGTTTTGGAGAATCAAGAGATGAATTACAAAATTCTTTGCTCTTTGATACCGGCTTAGGAACCTAAAGCCACAGCCATTGAAGAAGCTCATGACCTTCAACTCTCACTTTTGATGGACTTATTGGCAAGCTCAAGGTCCATGAAAAGAAGATCAAGGAGAAGGAAGAAGCAATCTCAAAAGCAACCGAGGAGCCACCCCAAAAATTAAAGTCCATAGCTCTCAAGGGAGTAATTGACGATTCATCCTCCTCGGATAGTGAAGATGATGTCTCTAGAAAAGTGACACACCTCTCTAGAAGAATATTAAAATTAATTAAAATGAATAAAAATTTTAAGAATCGATCTAACAACAAATTTTCATCTCGTATAAGTAAATGCTTCGAATGCAACGAACCGGGACACCTAGCCAAGGATTGTCCCAAGCTCAAGGAAAAATATTTGAAATACAAGAAGAAGAATGCTATTATGCCGGTTGGGATGAAAACACAAGTAAGAAAGCATAATATTTTAGATTGATGACTGATTGATACTTGATTGCAATTGGGTAATTTTTGCACAAATAAGTGGGTCGTCATATTACTGTTACCGTGGTTGAGTGATTTTCTTATTATAATTCAATGCAAGTGTGTGCTTTGACAATAACATGGAGTAAATTTTAGATTCATTTCATAAAACTTCATTAAAATTCACATTTTAACTCATTTCATGAAATTTGCAGCTTGGCCAAGTTGTGAAGGAGCCACTTGCTTACTGAATTGTTTTCAGCAGCCAATGCAGTTAGACTCATACCAAAAGACTTTGTTGATCGTGGAAGCAACTCCTCTCAATTTGGGATTGCAAATTAACAGACATGTGATAAGATTTTGGAGATTGAGAAACAAATTTTCAGTGTGGGGGTTAAAGGTGCTGAAATCAACAATGACATAGTACAAAACACCTTATGGTTCAACACCTTATGATTCAGATGTAGCTGTTTATTTTGAGTCCTTGCCAAATGTAATGCTGCAAATACAATCATAACACCTTATGATTCAACATGACATGAGTTGTTCAAGAAAATGTTGTATTGGATAAATTATGAGGCGTTTTAACAGACATATTTTGTCTGAGTCGAACCTCTAGAGTGTTGCTTCACTATGACAATCTATTGGATAATCTATGTTGTTAGTTTAAAGTTCTTGCTAACATAATGATGTAAATGCATTGGCATAGTATAGGTGACAATCAGAATATCTTATGATTTAACTCAACATGAATTGTTTTAAACGACTGATGTATTCGTGGTGTTGATATGAGAAAAGTTCTTGTTTAGAATCTATAATATTTCAGGCATGTCCAGCTTCTTGTTTGGAAGTCCAAAGTGAACAAACATAAACATGCTTCCTCATTATAGTAACCTGGAAACAACGCAGGAAGCTAAGATAATATCCGCTAAATAGCAAACAACATTAAGAGGGAAATATA
The DNA here is from genome assembly GCF_001876935.1 of Asparagus officinalis. Lineage (NCBI taxonomy): Eukaryota > Viridiplantae > Streptophyta > Magnoliopsida > Asparagales > Asparagaceae > Asparagus > Asparagus officinalis. Next base: position 59,875,764 of record NC_033794.1, read on the forward strand.
AATTGCATTCTATGGAATCAAAATATGACATCATTCTTCTCCCTATAGCTCTAATAAACTTACAAATCACATTACATGCTTTTTGTAATGAAGAAATCAACAAATACTGCAACGATACATACTAGAAACACTAATATTGTAAACACTGAACCTAATACAAAAGCATAGATGGAGGAAATAACAGTTTCTCCAAGTTTTTCCTTGTCCTCATCCAGATTATTCCCCTCTAGAAATATTCATTTAGAACATAAACAGGTGTTTGGATAGGCCTTGAGTTGGATGCTGAATCACGAGCGATGGTGTGTTTCTCCCATTCAATCAAAGCCTCTTCGTACGTTGCATACCCTTTGAAGGAGGCATTTGGGGATTTATTAACTTAAGATTTGTATTCCTCCTAATTATTAAAAATACCACATCATCGACCTCTCTTCACAACATAAAAACTCTTCCTTGCCATGGATAACCTAGAAATATTCGTATGCATGACTTATAAAAGTTGAGAAGAAGTATCATTTAGGACACTTTCCTCCCTGTACAAATAGAACTTTAACTAAAACTCTAATTTTAATATGCACTCAAATAATTCTACACCAGCCTCTGTCAATTATTCAAACACAATGAGTCATTCGTCAACAACCAAGCAATTACTTAGTCATTTTACAGTCATAGCCAAAGTCACATACGTGAATCATGCTTTACCAACAATCAAGCATAGCCCAAGACATTCTATCAAATAACAACAACACAAGTTTGAGAATGATCACTGATTATTGAGTAAAAAAGAATTCACTATTTTTCAGTTTATCAGCAAATTAAAAAAATTAATTTTTACTAATTTTGCTACTGAGATGCAGACTCAAATATTGTAGAAAGTTAAAATGTCATGAATCATGATTTATTCAGCTGCACTGGAGCCCTAATCTAAATGCAATCAACAATAGAACACACTTCTACAATGGAATCCATATCCAAGGCCAAGTAATCAGTAAACAATCAGATCATGAATCAAAACTACATGCAGACAATATCAATACTAATCAGCTAATCTAGATGTCAAAATAAGTTCATAATGCACTTTGAATAATAAAGTTTAGCGCAACAAGTCCAGATATTACTCATCTTACTTCCATTAAACTTGCACACACATTTATCTGCTTTTATTTTTGTGAAACACGAAGATTGATTTTATATCTAAATAGTGTCAACATCAATATACATATTTCATGATCAATAATTTAAAGGGATCCACCAACAACAAAGCCTTAATCTCAAACTTTTCTAAATAAAAAGAAATATGAAAGGAAAGTATGGATATCCCACAGAAACCAGTACATTTACAACACTAAAGGCAGTTTCAAGATTCTAAGTTAGAGATTTACAAGTTAACTTTGTCGGAGTTAGAGTTGGAGTTGGAATTGTCGTTGGAGAGAGTGATCGAGATTCAAACCTACGTTGGCTTTGTCGGAGTTGGAGTTACAAATCAACGAAGTTGGTCGGCGGCGTTGCAAATCGACGGGGTTGGCTCGCGGATCGAGAGAGGGCTTAAGAGAGAGAGAGGGGGGCTCGCGGAGTTGTTCGAGATCGACCGATCGAGAGAGATAGCTTCACGGGGATTTGAGAGATCTGGATCTGGGTTTGGGGTTAGGCTTTTGGGGAGAGAGAGCCTTCACAGCCGCTTGATTTGTGAGCTCTTGTAGGCTTTTAGGAAAGAGAGAGAGCTTCACGCGGGCTTGATTTGTGAGCTCTTAGAGGGGCTCATTGTAAAATGAGCATAAAGTTTTCGAATCAACGCGCTGGAAGAATCAATGACTTGCATGTGTACTGCAGCGCATGAGGGGGGGGGGGGGCGTGACGCTGCCAGCCGATTTCCCAGTTTCCTTCTCTCTCTCTCTTCTCTTTCTCTATTATATATATATATATATATATATATATATATATATATATATATATATATATATATATATATATATATATATAATATATATATATATATATATATATTATATTATATATATATATATACAATTTTAAGGAGCGAAAACTTAGATTGAATCTAAGGATGCACCTCTTAATGTATGGATTGGGCTATTTTAATATATGATCCGCTCCATTCATCAAGATCTAAATATCTTAAAACATCTACGAAATAAAAAATCATGATATTTGAATATTTCTAACACATATTTTTCTTTTTCTCTTTGGCTGTGGTATCATATAACTATTAATTTTACTATGACTTGATGCATTAGTAAGTATAACCTAATATGCCTAATTTTTACTTTATATGCCATCCGAATCATATAGATCAAAATGAATGGAGTGGATCGAGTAAATTAATTGTGTATGATCTAATTTTGAAGGTGCATACTTAGATTCAATCTAAGGTGGCTTCTTAGAATCATATTTCTTGTGTGTGTGTGTATCCATGTCATGTTTTTCATGCTTTTTTTTTAATGTTCACTTTTGAGATTGTTTAGTATAAAACGTGAGCTTATAATGTTCAAAAGTTCTATGCAATTCTGTTTTCAATGCATTAAAAAATATGATTTCTTTATTGCTAGAAATACAGTTCATAATGATATTATTATTCATGCTTGGCTCCATATTATAGTTTGAGATTAGTAGAGTTTGGCATATGACATGTAATATCAATTTAACTTATTTTCTTTTACTATTTTTCTTGAAGATGTTATTATGTCAATTGATATATTTTTCTTAGGAAATCAATTAAGATATGTGAGTTAAATATATTGATCCTGGTTTAGCACAAAAATCCATTACATTGATTTTTTTAATAATGATTAAATAAAAATTATAGCAAATCTACAGTGCGAGCTCGTCCTTTTGAGGGCTTGTGCAGGCTTGTCCAAGTTGTATTTCGCCTTGAGGACTTGCCCACCACAGCTCTTTGCTCAGGCGGCAACTCAGTTCGATATTGCACTTCAGAGGTCAGTCGAGAGCATTGTCACATCCGAAGGCCCAGGCTTCGGGGATCTCCAATGGAGGCTGGCCTCTTTACCTATCAAAGCAGGCGGGTTGGGGGACTACGCAGCGGCCGATGCTATACAGTTTTCTTTTGTGGCCTCGCGGATTCACTCCATCGAGCTCCAACACCACATTTTGAGAGGTTGTGGTGTTGTTTCTTTAGGTGAGCATTTTACTTCCGCCCGAGCCTTTCTCCAAGCCAAGCTACCTGAGGTTGACCTTCTTCAAATCACCACTAAAGGGTCTGTCCCCCCAAAACCAATGCATTACTTGGCAAGCATCTTTTTTGGTGGCGTTTGTAGAGATCTATCGACGAAGTTTGACCTATCAGAGAGGCAGATTGCGATTGTTGGGTGCCTGCGGGCAAAGCACGCCCAGGATTTTTTATTGGCCACGCCTATTGAGGGATTGGGGCAGCGTATGACTCCGGGGGAGTATCACGCCATCCTTAGGTACATGTTGTTGGTTCCTTTGTTCGTGGAGGGGACAATGTGCCCAGTTTGTCGTAGGACGCCGATGGATGCTTTTGGAGAGCATGTCATCCACTGTCAGAAGTAGCCGGGGTTCAAATACAGGCATGACTTAGTTAGAGATGTCTTGTATGATATCCTCCGAAGAGCAGGAATCCCATCCAAGAAGGAAGCGCCGGTCAACTTTCTCACTCCTCCTGGAGAGGCTAGATCTACTTTAAGGCCGGCAGACGTTCTTGTCTACAGTTGGAGCGGGGGGAAGCACGCTTGTGTTGATCTTACGGGGGTGTCTCCGTTGGTGGGGTTTGGTAATTGAGTGTTCACGGTTGGGCATGCAGCGGATAGGGCGGCAGAGGCAAAGATGGGCAAACATGATCAAGCTTGCAAGGACAACCACCACAGTTTCATCCCGTTCGCGTTCGATACGTTTGGTTACCTTGCAGCTGATGCGGTGGAGTTCCTCAGGAGGGTACAAAAAATCATGAATAGAAATGTGGCGACAACGGGGTCAGCTGAGTACGTGTTTCGTAGGTTAGGTTTTGCAATTCAGAAAGGATTAGCGGCGTAGCTTGTTGCCCGCTTGTCATCATCACATGTGTAATTTTTTTTTCTCTCTTATATTTTTAATAATATATAATAAAAAATGAATCTGACTTATTTACAATAATAAAATTATTAATTAATTATTTATTTTGATATTTAATCACGTGGGTTGCACCGTGCATAAAAACTAGTGGGAAAAATGACAAAATTTTAAAACCAACCCATTTAGAAACTTAATTGCCAAAATCGATCCATTTCAAATTTAATTGCCAAAATCGACCTAGTTTCAACCAGTTGGCTGAAACTAGGTCGATTTTGGCGAAATAATTTACGAAAAGTCTCGTGAAGTTTAAGCATATTGTTAAACTTCACGGAGCTTCAAGTCCCGTGAAGTTTCGTAACTTTTTTTATCAAAAAAATCGACCTTGTTTCGCTAAAACTGGGTCGATTTTGATAATTAAGTTACAAATAAATCGTTTTTTTGTAATTAAGTTGTTGGTTCTAAAATTTTGTAAAAACAAAAAGGGGAGGGGGGAAAAGCGCCCACAAAATCCAACGGCAGATGTCGAAAGAACCGCTCAAAAATCGAATCTCAAAGTACCAACCGTCTCGTATATATAAACTAAACGGCATTTCACATTTGTAGTCTCGTCCTGAAATATCGGCTGCTCAATTTAGTCTTCAATTGAAAACCAAGTTTTTAGGGCAAAACAATGCGGCCTCGTGAGCGAGAGCAAGATCCTCAGCTGCCGGAATCCTCACCGACCTCACCGACGCCGTCAGCTCCCCCGCCTCGGCTTTCATCGAACATCAGCAGCATGGTGGTTCGCCCGTCGGAAACTTCCGCCGGCGATTTCGAGGCTAGCGAGCTCAACCACCGCATCAATTCCGCCACCCCTCGCCGAGAATCTCCGATAGATCTCCGTCGACGACGCGGTGGGTCTCCACCGCCGTCCTTCCGACGGCGCGGGGAATCTCTACCGCCGTGATTCTTCGCCCGGTTTTAGGCGGCGCGGTGGTGGTAGAGGAGGAGGATCTCCGCCGCCGTTCAGGAACCCTAGGTCTCATCGTTTTCAAGATAATTCACAAGGTTTGCATGATTTGTTTTTCTTTGATCTGAAACCCTAGATTATGAAAATTGATTTTTGTTGTTATTATTAATATTATTTCTTTATTTATTTAATATGCGCCATTACTGTCCTCCTTATGTGTGCTCAAGAGATTTTCTCTAGTTCTGTTATCATGCAACCCTAGATTCTAAGAGTTGGTTATTATTATCTGCTTGCCATTAGTTGTCTGAAATTACTTCGAATACAAGCTTAAGTGGACTCTTGAAATCCCAAATTACATGAAGTTTGTCCAAAAATGGGCAGGTTACTTATAGCAGGGGCCTGATTGTTTTTAATTGACTCAAACTATATCTCGTTCGTCTTCTATTTGAACGCCAACGAGGTCAAGACTCCAAAAAAAATAACTTCCCCCCAAAGAAGAGCCCTAATATATATTTTTTAATTAAAACGTGCACCTTTTATAAAAACTCTCTTGCAATCAATGTGAAAAGGAGCTTTAGTTGTGTTTTACATGATGTATATACTATCTGTTCTTCAATATCTCCCCTTTTTATGTGTTTTATTTTGCATATGATGCTTTAGCCCTTGCATGCCTTTTCTAGTTTGGGGAGTAGAGACCCCTTTTTTTAATAATTCTCTTTGAAACTAATTTAGATTGCTTTATTGAGATATTCATGTGGTATTTGATTCTTATTTCATTTGTATATTTTGATTATTCTTATCTATAGCCCTTTAGGAGTGAGTCCCCCTGGTCACTGTGTATCTCATGGAAATACTGGCCTTACATCATAAACATGCACGTGTAAATAGTTTCCGTTGTTTGGATCTGTCATATTGCGAAGTGTACATCTCATTTTATGCACGAAGTGTTTCTTGTTTAACTTATTTGCTTTGTTAGCAAGCACTTCAACCTCTTCAATATGCTATGTTGAGAATAATTTGCTACTATGCTGTTTTCAGTTTCCAAGTTTCCTGGCTTGGGTGCAAGATCATGGGTAAGAAAGGCAGAATTTTAGCATGCATTCAGGTCTTGGCTGGTTGCTGTTGGGAAATATCATGGGTCATGTAGTGGTAGAATAAGAGATGGATGTGTTGGGTTAAAAAAAGTTCAATGGATATTAGTAACCGAACATGCAATTAGTTTTCTGTGACATGCATCACTTGGGTGGTCTGCTTACGCTGTCTATAACCAAGATGATCATCCGGGGACTGCCACATAAGTAATCTGGATTTCTGTTTGGAATAGGTTACATGTTACTGGAGATTTGGTTTTTGGTGGTTTGAATCGATTGTAGAAATAGCAGGAAACATGACTGGATTTTTTTAGTGCAATACTTGAGATATTATCGCATTGAAACTTAGCGTGCTGGTTATGATTTACATACCTGTTCCCGTCAAGATAATGACCGGGGACTTATTAATTTATTGTCCTCAATTATGGATATAAAGTCTTGCCCTGGTTTTACCATGTGCAACGGTGAGTGATCTCTGTGTTTCATCTTTGAGCTTTACGGAATTGTCCTTATGGTATTTACCAATCAAGTTAACTCACATTTTGTGAGGTGGGAGCTTCTGATCAATTTTTGTTGGTGAAGATAGACTTCTCCCTTTTTGTCCCTTGACATGAAGCTTGCTCGACAAGTGCAGCATGGCTCGTCTACATCTATTGCTTAAGGGGGGGAAAGGCTAGAAGGATTAAAGCATTGCCAAGTTTGAGCAGATGATGTTGGTAAAGGGACTAGTCCCTGCTAGTTTCGACGGTTGAATAAGCATCAGTTGTTGTATGACTTGAATCCTATTCGTTTTCTATATGATATATGCAACATTTTAAGGTCCCTTGACAAGAAACAGATTTGGTCACTAGCTGCTGCAAGGCTCATTTACTGTTGTTGATTGTATAACGGAAGAAGGGAAGAAGGTTTGAAAGTTTTTCAGTGTAAAATGGATATTGGTGGTAAAATGGACAAGTGGTTGCTATTTTCAAGGGTCGGATAAGTAATCAATTGTGAGATGACTTAATACTATTCATTTGCAGTATAATAGGTAGAAAGATTTTTAAGGTGGGTTCATTAAAGAAGTTTTGCATCAAATGTATCTAGTAATTTGTAATTTGTATAGTAGGCTGGTGATTCACATAAATAAGAGAGACAGTCGTATTCTTGTCACCAGCAAAGTGTTCGTGTTTGGAATAGAACACATTTCTTGGCTTCTTTTACTGGATTAAGTTAATCTGAACTCTATTTCCCGAGGATCCTTTGATGGTTCCTAAGAAAAATGAGTGAGAGTCATTCTGTTATTGAGGATTCTATAGTGGAATTGATCATTAGTATTTACTCAGGAATTATATTTTAGTATTTACTGAAGAAATGTGGACCTGGAGACTTCTTACAGGTCGGCCATGCAGTATATCTCCTGGGGATTGGCACAGTTGCTTAACAGAACTGCAACTAGTGAAGGGACTATGCTTGATGCTTATAGTAGCAATTGGCAAGGAATATAATGGGGTATTGGACTAGAAATATCATTTGTTTTATTATGGTGGTTGGGTCCCTGAAAAGGGTCTCTTGGATGATTTGTTGGCAGTGAATTTTATTGATGCCAAAGTGTTTCTTTTTTGGTTGTGAAAAAACAAGCATGCAACATCCATTTGGTATATCCTATTTTGTGGATGCTCACCGAGGAACTGTAGTGAATGACCTCAGCAGCAGGTACTTTTCTGAAGTTCTTTTCAACAAATTAGCTACATTTTGGTTCATGGTAATTGTCATCGACTTCCTTTCTATCTACTTCTTTTGGTTGTAAATAGACTGCTAATATTTAAGGAAATGAACAATGTGGATTTTGTTAAATTAAATATTGTTATCTTTTGCACAACTGTAAGATGCCTTAGCGAGTAGATTGTTTAGTTCTCACGATCATGAACGCTTTCAGTTCGTTTCTTGTACTATGTTCTGGTTAATGTATGACACGATGTGTAACATACGAAAGAGCTGACATCACTTGATTCTTCTTCCTTTCCGCCGATTCTTATTTGAAAGGTGAAGAGTTCAATTTTCCAGGTAGTCTCTTAACTGGAAATTCACTCTTTTGGAATGTGATGAATCCAACAGCATCTAGATCGGTTCATTTACTTATATTACATTTTTGCCTCTGGTTAATTTTTAATGTTATTGTTTTCAGGGTATCTTCCTCGTGCAGGTTCTATCTCACCACCTTTACGCCGCCCTAGGTTAGATGGTAGCCATTATGACACAAACTTTGATTATCCAGCTGGTTCACGCTTTGGTCGAGGGTTTCGAGGTGGTGGGAGGGGAGGTGGAAGGTTTCGTGATGTTTCACCACCGAATGGCTTGGGAAGGGGTGGTAGATCCTCCTATGGAAGGGGCTACACTGTAGATCAGCGAGTGTTATCTCCTGATGGAGAATATGTTCACAGAAATGATCCTAATTTATCTCCTAGGGAAGGCGACTGGATTTGTGGAAACCCCCGGTATGTTGATAAAAACTTTTAAAGCTTTGTTCTCATACCTATGTTGATTAAAAACTTTCAATCACTTGTGCTTTTATTTATTTTAGGGTAAATTTGTAGATAACCCCCTCATCTATATATTCAGTATCACTTATTAGCCCTCAACTCATTTATTAGCACTTACCTAGTCTTCAGTTGACATTTTGAGAGAGAAATTGCAGATAACCCTGCTTTTTCTCCGATAATTGATGGGTGGTTATAAATAGTAGTGATGATATAAATAAGTGAGCTTATTTACAATATACTCTTTATTTTATATGCAATGGTTTTACACAAATTATGCAATTCATGATGCCCATAGTACTTTACACAAGTTCTTTATTTCTTATGGATCATTTGTCTTACATTTCCTCTCTCGTCCTCTCTCTTCAGCTGTGGAAATCTGAATTTCGCAAGGAGGACATACTGCAACAACTGTGATGAGCCTCGCTATGCAACAACAGGACGCCCCACACCTATTCGCAGCCCAGTACGCACCGGACCTATTCGCAGCCCACTACGGACCGGACCTATTCGCAGCCCACTACGCACCGGACCCATTCGCAGCCCTCGTAGGCCCTACTTCACCTCTCCTCCCTCTCGCCGGTCTCCACCTGATATCACCGCTCCACCCTTAGACCGTGCGCTAAGAAGAAACTTCAATGGCTACCAGTCACCCCCTAGAGGGAGGTATAGAGATGATAGGATTGAGTATGAGGAGGAATACCGAGGAGGTAGAAACAATTGGTTGATGGACGAGGAATGGGAGAGAAGAAGGGGATATGATCGTCGACCTCTATCTCCGTTGTCGCCGCGGGACGGCGTGGGGATGATGATTTGTTTGGTGGGCGAGGGAGGGGGGATCGACGGGTGCTGGGCCGGGGGAGGAGCAGTGGTGATATGTACTAGAGGATTTGAAGAGAGGAAAAGAGGAAAGATTTAGCTCGCTAGTTTATCGTTTCATGTGTTAAAAGCGATACATATGCGCAAGTGGCTCGTTTTGATGTTGTTTCTTGTAGCTACCTCCAGTTTTTGTTGTGGATGGTTTGATATGGAGAGCTTGGATGAAGCTAGACGAATAGAAGCTTGTTCCCTTCAAGTTTTGTATCATTGATTTTCTTTCTGCAATGCTTGATGCTTGAATATAGTTTAAATCTGTTATGTGACAGGTACCCTCTCCCTTTCCTCTGTTATGTAGGAGCTTGGAGACCAGCATTATGATCTAAGAGTCATACAAACATTAACGAGTACATATTTGAAATTGAAATTTCGAGTCAAAGTTGCAAGCTGTATCTCGTTCAGCCAGGCACGAGTTACTATCTACTATGGGAGCTAATTATTTATGGACATATGTAGACACAAAACATATTATGTTTCGTTGCTGACCTGACTCCATTTCATGGTATGGATAATGGATATTCCAAGTTTTCCGCTTCCACCAGCCTCGACCTCAGACACCCACCAAAAAAAAAGGTTAAAAAAAAAAAACGGATGCAGATACTTCAGGGAAGAGGGCAGTTGCATAACCACGCGTTGTAGATCCATGGGGGCTTGAGAGAAAAGTGAAGTATACTCGCTCTTGATTAACACATCATTATATACTATATTATGTAAAACTCACCAAGAAGATTAAAAAAATAAAGAGCAAACACCTCCATTATCAGCAAAATAGGACCAATACGCAAGTCCGTATTCACTTGCAACACGAGCAACTTAATTATGCAGCAGTGTTAAAACATATCCCCGTAAGTAATACTCACAAAACAGGCACCCAGAATACATTGCAACCTATAAAGAGGCGACATTATATCACATCAATCTGTTTGGTACCTTTTCAAGATTAGTATGCCAACAGGAAATTTCATCCAAAGATGTCAGTGCAAAATAAAACAAAACTTAAATGTTACTAGCCGGTTATCACTTCCACAACTTTGTACAGCAAGCCCTCTTCTAAGAATGAAATTGGACAAAACGTTCTTAGTAGCGAGAGCATAATCTAAGCATTTGCATCAGTTGCATGATAATTTAGGTGTGAGATACATCAGCTGGACCACTGCGAACGAGCCCTCATCAGCTGGACCACTGCGAACGAGCCCTTTTTTTAGATCTTCCTCTCTTTCCATTTCGGGTTTTTTTCACCGGGGATTCATCTTTAACGTCAGTTTTAGCCCTGCAAATAGCAAACAATATGATGTTTAGATAAATTCAGGCGACTGCAGAACAGATGTAAACAACTGATGATTAATTAAACGTGCCAAGAATTGATTGCTTTGTCGCCGTGACTGTGCAATCATTCCAAATAAAATAATAAGTAGTTGTGTAATCAATTTCTTACAAGGACGCTTCCCTAATAAATGAAGGAAACCTCGGTGTGCAATATACTAATATTTAGTTATAGAAGTAACAGCATTTCTGCTTATTAACAGATAAAATTAGTACTGCGGGTGATGCATAACATCTCATGGCAGAGACATTAGTGAGAGGATTCATAGCAGTTGATGAAATTTAGCACAAATATACAGCAATGGAAAAGGTTAAAAATCCTCATATAATGCGCTTACGAACAATTATGTTAGCCAAATCTTACTTCCTAAACCCTAACGATGGGATAGGATGGAAAATTTGTAGATTTGGTAAGCTGTTCTATGGCTATTTAATAAATAAGCATATAGGAGAGGAGACTCAATGAGAGCCTGTCAATATCTATTATTTCTAATACAATGATTAAAATATGTGATAGTTCTAGTAAAAGATATCCTTAAGAATAAATTCAAGACATTCAGCATAATCTCCTATATCTCATTAGCATATTCCTGATATATCTCATGATACTCTCACTCAAACTGGTATACACATCGTACATGTCCAGCCTCGTACATGTCCAGCCTGGTACAAACTACTGGTAACGTCCTTCCCGAGAGCCCTAGGGAGTGCTTGGGTGTTTTCCAACAATATCTGGTAATGGATTTCTAGCTCTGAAAAGCTTTTCCAAGTATTTCCATACCCATCCTAGAAATGACAAAGGTTCCTCTGTTATGAGTGGAAAGGAAAATGATTTCTTTACCATACTGTTGTTTGAATAGAAACTCAAAATATGAATCCATGTCATTAGGAAATGGATATAGGAAGAAATTGACTGGTAGTAGTTTTCATTTAAACCCCTTCCCAATTTGTTTAATCCAAAAAAGTATCATTCCTTACTCATTCCATAGCTTTAAACTCAAAAATGGATTTCTATGCAAACACCCAACTTTAAGAAAGAGGTTTCATAATTTTTTTTGAGAAATAGACTTGGCAGCGCTTTTATGCACTTTCTACTGCATTTTCGAGCAGAAAATGCCACGTTCGCCTTTTTCGGCCGCTTATAATGAAAGCAAAACGGCAAGGCACACAGCCAAAACCAAGGTTTTTTTCAACACTAAGCATGACAAAGAAAATTCAGCTTTCGTACAACTCTTCTATACCTCCCTCTGATCATTAAAAAACTTTCCTCGATCTGATAGCAACTTGCAATTGCGGTTCATTGGCGCTTCAAGTGGTTTATATCTTGAAATACTTGTTTCAAAGAGCATATCTAAAGCATACTTCCTCTAAAAAAGGAAGATTGTCCCTTCACCTATCACAAGTAATCTTGATATTCAAGCCGAAAAACTCTGCTTTACATGTGATTTCAAATCATTGCTTCACTATGCATCATCCTATCACAATATCATCCACATATACTAAAAGAATTTTCCCATGATGTTAATAGGCAAAGACTAGGTGTTGTTTGGTTGATAGGAAATAGAACTACAAAGTTAAGCTATGCGATGCACTTCATACGTTTGGTTTGTTAAATTGCAACTACGAGAAAGCGCATTTAAAATTTGCAAGAAAATGCTGTAGCAAATGCTACATCCAATTTCAAAGGAGCAAAAGTTGCAACTTCCCAAAAAGAAATTTAAAATTAAAAATAAATGCTCACCTCATTAACCAACCTATTTATAATCCAAATCTTGAGAAAATGATGTAGCTTTTGCACTTTTTTCAACAAAACACTGGATTTGCACTGAAAATACATGTTACACAATTATATAGCAATCCAAACAACTTACTCGAAGTTGATTTCATGCAAAAATGCTGCATGCAATATTTACTACTGTAACATGCACAATATTTACTACTGCAACATTTGATTCAATTCATTTTGCGGCAAACCAAACTGCCCAAAAATGATCTTTTTATGTGATGAAGTCCATGCTTTGAAGTTAATGGAACGAATCTCCTAAAAGAAGTGGAAGACCGTATTAAATCATGTAAAGACTTATTTAACTCGCAAACCTCCCTGACTCACCCCGAGCAACAAACCTAAATGGTCGCTCTATATGCAACTCTCATCAAGAAAAAGGCATTTAGGAATGCATTCTTGACATTAAGATGATACAATAACCATTGATTGACTACAATAGAAATAAGCAAACTTACTAAAGTCATTGCTTCGATATCGGAGAAAATATCTTGACAATAGACATCATACATCCGTGGATAACCTTTTGCCACCAAACGGTACACCAACTTAGTCTGTATATCAGTCACATTAAGGGGCATTTGGTAACCTGCAACTAGAGTGGTTCAACGGCAGTTGCATGCAACTTCATCTACTTTGTTAGCTGCAAATGTTTATTTTTTTTTGCAACTCGCTTGTGCAGTTGCAACCACAACTACAAACCCTCCTCAGTTGCGACATGTGACTTGCATAAAAAATGACAGCAAATCACATATACTTGCAACATAAAACAATTATTACCCGCTTCTTGCTTCAAAATTTAAAAAAATAAAATAATTACCTACAATTAAAAAAGTATTTTAGAAAAATAACAAGTTTTAACTATTAAAAACTTGCAAGACTTTATAAAATTTTGAAAATACTAATTTGTTTTCAAAAAAATTAACTCTTCGAAAAGAACTCACTTTCAATACAAAAAAATAAAATAAAAATACAAATTTTATAAAAAAGATAAGTAGATTTTTCAAAAAGTTAACATTTTTTAGAAAAATCAATTTTTAAAGATCATGATTACCTAAAAGAATGAATTTGATTTTTCAAAATTAAATTTTTTCTTAAAAGACAAACAATCAAAAGAATATAAAGAACAGAAAAATAAACTGTATGAATATAAAGAACATATATAAATTCTACATTCTTATAAGCAAGCAATCAAAAAATAAACTGTAAGATCAAACTTAAGCAGATATATACTAGGTAAACATGGCTCCGATACCAAATGTTAGGCGGAAATAAAAACAGAAAAATGAAAGAAGACTTATAGAGTGAGACGGCCGATACTCAAGATAATATCTTTATTATGATCCAAAATATCTTACAATAGAACACACTTAGTTTACAGAGGATTTATTTCTTACAAACTCTCTTCTCTTACAATCTTTTATTCTCTCTCACACACACACTTGCATAACCTTCAGACTTCACTCATTTATAGACGTTGTTCAGAACTTCTGATAGCTTCAATTCTCTTCTGAAAACGACATGGCACATTAACTTTAAAAAAGTATAACTTCGTGGCGCATTAACTTTAAAAAGTATAACTTTAAAAAGTAAATGGCATCTCTTTTTTAAAGTATCTTTATAAAAGCTTTATTTAGAAAGCTGCTTTACAAAGTAGCTTTTTAAAGAAGATTCTAGACGGCTCCCCGAGGCTCAATCTAGAATTTAATACTGCTTATGAAGCGGGATTTTTACCTTTAAGGTTTGACATATTATTGTCAAATATTTCTGCTCAAATGTCGTCTGGATCTTGAGCATCTTGAATTAGGGTATCTTCTTCCATAGAATGGTGGCTTCTGGTATCACGAGTATCAAAAGCTTCTACAAATTATCTTTTAAAATATTCTACACATTTTTGTTGAATTTCTGACTCCGAACTTTGATGATATTTCCTCCTCATCATTTTTGCTATTTTTAGCATTGGATTTTTTTTTATTTCTTGAGTCATATGAGTCTCAAGAACAGAAGTATTTTTCTGAATTATTTCTTCTAATTGTTTAACTTTGGTGTCAAGGCATATGACATTCCACCGACGACAATAGAACTTTCTTTTAAGGACTGGTATATGAGAAATAGTCCAATCACATTCAAGCGACCAATTCCAGATCCAAGGAATCTCTGTTTCAGCAAAGAAATGAATCAGACACATGCCATCTATAAGCTGACTTTCATCCATTTTTTGCAAGAATATGATGGGAATCAACCCATGAGGAGTATAACTTCATCAATGGTTCTGGAAGAATACTTATTTCAATGCCATAGGTTTTCCACCATTTATAAAACCAAGCTGGAATGCCCTTTTGAAGAGCTTCTGGACATAACTTAATCAACCAAGTATACTTATTCTTTGGGTTCTGATATAAGAACACATCATAAAAAGCCTGTTTATAGTCCCATTAGTTAAAGAAATATATTTCTTTAGAATTTTGGGCTTTTACCAACAGTAATTCTTGGTTTGGATTAATGGCCTAATTTCGTGAAAGTATAACTTCTTGGATGATACATTTGCTAAAACTTGGCGGGACGTTATGATTCTTGCTGGCCCAACAATGGGTAATTTTCATGCCCTTCTGTATAAGAAGAGTCTTCATCCAAGCTCTAGATTTTAGAGATAAAAGTTGGATAAAAAGTTTCATGCAGATATTTCTGCCTTAGTTTTTCTGGATCATTCATTAAGGGAATGTTCTCTGGTTCTAGATACAGAACAACTTCTGAAATGGTCTTTACTGTCCATTCAACTTCTCTTTTTACTATTGAAGTAAAAGGTTCAGGACTATGTTCCTGTGAAATTAAATCATTTATGCCTTTATAAAAGGCCTGAGATGGACTGCTAGAATTATTTTTCTTAGCAAAACTCTGGTTCTAGATACAGAACAACTTCTGAAATGGTCTTTACTGTCCATTCAACTTCTCTTTTTACTATTGAAGTAAAAGGTTCAGGACTATGTTCCTGTGAAATTAAATCATTTATGCCTTTATAAAAGGCCTGAGATGGACTGCTAGAATTATTTTTTTTAACAATAGTCATATATATATATATATATATATA
>NC_033794.1:59893901-59924537 GCF_001876935.1 Asparagus officinalis
TATATATATATATATATATATATATATATATGTTCAAGAAGTGTCCAAGGAGTGTCGAACACAGACATGGATACGGGAAGTGTCAAATACAAATACCGGAACATAGATGAAGAGTCTGGGTAACCTAGTTAAACATGCATTGTATAATTGAGCACACATCTGAATAATATATATATATATATATATATATGTTCAAGAAGTGTCCAAGGAGTGTCGAACACAGACATGGATACGGGAAGTGTCAAATACAAATACCGGAACATAGATGAAGAGTCTGGGTAACCTAGTTAAACATGCATTGTATAATTGAGCACACATCTGAATAAATGTATGCATATATGTAAGGAGTGTCCAAGAAGTGTTGGGTATGGTACGGGGACAAAATGTGTCGAGTATGGGTTCATTATAGAAGTACCCGTGCAATGTAGATTAGATCCCTTCAAAAAGTTGTTCTTCATTAGAGTGATAACATCCACCCTCAGTGGATAAATTCAAATTGATAAACAGATGAAAGTGCCCCGCTCGGTATGCTTCCTGGAGATCTAGTACAAGCGGGATTGGACTGCTACTGCTGTAAACTTTCTTGATTGAATTCTTATGACCTACACAATGGCTACTGAAGGAAAGATGCAAAGGATTGGAAATCAGCAGTGAATTCTTCCTTTTCAAATTGTTATCAGATGGTAACTTGAAAAGGATAGACGCTCTACTCAGTAGTTAACATCGTCAATGTTCAACCCTCAGGAAATGTTTACACAAAATACCAAAGAAGTCAAATGTAAAATTACTTTGGTGCCAGACGGTGGTGTGTGATACACTATTTTTTTCATCCAATTCCCATCATTAGGAAACATCTGGGGCAAGGTGGAAAGCATGAAATTAATGTTACTGCAGAAAAAAATACTAGGGGAAAACAATGTTTAGCACGGTATTCAAAAAACCATTTTGTTGCAAGGGCTAAGGTGCATCCACAAAAAGAATGAATAACAATAAGTTTAAGTAGCAGACAGAGAGGATGACCGACAATTTAAAATGGCAAACAACATTGAATACATTAAGTTCATGTTCACGGAAAAAAGTAACAAGGTTTTACACTCAAGAAACGACCAGTCACTGGACAAGTCAGATGTGACGTAGGTTTTATAGACGATAAAGAAAAATTTTAAAGTGAGAAATGGAGTGTGGCTATGTTATAAACTGAAGGTAGTATGGTGCTCTTGATGGGATGGAAGAATAAGCTTTGCCATAAACAGTCTTTGGTTTCACTTGTTTAAATCACAAAATTCATTGTAAAACTATTTCCGTTTAAGGTTATTCTGAATTTTGATGATGGAAGCTAAAGTTCAGTTATCCTCAAAAGATGGGCATGACCAACTCAATGATGAAAATATATGCCTACATGACCATCTACCTAAACTCTGTAAAATGGCTTTATTACTACATAGAATAAAATATAGAGGCAGAGAGCCTAGTGTATTAAGAATCACAACTCAAGAGATAGCAATTAGCTATGAATACTTCTCCACATTGACTGCTAGCAATATATGTATGCAACCTAGGTACTATAACTACTGAACTAATTGTTGACCTACAAAGTGATTTACAGGGGAATAAAGGGCAGAATCTACCATATAATTGCTGATGCTCCCCATTACTATTGCCCAATTGCGGATAGATCCCTTGTAGTTCTATCATGAGACCCCGAGTGAATTTTTTTGACATTTTAATTCTTAAAGAAAAGGAAATTTTTTTTTTTTTGACAAATAGACCTCCTGATGGTATTTAAAAAAACTCATTCAGGAGGTCTACTTGCAATAATCAAACTACATGGGCTCTATCCGCAATAGGGCCATTGTTAATTAAGAGATTTATCCGTGATTAACCCTTTAGCAACACCGATGTTCATTAAAATAGTACAGAAAACATTGGAATTCTTCATAACTTACTTTGTTTCGGACTTGTATTCTTCCAAACACTTAACTACTGTCATAAGTGCATGTAGAGCGATTTTCTTCACCTGATACAAATATATAAAAGTTTACTTAGTATTTAAATGGACAGATAGAAGGGTGATAATCCAACAATATAAATACGTAAAAGTTACTTAGTATAAAACTCAGAGAACACCTAATGGAAAAGTACCATCTAATCCGACAATTACCTCAAGTTTGTCTTCTTTAGCCTTGTGCTCATGAGGAAGTTCTCGAAATTCTTTTGTCAGCCTCTCACACTCCGTGATATTTTCCGGGGAGACAAAGTCAAGGGCAACCTTTATACAAGACTGTTGGGAAATAGCAAACGTCTATGTTTTAGGCTCTTGACTCAAAGGTCAAAAACATATTATCTTATAAAACAAGAGTCCTTTACTAATTAAGGAAGAAATGATGCTCCAATTTCACAAAACAGTTTAAAGGAACTTAAGATAATTCAGATTAAAAATAAACTTCAAATAAACTCGTAACTTCAGAAAACAATATTTAGAATAGAATAGATACAATTAGAATTGACACAAAATAATAATAATATAATAATAATAATAATAATAATAATAATAGTTTTAAGAACAAGCACAATGATTACATTGCTATACCTTCAGATTTCTAACTTGATGCGGACATCCAGCTGGGATAAATACTGCTTCACCAATCTTCTGCTCAAATGTCCATGGTTCAACTCCTATAGAAAAACTATGTCAGGATACTGCAAACAATAATGATAGAGATAGAATATAAATAATCTGCTTTTTTTTGTAAATAAAATCTCTGATGTACTAACCATATTCTTCTTTGAGCTTTCTTTTGTGTTCTGAACTTAAATAGAAAGATTGGTCATGAATAGGATGAGCCACCTGATAACAAAATAACATCATGCTTCTCCGGATCAATTTAGTACACAGATGAATATGAAAGGGAGCTTTACCTCCTCTACTGGAGAGCAATACACATCTCTGAATTCTCTACAATGCTTTTTAAGGTACTCTTCAAGTTTTGGAACATCTTCCCTGCGGAAAATGTCCCATAAAGCACCTCCTTCAGAGTGGTTTTCCTTAGTCTGACCATTAGTGACAGGGGACTGATGTGTACTCTCGCTGCTTCCTTCATCTTTCAACCTCTTTTCTCCAGTTTTTCCCCCTTCTCCAGATTTCTTCCTCTTTTCTCCAGCTTTCTTATTTAGTGTAGGGTCTTCACTGCTTTGTTCACAAGAATACTGAGTATTTGAGTCAGCTGTAGCAGTAGCAACAGAACAAAAATTTCCTTGAATTTCACAATTAGAAATTGCAAGACTGTCTGCTTCAACCTTGACAACAGCCTCAGTAGGCCCCTCTTCAGCTCCAATTCCACCATTTAATCCGGTGACAACCTGTGACTTGCTATGTAAAACTTCCTTCCATACACTGCACTGCTCTCTAATATCTTGATCCCTATGTTTCTTTTTTAGTTTTTCAATATAGGCAAGCTGTTGCGCAGAAGGTGTTACTTCTGCAGTATGCATCAAGATGTTCACCTGTATAGTATCATCATAACACAGTACATGAATTCTCAAATTTAAAACAGGTGGTGAAGTAAGTAGACCAAATTGAATATAGCCAAGTTCCGCTTCATATGAGGAAGACAGGCATTAAAGTAAGTCTCATACGACAGAGCATGAGCATCAATTCCGGTAAATACAGCTACTCAGAGGTCCTACGTTCATATACTAAAATAAATGACAGAATGAAATGAAGATGGAAGCAACACCAAGAATTAGAGAAGGGAACAAATCTAAGTGAATTTTTTTAACTTTTGTATTTTGACTAAATATACACTTAGATGTGAGATGACCCCTTCAACTCAATATGCGACGAAAGAAATAATTATGAGTTTAAAGTATTTACATAGTTTGAAGAGTGCAGCTGCAAAACAAACAGGTAGGTGCCATTTGATGTCAAAATTGGCATATTGACCAATTAATTTATAGTAAACGAGAGCGGTTTAAGAAATGACTACGATGGATACAGGTGGTAAACTAAAAAAGTGCATAGCACTAAATAGATCAAAAAAATACAAGATACAATGTAACCCTTCAACTCAATGTGTAAACAAAGAAATCAAATTAAGTTTTAATGGATGCATAAAGATAGTTTTACTGGGTACAACTTCAAAATTGATAGTATAACTAATTACTTTACATGGGTGTGATTTCAGAAATGAATGTCATGAATAATAACATGAACTACTAAATTTCATAGTTAAGAAAACATAGGTCAACCAAACTGCCAATGGCAGCAAAAAGAAATTTAAAAATAAGGTAGCTGGCCTTGCTATGGATCTGTCACTGACTTATAGACTTTATGCTCCTAGACATTTAAGAAATGACTACGATGGATACAGGCGATAAACTAAAAAAGTGCATAGCACTAAATAGATCAAAAAAATACAAGATACAATATAACCCTTCAACTCAATGTGTAAACAAAGAAATCAAAATAAGTTTTAATGGATGTATAAAGATAGTTTTACTGGGTACAACTTCAAAATTGATAGTATAACTAATTACTTTACATGGGTGTGATTTCAGAAATGAATGTCATGAATAACAACATGAACTACTAAAATTCATAGTTAAGAAAACATAGGTCAACCAAACTGCCAATGGCAGCAAAAAGAAATTTAAAAATAAGGTATTCATAGTTAAGAAAACATAGGTCAACCAAACTGCCAATGGCAGCAAAAAGAAATTTAAAAATAAGGTAGCTGGCCTTGCTATGGATCTGTCACTGACTTGTAGACTTTATGCTCCTAGACATCTAAGAGTCCAAAAAAAGCAAGGTCACTTATTCTTGGAGCTCTCTTTATCATTATGATGTGAATGATACACATTCACATTCCAGCAAACATAAACCTGCAAACAATACATATAGAAAGTCTGTGTATTGATGATGATGATGATAAATGATCTAAAAAACTCATGATTTCCCAAGTGATATCCCCAAAAGGTTGGAAACTAAACAATACCATTGAACGATTGCTATAGGTACAATTATTAATCTACATAAAGAGCCATGAACCAAATACACCTTAAAAACAATTATATTCTTGATGATTGTAGTTGTAGCTGCAGTTTAAAATTTAAGAGTGGTTTTTTATTTTTTTATCTATTTAGTGGAAATCTTTACAAAAAGCCACAAACAACAGCTGATGCCTGCAGACAATAAAAGAAATGTTTGAAAGTCAGCAAGCTTAAAAAAAATTCATCAAGCCAAATATGTTAATTATAGAAAAGTTCTATTTAGTTCAAGTCTAGCACGCAACTGTTGTTACTTACCTAGTAGGATATTGAAACCAGTGATTAAACTTTAATAAAAACATTATACACTAAAAGAAATGTAATATGACAAATATCTAGATAACTTTCTAATATAGAAAGTCAACTAAGTTGCATGGGTAGGTAAAATAAAAGACACGGCAAATTTGTAAGATGAAAGGTACGAGAATGGGTGAAACACACACATGCACGCACGCATGTGCATCCACACACACACATTCAACTGTTATGCCCGTGCCCGCATGGATGAGTTTGCTTTTCTTTTTTCGACTAAAGTCGAGGAAATAAAATAACTTGGGGAGCAAATTTATAATTATCATGATTTGGGGACAAATTTAAAAATACCAACAATTTAGGAGGTACATATTGAAAAAATTAAAAAAATTAAAATATGGGTAAATTTCACTAAACACACAATAATTTTAAGTGTTTGGACTGAATCCCGAGTATTTTCAAAACTCTCATTCAACCCCAAATAACTTTTGATGAAAAATCCTCAAAATTAATATCGTTAGTTCCCGTGTGGTGAAATGATCAAAATACCACCCAATAAATTTTAGCAAGAACCCTAATATGTTTTACGTTCTGTCACTTAACCCCGAATAATTTTTTAGGAGAAAACCCCCAATAACGGATGTTTATAATTCTTCGATTTATCAGAGGTTTGTTTGTAATTTTTGGACTCTTCAATAAGTTGATTGTAACGTTTAGACTTTTCAGGGATTTGTTTGTAATTTTCAAAGTTTATGGGTTTTTTTTGTCATTGTTAAAATTTTAGGTTTTTTGTAAATTTCTAGATCATTTGTAATTTTGTAATTAAAGGGCATGTTTGTAGTTCGAAATTTTTATGGGGCTATTTGCAATTTTAGATTTTTTAGGGTGCTACTTGTAATTTTCTATTGGGGTTTTTTCTAGTTTTCAAATCTTTCATGTGTTTGTTTAAAGTTTTTTATTTTTCAGAGAGTTGTTTGTAAGTTTCAGATTTTAGAGGGGTTATTTATACTTTTTGGATTTTTCAGGGAGTTGTTTTACCTTAATAGGGTTTTTTGTAATTTTCATATTTTTCATGTGTTTGTTTAAAATTTTGGATTGTTTAGGGAGTTGTTTGTAATTTTTAGACTTTAGAGGGGGTTGTTTGTAGTTTTTGGATTTTTTAGCGGGTGTTTGTAAATATGAATTTTTAGGGTAAATTGTAATTCTAGATTTTAGGGTCTTTTTGCAATTTTTAGATTTTTAGTGGTTTTTTCGTAAACTTAAAATTTTTAGGACTATATGTATTTTTTTATTTTTTAGGGATTTGTTTGTAATGTCTTGATTTGTTAGTAGGCTTTTCTATAATTTTTAGGAATGAAAAGGGGATTGTTTGATTTTTTGCGTGATGTTTGTAGTTTTAGATTTTTTAGGAATTCATCTGTAATTTACATATTTTGTAGGGTTATTTGAAATTTTATTGGTTAACTATCAAATAAGAATGATTTGAGGGGTATGCACTGGGCTTGAGGGTCAATTTTTGTCAATGTAAAATGATGGGGTAACGCTATTGTACCGGATAAGTACAAAACATCAATTTGTTTTGGTGGTCTTATGAAATTATCAAATCGATAGGTTTATTGAAATCTACACCTTTAAAAAATCGAGGGCTACTTGACAATTTTGTTAGGTTTTTAAATTATAGGTAGTTATAATTTAATTAGGATCAAAAAAGATTTTAGGGGGTTTAGTCTTTTAATCCAAAGTTTTACCCCCACTTATTTAAAAACCCACCCACTTCCATAACCACTCATACCCCCCAAAGTATCTCATATGATTTATTATTCTCAAACTTAAATTATGACTTATTTTTAAACCCAACATGTAGTATACCCTCAAAATTCATACTGGATCTCCCAAAACAAATCTAAAATTCTCCTTTCCTCTCTTCTTCTTAACGATGATCTCACTTCACCCCCATCGCATTAATGATGATGCAGGGAGAAATTTATTCTTGCGTGTTGCTCCCCTCACTCCCCAAAACCCAATTTATTTATCTTCTTCAAAATCTCTCTTTCCTCCATTAATTTTCTTCCTTACTCAAAAATCATTCTCCTGCGTTAATATTTCTCATAAAAGACAATAATTTGATTTTTAATGTGATTTCTATTTGCAATCATTAAAATTTTTATCATTAAAATGTCACATGAGGATGTATCTTTTTATCCAACTTAGCTCACTCACATCAATAGTTGAGATTCCTCCACCTCACTACAATGCACCAAACTTAATGCTTGGTATCTTTTATCCAACTTAGCTCACTCACATCAATAGTTGTTGAGATTCCTCCACCTCACTACAATGCACCAAACTTAATGCTTGGTATATCACGCACGCACGCACACACACACATATGTGTGTGCGCGCACACACACACACATATATATATAACCTTAATACCAAGGACAAAATTGGTCAATGAACACACACACACATATATATATAACCTTAATACCAAGGACAAATTTGGTCAATGATAGTAAGATGATGACTAAAGCTTAACCACTCATCTTAGTGGTCCCCACTTGAA
This sequence comes from Asparagus officinalis, assembly GCF_001876935.1. Lineage (NCBI taxonomy): Eukaryota > Viridiplantae > Streptophyta > Magnoliopsida > Asparagales > Asparagaceae > Asparagus > Asparagus officinalis. Next base: position 59,901,766 of record NC_033794.1, read on the forward strand.
AATGATGCCCTCCAACCTATGTGCAAGCGATGCCCCTTTGAATGTATGGTTGAAAAGGAGCTCCCTCACTACTAAGAACCAGACATTGTCCAGGTACTAAGATTATCCATATTCTTTATGATATATATATAGAAAGGAAAAAGTGTTTCTATTATGACACCTTAGAATCAATCTAAGGAAACTCCTCTTGATCCATAGATTATTCAAACTGATGGTATACATCATGATCTAAATATCCCAAAATCATGATGTTTCAATATTTCTAGCCTATATTTTGCATCACCTCTTTAGTTTTATTATTATAAAACCGTTAATTTAACAAGTACTTGATACATGAACATTTTAACCATTAATATATGATTCTAAGGAGCCACACGTGAATCAATCTAAGGATGCACCTTCAAAACTAGATTATACAATCAATTTACTTGATCCACTCCGTTCATTTCAATCTATATGTTTTTTATTGTGTATAATAAAAATATTAGGCACATTGGGTACTAATTACTCATGCTTCAAGTAATTGTTAAATTAACGATTTTATGACAATATAACGAAAGAGGCAATAAAAATATTGGCTAGAGGTATTGAAACATCATGACTTGTTTTTAGATGTTTTGCGACATTTAGATCATGACGAATGAGGCGGATCATCCATTGAAATAGCCCAATCTATACATCGAGAGGTATATCGTTAGATTGAATCTAAAATGGCTCCTTAGAAACACACGTGCACATGTGTGCGCGCGCACACATATATATAGAAAACGAGAGGTGAGCTGCTTTACGCTATATGGAGTCATTTGATTTGCTGTATTGTTGGGGAATTTTTAAAGAGAAAGCTTAGTATAGTTGACTTAAAAACTAAAATAGGAGTTGCATAATATAGTCTCTAAAATCCTTCTCCAACCTGAAGAATCATAGGTCTTCGTCTTCATTTGTCCTATTCCCATTTACTTCACTCCTTCAAAACATAGATATACGATTCATTGAAGAATTCTAAATACATCTATGTCCTCGGCGACACATTCTCTAAATAATGCCTTTGTTCAATAATGGCCTTCAATGAAGCCACATTTTTACCCCATTTGCAATTGTTGAGGATAGGACTTTGTTGATATCTTGCATCTAACAATCACAACTTATCAAAGGTTCCTCTCATTATTTTACCCATCATTCTTCATTCTTTGGCAAAAAGAAAAAGAATAATATCTAGGATTTAAAAACACAATCTTTTAAACTGAATCAACCTGAAAGCAAAGTTTGATAAACATGTAATATAAGTTTTCTTTTGATGGGAATAAAACAATGGAAGAGTTATTTGGAGAGGATGGGTTTAAACAATATAGAGCAAGAGAGATTAGGAGAGGAACAATCTCTGTGGGGTTCTAGGATCGCATGAATTTGGGAAGATAACGAGTCAGTCTTTCCACACATAAGTTCTAACCTTATTTTTTAACCAACTATTACAACTTCCCTTTTTAAAATAGCATACCAATCAAGCGAGTGATATGACGCTAGTACGAAAAATTCTGTACACCAATAGCTCACTTCCTGTATGTATGTATGTATGTATATATATAAATATATATATATATATATATATATATATATATATATTATTTTATTTTATTTTGAAAAATGATAAAATAAGATGGTGAGATGAGATTCTTATTGTGAGATGACCCAATAGGCTACTTGATACGATGATCAGCACCGCCCAACGTGATTTGCACTTATCCAATCTATGTATCTAAAAAATTATATCGTTTAGATATTTCTAATCATTATATCAGTTATGTGCAAAATGAACAAGTATTAAGCTGTCTGAAAACTCACCAAATTAAACAAGTTTGATTCACACTCTAAAAGACTCTAACCTATATGAAAATTTCACCATGTACATTTGATGATGTTAAGAATAAGATGTATGGTGTCAATCATGAATTTGATGAGCCTAATATCTCACGACAAGACTTGAGCTCACCATCTCACAATATCATTACTTTATATGTACACATATACCTACCTACATATATATGTATGTATACATGTGTGTGTATATAGATTATATTGAAATTCATAATTTACTTCAGAGCAATATTGAATTAAATATCTATACATTTTCTTTCTTTCATTATGTAGATTATAAATAAGGAACTAAAGTGCATATGGTAGGTGATGAATTATATCAAATTGTCTATGATAAATTTCTTGCCTTGCGTAATCGACAGAGAAGTATACATTGTGCAAATGAGTTAAAATTCGGTTTCATTTACTAGTCATCTTAAAGCATACAAAAATAATGATTTCTCACAATTTATGTGTATTCAAAATTTACAAGCATACCATCAACAGTTAGACCTATATCCCAAAATGCTACAAGTATATTCCAAAAATGCTATATCTCAAAATGTGTATGTCAAGAACAAAACAAAAATACAAAGTCATCTTAGTTGGAACCAAGGTTATCAATAGCGGATAGCGTCGCGTAGCGGTGAGGCATCGCTAAAGCTAGTTAGGACTATCGCGATAAAATAACGGTAAAAAACGCAAAGTCAAATAGCAGTCTAATTTAGATATGTTTAAAATATTCAAAGGAATAAGAAAAAATAAAGAAAATTTTAGAAAATTTAAAAGTGCATATTTAATGATTTAAGATCCTAAACATGAAATAGACATGTAAGTATTACATAATACTGAAGACAACTAGAGGAGAAATCATATAGTCATCTTTGAGAAGATGAGCGGTAAGAGGACTATATTAGGAAGAGCTCACCGCGAGAGGAGGTGAGAGAAAATGCTGAGGGAGGTGCCGAAGGTTGTAGGAGGTGGCGGGAATACGCCGAAAATCGCAGGAGGTGGTGGGATGCAATGATTGTGGGTCAGGTTTAATTTTAAAAAAATAAACCTCAAACCTCTTTTAAATAGCGGTAAAAAAGTGGATTTTTTTTGCAGTTGCCAACTATTCATCGCTATAGCGCTAATGGCCGTCTTTGCGAGCGGAAAGCACATATTTTGCAATATGTCATCGCCATTGGGCGATAGCGTAGCGGAAAAAAACCGCTAACACTATTAGCGCCGTTATTACAGCGTCATTTACCGCTATTTATAATAATGGTTGGAACCAACTCGCGTCGAAACAATTCCAAAACTACCACCTATATGTACTCTACAAAAACAACGGCTTTGAGCTTCGATCAGTCAAGAGAAAGCTTTGCAACTTGAAATAGTCAGCATCATTGAAAGATTCAAGTTCATCTCCGTCTGGACATCAAATCTTTCTCTTTCAAAACATTACGAACTCTCCTCGGTTGAAGTTGAAAAGTAGTAGTTGTATTAACATATTCCTCCTTTGCTCATTGTGGATTCATTTTGTTCCCCTTTGTAGATAAATAACTTTATATATACTCCAATCCCACTCACAACAAGATGAGGAACAAGAATGCCCAAGGGTAATTTTAATGTCAATCTTACAATGTGATGTGCAAAATCTCATAGACTCCCCTGCCCCAATCTAGGATAAATTACTCCCATCATATAAGAAGTCGTGTTTCGCAAATGCATCGAACCCCGCAAAAAAATTAAACAAATTTGATTTAACCATTTGCCACTCCTCAAAATTGTAGAAACATCTCTTCACACATTTAGATCTTACAATAGAGGTTTCGTGATCCTTGTCTGTGGTACAACTCGATTTAGGGCTCTGATGAACTTGTTCACATAATAATACCTAGAAGATATAAAAGCCTTATAATTAGTATTAATTATTAAATAATGACCAAGGAAAACTAAAAGTTCTATTAAGAAGACTCACTTTAGATTTAGTGAATGAACGAAGTAATGTGATAGCATATTGCTCTAATTCCTCCAATCAAATATAATAGCATGCACTACGTTGCATAACAATGATTCATCTTCCATCTTTCCTATAGATTAAGTCCTTCACCTTTTCAAACATAAAATTCCACATCATAAATTAAGTGAAGATTAGGCTTGTCAGAATCTGCAAATTGAAACATATTACATAAAAGCATAGTAAAAGTGATGAGAAGAAATGACAATTTCCATATTTGATTAGTTGACTTTCTTTTATTTTTTATTTTTAAAATTTGAATTTTGATTTTTGATTTTTGAATTTTAGTTGAGTGATTTGAGGGATTGTTGTTTTGTTTCTATTTTTTATTGCACATTGTGTGCACGTAGTTTTTCTTTATAAGGTTGTATGAGACTATTGAAATTATTGAATGAAAAAAATATTTGTTAGCTAAATTTTGGTGTTAAGCCTCGGGCGTGAAACCCTAGGCCAAATTGTTCTCCTCTGCCACAAACAGCCAACAAATCTTCTTTCTCCTCATACACAGCCGTCAAATTTTTTCTCCCCCACGTCAACAATTTCCAAACCCAGCTCCCAACTTCTCTTCATCCCTCTCAACCAGCCACCGCTCCTACTCTAAACAGCCCCCGGAATCCCTACTTTCCACTCCCAAACATCCCAACGCCGTCGTTGACCTCATCCCGACACCTATCACCAGTCTCAACCCAACAGGCCACCCGCGTCCTCACCACTTTCATCATCTACCATCTCGACGTCATCGATCGCGTCACTGTTCAGTTCAACGCCACCGCCGTCATCATCTTTCCGCTTGATGCCATCACTTGCGCCGTCATCTAATCGACGTCGTCGTCCTCATTGTCGCCCTCGTCGTCATCAGTTCACACGTCGTAGTCATCGCTCAGTCGACGCCGTTTATCATCGCCAGTTCACCCATTGACCCGTCGACCCGTAACCACTTGATAGCCCAGTTCGACGTCGTCGCACACGTCGTCATCCAGTTCGCCGACGCACGCCTCATTTTTCAACACTGTCGCACTCGTCGTCATCGAATCTCCGCCTCGTCATCGTTATTCAGTTCACCGTTGTCGTCGTACCACCTCCAGAGGTCTCTCACATCAAGTCTATTCAGACCGACGAAGGTTTCGTTTTCTTTCGTCCCTTATTTTTTTGTTAATTTTATTTTGTTAGTTAATTGCATGAGTATATCATCTCTAAACTCTTATCTTATATTCACTGCTGAGATTATACTTGTGAGTAGAGAGCAACTGAACACGTGACTGTTGCAGATCTGATATTGAGTTTAGAACTTGCGAAATGATAATGAATACAATGGTTATATTGTTTGAGATTGGAATTGTTCATGATTATTAATGCAAATCTTATTAAAATCCATCTGTCACATTAATTGTTTTGAATTTAATTTCATGCCGAAGATCATCATTTTTCGCGAAACGGTGCGTTATTCGATTTAGGTCGCTGATTCCGACAGACCCCTTGTCATCGTTTCGCATCAAAAAGAGATGGTATATTCTATTGTATGTCCACCATACAACGTCCAATATTCTTTGCCAAACAAACTCTGCATTATCATAATCTCGACATAAGTTCCAACTCTCACTAATCGCCAATCAACACTTATTTCTTCAAATCACCACATGAAAACTATTGAAGCAAAATGAGTTCCGACAACTTCTAGTCTGACATGATTATTGAAAAGTTGCCAATCTCGGAGCGATTCATTAATGGATTTCAATTCGACACGATTATTGAACATTGCCAATCACCAGAACATCTTTCGGTAGTCCAACCACATTCCTCACACATTAGCTCATTTCTTTATGTGTTTTCCCACAAATATTTTTCAGCACAAGATTTAGTTTATGAACCAGCAATGAAGTCCAAATATCATGAGGGTGTCTTGTCTCTACAATGCTCGACGCAGCCTTGTGAGTCAACACATTCTCGATGCAACCTCTTCCATATCATTCGAGTAAATCTTCACAATGTTTAGTATTTCCTTCCACATAGAACCCATCTAAGAAAATTAATCCACCTTTGGACACGCCTTCTTCACAAGTCGTACAACCCATCACTTACAATGGGAACACCATTCTCTTTCCATGTCTTCTTCATGCACTGCAAAAAAGTTTGGAATGTGTGTCCTTAGCCTTACCTCTTTGCAAGAGCAGTGATCCTAAAAAATTGTAAGCGGGAGGAACAGAACCTCTTGTTTGCATCATACTTCTAAGATTAGATGATGTATGAATTTCTTGCTAAATTAAACGACAAACCCACTGTGTAAAGTGCAATTATGCCATCAAGGTGATCACAAGCTCTATAATTAAAAGGATTTTCAATTTAGTTCCTCTTAATCCAGCCCTCTCCTCATCTGAGCAATATTTTAGCCTTTAGCACTTTTACCAACTTTGCTTCCAAGTAATGCCTTAATGGGATCTTTAAAAGATATGCCCTTAATATTGAGTAAGTCTTAAAAATCTCACGGCAGTAATTACATTGTCATTTCCAACTTCTCGCACCACTTGAAGTTTCGTAGCATTTCTCCAAAGAGCATCATGATCATTCTCTTCCTCACTTTGTAAATCTATATCCCGCGCATCAAACTTGGTGACTCCGTTCAATTTCCTACAAGCATTAACTAGGAAACAATCATATATAGAAAAGAAAGAAAAAAGATCACTCGTTAAAAGATTTAACAATTTAAAAAAAATAAAATGAAAAAATCAACAATTTAAGAAAAGCTATAAAGAGGTCTAAGTCTTCAAAATGAATGTCTGATGCTGTGAAAAAAAACTAGATATGAACAGGAAACCCAATTTATGCATGTAGTTCCAACTCATGTTTCAATACTCTTCATTACCAACGCAAGGCAACACCCCAATTTTTAGCTTATGTTATTGTTGCAATAACCTCCAACAAAACGAGCACGTTGAATGTTTGATGTAGTTGAACAACTATGTCGCTCAACTGCATCTATCCAAACACACCCTATAAGACTAGTGCCAATTCCAATATAAACAATTTTAAGGAAAGAACAACTTAGCATTTAGTATGCTCAATTAAAAATGACACGAGATGAATTATCCATGAGAAGCATGATTTTTCTATATTATATAAAATCGTCATGTTGGTGTACTATGCCACTTTAGTTCACACAACACACACCAAAGCTTAGACAAACCAATGCAAAAAAAAAAATCAAGTCTGTTTCATTTTTTTAAGAACAAAACCTGTAGGTAAACTTGATCAAGTACTATAGTTACCGACTAAATTTAGTCTAAAAAATCAGCATAATATGAAATAAACTAGTCAAAAGGCTTCCTGTACCGCATCGGCCATGTCGCAATGGAGCTTGGTGACGGAATCCCCTCTGCCTAGCTCTTCAGAAAACCCATAAGCAATGTAAGATTTTGGACCCAAGTCAGGCTTTATCACACGCTTAGGTAACTTGACTGCGAGATTAAGAATGCCTGACCTAGGATCTGTATATTCTTTAAATGGTAATGCAGCATTAAACTCAGCACCATGCCGTGCCAATCGCTCCTCGAAGTTAGTAGATGAGGGCCAGTCTTTTAGTTTAAGCATTACAGGCCACTCATCACCAGGACTACCTTCAGCATATCTTGTGAAAAACTGATGGATGTTAATCTCAACCTGCCAAATGTAGGGTGAAGACAAATGGATTAACATAAAATTTCTCAAGTATAATAGGCAAAACATGCTGCAACTATGGAGATAAGGATATCGAATTAAACATAAGCTTAAGTAAGAAAATGCATGAAATTTTGACAAAAGTACAAACAACTAAAAATAAAAGGAGCGTCCACAACTAAAATAAGTAATATCAAAATCTATGTAACAGCTATGCTTTTGTAACTGTAACCATGCGGACTCAAGAGATTAGCATACGGCAACAAGGTTCATACAAGTTCAGTGTACACAGTAGAATATTAATGACGCGAATTTTAGATAAAGGTTCCAATAAAAAGGGTTATTTAGCTTATTACGATCATAAGATTATTGGTCTAAAATCTGAAGTCTAAAGAAACAAAGATTTCAAAAATGCATCCAGTTACAACTGTTTTGTTCCACTTCTAAAAGAAGTGACAAATTCTCATTGGAAAGGGTTTATTAAAACTAGATGCAGATTAGAGAAATATTTGAGAGACAGCTTAACAGCACGGCAACACACACATGGAAAAAAGAGACAACTGTGTACATAGGTATTCATCGCAAATAATTGATGAAGAAATCTAGTAGCACAAAATAACCAGTGAAAGAAACAACTACATTAATAAAAAAATCTGTGCTTTCACAATGAAGTTTAGCATAATCATTAAGCAAATATAGAATATTCTAAAGATAAAGAAGAAGCTTCAATAACTAACCTCACACCAGTGTAAGCAGTTTACTGCATTTACATCAAAGTTTTCAACTTGGGCTCTAGTCTTCTTCTCTCGTAATGCACGCCACATGACCATCGGTTCCCAGCTCAAGCCAGTGGTGAATTCAAGCACGTTACGAACTATGACAGGCTCCCCCTTTGTCCAATGTTCCTGAAAGTGCTGTAGTTCTCCTTGTTTAACATCTCTAGCAATTGGACAGTACAAATAATTATCATCAGAATGCACTCTGTGGGCAGCCTTTCGTAGCATACTTGAACCAGAATCGACATGGGGAGGCAAAGAGAAACAAGAGCAACTACTAGAAGCATCAGGCGGTTTTGCAAAATCATGGCTTCCCACAATAGCACTTGTCGTTTTCAACAACTTGTAAATCTGTCCATCCTCGAACATGCACCTCAGCTCCAAAGTGGCACTACCACAACCACCCGTTGGACAATGGATGCTTCCATCACTATCAGCTTTCCATTCTCGTGTTGCTTCGTGAGGAGCTTCAGGCTCATCGGGCTTAATTGGAGATGATATCTGCGGAGGGCCCCCATGGAAATATTTTGTTCCCCGAAATATAAATTGTGGCAGTGGCTTGCCATAACCACCAGGAACGACACCTTGACGAACTTGGCGGCAGCAATAAAGACATAAATCATATGAACAACAAGGACAGCTTCTGTGAAAATCAACAATCGATGTTCTGCAGTTGTCACTGAACAAAGCATGTAGAGGTGTCACGCTATACACGTTCAGAGAAATGAGGGGGTAAATAAACTTTGCAAACTAATTATTAAGAAGGAAAGGTACCAGTATGCGCGTTCATCAAGGCCACATTGAGCTTTCTTCACCACAAGCTTTGTAGGATCAATTCCTACATACAGACAAAAACAAGCATCAGAAAAAAACAATTTATTAATCAGAGATCGGCAAGGGAGTTACCTTGGATCTTTGCCTCCAAATCCTTCTCAGCCATTTGGTCCTCATGAAAATCTTTCAACCAAGGAAGCAGCTTTTCCAAAATATAACAATAATGCTTAAATTTCTCACGTTCGCTGATCGTCTTTTCCTCATACTGAAGTCAAAACACAAAGGAAAAGAAACACTCTGAAACGATTAACTCGATACCATTCGAGAATCTAGGAATTGCAATAAAAGAGAAGAAGAAGAACCTTGAAAATTCCAGGAATCCGAAGGCAACGCTTACAGTTGCAATAATTACGGCAGACTGGACACTTTATGGCAATTTCAGCCTCTGACAATTGAGGATACCTATGCAATGACCAACCAAAATTCTCTATTTATTCCACCTGTGAGGTGTTGGCGAAATGAAAGTGAATCTAAAAACGTGCAACTAAGTACAAAAGTACATCCACATCAGCACACACGAACAAGTGAAATACAAAGTTTGGTTGCAGAAATAGAAAACTCTGGGGAACTAAAGATAATAAAATCATACAGTTCCAATTAATATGCTAATAAATTAAATATTTTAAGTAATAGTGGTCTCTGATTTTCTTCTTTTGAATTTGGTGCATCACTAAGCTATTTGGTTTGCCAGGATACATGGTGGAAAGATAGATTTATGGTAAGGAAATCAAACTCATATGCTGGTGGGCCCCCCAATTTTGGGTTTTCAAGCCATTTCCATTATAACTTTGAAATTGGTTTCTAGGAAAACACATGAGATTGCTACTGCATGTTTGGCTATTTCCACGAAAAAAACGGAAATGGAAAACCCTCTTTGGAAATGATTTCAACACATATCAAGAGGTTTCCCAGTTTTCTTTTATTTTGTTTGTTTCGCAAAGAAACCTCCCCTTTTCACTGCCAAGTCACACAAAAAACAAAAAAAAACTTCTATAGTAACAGTGCTTTTGATTTCCATTTCTTTAGTTTGTTTGACAAGAAGAAAAAGAAAAAGAGAAATGACCCATTAAAAAAGAAATTTATTCATCATGATACTCTCCAATAGTGCATTTATTAATTAAAAACTCATTGATGTGACATTTCCATGTGTTTTCACAGTTTTTTGTTGTGAAAACACATTTCTTGAAATGTGACATGGCATCCTAGGTGGCATTCTCATTTCCTTAAATAAAAAAAATGAAACAAACATGTGAAATGGAAATGTGTTGAAACCAAAAGCTGATGTGGATGGGGGATTTCCTCAAAGGTGACATGGCGGCTAGTTTTCTTCTTTTTTTTTTGGCAAACAAACAGCCTTAGTTTTTTTGCTACAAAAAAGCTGTGAAACAATTCTATCATGCATGTGGGCCTCAACCCGTGCGATTTTGCTACTTTTCCCATTTTTTCAGTTCCACTTTCGCGCACAAAAACACCCTCTTAATTCGAGCTAGCCAAGAAAACAGGTAAAAAGAAAGGGGAGAATATAAGACCATCGAGTGATGCAAGGAATGCAGAAGCGTTTCCTCTTGCATTTAGAGCACGAAACCACTCTTCCCTTGTCGTTCCTTTGGCATTGATGACACATAAGCGAGACCATAAAAGTCCTCTTCTCCTTCTTCGTCATCTTCTCATCTCCCTAGTTATTCATCGCTTCTCAATCAAAAATTCCTTCTTTTCAACTGATAACAACCAGAAAAAAGGGATTTTGATTCGAGTTACCAGGCCCTCATCGGTGTAAGAGCCAAGGGGCCGCTGATTCCTCAACCGCCTGCTGCCATTGCTCCTCCTTCCGGCCCTAGGTTCGTCCTCTTCGTCGTCAATGTCAATTATCTTCTCCTTCGTCTAACAAAATTTTAGGTCAGAAAACGAAAGAAAACTGAAGGGATGGATCAATCGCAGGCGATCAAGAAGTCACGGGAGTACCTCTTTGTCTTCCTGATCTTGATCGCATCTCCTAATTGATGATCCTCGATGATCGTCTTCTTCTCGGTAATCTTCTTTCGTAGCGGTAGCCATTGTTCTTTTATTTTTATTTTCCTCCCCCCCTGACTTAATTGAGTTTTGTTTTTAAATAGGGAGTTGAAGAAGGCTGGGAAGGGGGGGATGGGTTTTATTGGGGGGGGATTTTTAGGGTTGGAGCGGGTCCTCTTTCGACGGCAGGGGTAACATTTTAGTAGTTGCTGACACTTTAAATATGCTGTTAGATTTAGATTAGATATTTTAGGAGATGTTTATTATTCAATTTTTTTTTTTTTTTTTTTGTGCGATTAAAACAGCCGACGGAAATCAGGGGGCGACGCTGAGGCCCGGTGAAACAGCGGGAGCTGGTCACGTCTCCTCGGTCTTGTCACTTCTAAATCCGGCAATTTCCGGCGGGAAATTCAAAAGGCTTTGAAGTAGATATGAATTCTTAATTATTTAAGTTTTTTCATTTTATTTGATTTGTAAGAAAATGGAATGAAAAGTTAGATAGAGACCATTGGAAGGCAAGTTTTTGTGGAGAAACACCAAAAAGTAGTTTTTATGGAGTCCTATATCAGTTTCCGAGCATACTTTATTTGTACGGCGGGTGAACACTGATATTTTGCACTTCTCTCACATAAAATCTTTTTTTGAAACTACTAGTTATTGTTATGACATAGACATCTGTTGATGTCTGTGAACACACAGTCGATGGGGTTGCGGTTCTGGTCTTCATGCCAGCGGCGAATAGGGGGAGGATGAGAGATGGGACCGACTCCTCCTCCGATTTTATGCCCGATCCTTAGACTATAATTCCCGGACTTTTTGCACAAACAAGAAGAAACATGTGGTAGGGCGGGGCTCATTTCCCCCGTGGTACCTCCGACGATCAAGTCAACTGGTGAGCTTGAGCGGGGTTTGAGGAAGAGTCCCTGGGCCATTGAGGTCCTCAGAGGATACTCTTATGGAGTTAATGATTCTTTTTTAGCAAAGGTAAATTCAGAGCTTTTATGAAGAAGAAGCAGAAAAAATCCTTCCCTTTTAACCTTATTTCCCTCCTTTTATAGCATGTCGCCTCTGAGAGTTTGACCATTCGGTTTTGACTATGCACAGGAGGCGGTTGAGGGGTGAGCTGAAGGCTGAGTCATCTTTCTCCTTTCAGGTGTCGGCTGGCGATTGGAAGGGAAGTCATTCAAATACAGGAGAGAGGTATCCTCTTAATATCCTGGATTCGACAGATGAGACAGGGTAAAGGATAGGGCCACTGTTCAGTTGTCCTTCTGTAAAACCCCAAAAATTTCTACAATAAATATATGTGAATTATTAATAGTAAATATTTTCCTTGTGATGAATAATCATATATACATGTCATATGAATGTAATTATCTGGGTTTGAGAACCCAACAAGTGATTTTAAGTGAGAGAAATCGAGTGTTATGGCCAGCGTGTGAAATGCCCAGCAACAGGCATTTTTGTGTTGCGCGGTCGACCGCACAGCGGTCAGAGAGCTTCCAGGTTTTGTTTTCTTTGCGGTTTTGTTTCGGGTCTTTTGGGTTTCGGGTCGGGTTAGGGAGTTAGTATTTATACCAACTCAACCCAGGAGAGCCTCTCTTCACCTCAGGCTCAAAACCCTAGCCCCCATCTCTCAAATCTCAAACCCTAGCTGGATTTGGTGCTTAGGAGGAGATCTGGAGGATTTTTTCAGCGGGACAGCGTAGAGAATTAACCTCCTGCGGATCTAGGGCTTTCGTCAACACCCAAGGCGAGTAACTTCTCGCCCAACTCCACCCCATTTTGCTTTCATGTCAAAACTTGAGTTTTTAATTGGTTTATTTGGACCAAACTCGTATGTTGAATAGCTAATAGATCATTATGGCATATAACATGGGTTTCAGGTATTCCTTATTTTAAAAGCTCACCAATGAATTCTGTTTAAGAGATCTAAATCTGAATATGTCTTAAAAGGAGGAAAACCTTGATCTTTATTGATTAATAATATGCAAATTATGTTTAAATATGTTGAAATCTTGGTAATGATCTCTAAAGATGTAAAATTTCAGTTTTCTTTTATCCTCTATGTGATATTCTAAATGCTTGGTGGCTGATTTACTCAAAGAAATTTCATACAGGTTTGGAACTTGACAAAAAAAAACCTAAGTCTGGGTTCTGTCTGCCTCGCGGTCGACCGCTGGGCGCGCAGAAGGTCAGAAGGCATCTGATCTCTGCGCGGTCGACCGCGATGTCTTGTCGGTCGACCGACGCGGTCGACCGTGAATGTCTCTGCTGAACAGTGAGGTTTGTATCCATATGCGATCGACCGGAGTCCTCGTGTTGGACAAGCATTACCTTTTTGTCCTCGTGTTGGACACCCTTCCCACTTAGTCCTCGTGTTGGACATGCATTGCTATTTAATCCTCGTGCTGGATATGCATTACCATCCGGTCCATGCGTTGGACAACGGTCACATCCGGTCCATGCGTTGGATAACGGTCACATCCGGTCCATGCGTTGGACAACGGTTATATTTAGTCCATGAGTTGGACGTTTACTTCATGCAGTCTATGGGTTGGACGTTTAATTTATATAGTCTATGTTTTGGACACTTAATCGTTTTCTGACATATCACTCATGTGAGTTTGACATGACACTATGTTTGGAAGTAGAGATGTGTTTTGTTTTCTTTTAATTTATTCATTTATGTAATAGACTTTGGGTTTGGCATTTAGAGATTTACAATTTGAGATATAAGGTATATACATGAGGGTTTCCTTGTTTGGATTATTTCGCTCGACGTACCTATTCTCGTGATGTAAAATTTCTAAATACTAAAACTCTCTTTTGTAAGACCAATGATTTTAGATCTATTATATATTATCTGTACTTTCATATACAACGAGCCCTTTTCCCTTGGGGTTTGTTGTGATGTTATTCGCTAGCGCTTTGACGCTCGTTGTCCCTCCCCCTTTTAGGTCACAAGCCAGGAGCACGGAGAGTCGCATGTTGATAGCGGACCACTTTAGTGTTCAGCTTTACTTTCTAGCTATGTATTATTTTCTTTGGGCTCCACTGTAGTGTGGTTAGACATTTGAGGGTATTATTCTAGAATTTGTAAAGGCGGAGTGCCTTATTTATTCTTGTCAGATATTTGTATTTGAGACTTGTGACTACTCCAGTTTATTTATTCAGACATTGACTATGTATTTCCATTTGTTGGATGATGAGATATTTATTTGATCACTATCATTTCATCAGCCCTTCGTGTATCATCTTTTACTTGCTTTTGTACCTACACCTGTTATTGATTCTACTAGATAGATGTTAATTGTGATGGTGAAACATGTTATTGCACGGTGTGGTGCATGGCAGGTTTGACATTCTTGGTTTCACCTTGGACTGCAGCCTTGTGTGAACCCAGGGGCGTCACAGTTGGTATCAGAGCTCTAGTTCCCGTATCCTTAGGATCATCCTGTGTCGGGTCGTGGAGCTAGGATAGAGTTTCTTAGGATTCATGTATAGAGTCCTTAAGGAATTCCTAGTATGAGTGAGGACGATATAGGCGTATATCTCAAAATTTGAGAATTTTTTTTTATGACAACTATATGGTGAAAATTCAAAGTATTTGCGTGAATACTATACATGTGAAAATTGTATTATGATACGCTATTTATAGAGGTCTATTTTGACTCCTAAACTCTTATTTTTTTTTTGAACAGAGATGTCAGAATATGATATGTCACGTACTCAGAGATTTGGACAGGCTGAACCACAACAAACTCCACCCGAGCCACATCAGACACCACCTGAGCCGCAGCAGGGTCCCCAGTACCTAGTAGATCTTATGGCTCCCCTAGTCGCTAGGATAGCAGCAATCGAGGAGCTTGTGGCGAATCACATTACACCACCACCACCAGTAGCTGAAACCGCTATTTCTCAAAAAAATGGGACAGCTAAGTTTCAGAGGGACAAGGAAGGGAGTACTAAGAGAGTGCACGTCGGAGACAAGGGTAAGAACAAGAGACCCTTGACTGGACCTCAACAGCATCAGCAGGGCCCTCATAAGAAGGGATCTCAACAGGATCAGAGAGCTCGACAGCAGCACAAGTTCCGAGGAACTTGTTTTAACTGTCGTAAGGTCGGACACAAGGCATTAGAATGCCGCAGTGCACTAACAAGGACTCAGAAGGGAAATGGTCCAATTCAGCAGCAGCAGAAGACTGAGGGGCAAGTTCGAGCAGTTCAGAAGTTTCCTCAGGGGCGGATTGTCCCATTTTCTTCAGCTCCAGCAGCAGAGCAGTCTTCAGCCACGGGCAGGGTTTATGCGGTCATTCCACGCGATCATGGAGCAATTTTGGAGGGTATGTTCCTTGTAAATTCCTTTCCCGCCCATATTCTTTTCGATTCGGGAACTTCGCATTCCTTCATATCACATGCATTTATGGCTAGACTCCAGCTTGTAGCTCAGCCACTAGACACCCCTTTATTTGTTTCCACCCCTTTAGGAGAGGTATCGCTTCTGGAGAGCGTTTGTAGGAGGTGTACCGTCAGTTTAGACGAGTCGGAGTTCATAGTCGATTTGATAGTGTTGCATATGTCCGAGTTCGATGTCATCCTTGGTATGGATTGGTTGTCTTCCTACCATGTTAGCATTGATTGCTTTGCGAAGACAGTCAAATTGTGAGTGTCCGACGGGTCCGAGATGATTGTAGCCGCCTCTCAGGGCAACCGACTTGCGGAGTCATTTCTGACGTACATCGAGGAGGTGATGCGACGAGATCAGGGTGCTGAGTTATTGGAGACTAGAGTTGTCTCAGAGTATCAGTATATCTTTCAGGACATACCTGGATTACCTCCGGTGAGAGGGGTAGAGTTTTGTATTGAGTTGCAGCCAGGCACAGCCCCGATATCCCACGCACCCTATCGTATGGCACCAGCTGAGATGAGGGAACTTCAGACCCAGTTGGACGAGTTATTCGCTCAGGGTTTCATTCGCCAGAGTCATTCTTCGTGGGGCGCGCCGGTCCTCTTCGTGAAGAAGAAGGACGGTAGTATGAGATTATGCATAGATTATAGAGAGTTGAACAAGGTCACTATCCGGAATAGGTACCCACTATATAGGATTGATGACTTGTTTGATCAGTTGCAGGGTGCGTAGTATTTCTCGAAGATTGATCTTCGTTCTGGCTATCATCAGTTGCGGGTTAGGGAGATTGATATTCCCAAGACCGCCTTTCTTACCCGATATAGTTCTTTCGAGTTCTTGGTCATGCCATTTGGGTTGACCAATGCACCCGCTGTATTCATGGACTTGATGAACCGGGTTTTCCGTCCCTTCTTAGATCAGTTCGTGATCGTTTCATTGATGATATTCTCATTTACTCGAGATCGGAAGCGGATCAAGAGGAGCATCTACGGATAGCGTTGAGGACTCTTCAGGAGCATCAACGGTATGCTAAGTTTAGTAAGTACGAGTTTTGGCTTTCAGAAGTTAGATTTCTTGGCCATGTTATCAGTCAAGAGAGTATAGCAGTGGACCCGGTTAAGGTAACGGCAGTTCCTGATTGGGAGCCACCGAAGACGGTGACAGAGATTCGTAGCTTTTTAGGCTTAGCTGGAGATTATAGGAAGTTCATTCAGGACTTCTCGAAGATTACAACGCCTATTACACACCTTACGAAGAAGGGTGTACAGTTCATATGGAGCATGGAGTGCCAGAAGGCCTTTGATATTTTGGAGACTAAGTTGACTACAGCGCCGGTTTTGACTATTCCGAGCAGTGACAGGACATTCGTCGTATATCCAGATGCATCGTTAGCAGGCTTAGGAGGTGTATTGATGCGGACTCAGAGGGTAGTAGCCTACATCTCACGGCAGTTGAGGGTGCATGAGCAGAACTATCCCACTCATGACTTGGAGTTAGCAGCGGTGGTATTTGCACTAAGTGCAGTTTGAGTTATTCACAGACCACCAGAGTCTGAAGTACCTCTTTTCCCAGAAGGAACTCAATCAGAGACAGCGGAGGTGGGTTGAGTTTATTAAGGACTACGAGTTCGCGATCCAGTATCATCCGGGGAAGGCGAACGTCGTAGCAAATGCTTTAAGCAGGAAGCGTCGACATCGGATTTCGGCCTTGAGGTGTTCACTACATCGGGATCTTGTCACTCTTAGCTAGTTTGATTTTAGACCCGAGATTGGAGGAACTAGTGCATTTTTGGGAGCTGTGACAGTACAGCCATCTTGGAGTGACAGAGTTGTCAGAGCTCAGTTGGAGGACTCTTGGATTCAAACCCGTAAGGGGGAGATTTCCAAAGAGCCTAAGGCGGACTGGACCATTGGAACAGATGGAGGATTACGGATGAAGGGTAGATTGGTTATGCCAGCCAGTGCAGAGTTGAAGAGGGAGTTATTGGATGGGGCGCACCGTACTCGGTACACAGTACATCGAGGGACTACCAAGATGTACAAAGACCTGAAGAGGTGTTTCTGGTGGAGTGGTATGCGGAGAGAGATTGCAGAATATGTAGCTAGATGTTTTACCTGTCAGCAGGTGAAGGCAGAGCATCAGAGACCGACAGGGACACTGCAGCCTTTACCCATTCCAGAGTGGAAGTGGGCAGATATTTCCATGGATTTTATTGTGAGGTTGCCAAAGTCGAAGAAGGGGAGTGACTCAGTTTGGGTGATAGTGGACCGGTTGACGAAGTCAGCACATTTTATTCCAGTGAGGACCACTTATACAGCCGAGGCTTATGCGAGAATCTTCATTCGGGAGATAGTTCGACTTCACGGAGTACCGGACACGATCGTGTTAGATCGAGGATCGGTTTTCACTTCACATTTTTGGAGGAGTTTTCAGGACTCATTTGGCAGCACGCTATCTTATAGAAGTGTATTTCACCCCCAGACGGATGGCCAGACGGAGAGGGTGAATAATGTGTTGGAGGACATGTTACGGGCATGTGTCATTTACTTCCAAGGTAGTTGGGAGGATCATATTCCACTGGTAGAATTCTCTTATAACAATAGTTATCAAGCGACGATCGGTATGGCCCCGTATGAAGCATTGTATGGGAGACCTTGTAGATCACCGATATGTTAGGCCGAGCCGGAGGATAACTTGATGCTTGGGCCCGAGCTAGTGAGGCAGACCACTGAGAAGGTAGCTTTGATCAGGGAGCGGATTTTAGCCGCTCAGAGTCGGCAGAAGAGCTATGCAGATAAGAGACGAAGACCCCTAGAGTTTCAGGTTGGAGATTTGGTTATGCTTAAGGTATCGCCTATGAAAGGCGTACAGCGATTCGGAAGGCGAGGGAAGCTTGCACCGAGATATATTGGCCCTTTTCAGATCCTAGAGCGTATTGGAGCTGTGTCATACAGACTAGATCTTCCAGCATCGATGTCTAGTATACACAACGTGTTCCATATTTCTATGCTTAAGAAGCACTTGCATGATGAGGAGCAGCAGCGAGTATTGGATGCACCGGAGATCGAGCTTCAGGATGATTTGACTACTTTTGAGATTCCGGTGCGTATTCTTGCCAGATAGGACAAGAGGCTTAGAAACAAGGTAATTCCCTTGGTGAAAGTTCAGTGGAACCGAGGAGGCATTGAGGAGATTTCTTGGGAGCGCGAAGAGGACATGCGTCGTGACTACCCACACTTGGTTGAGCAGGTAAATAAATTTTAGATCGTTAAGTGTAAATATCTCTATAAGGTTATCTAAGAGTTCATATTTCAAGTTCGCATGATTTCCGAATTTTGAGGACGAAATTCTTTTAAGGGGGGAAGAATGTAAAACCCCAAAAATTTCTACAATAAATATATGTGAATTATTAATAGTAAATATTTTCCTTGTGATGAATAATCATATATACATGTCATATGAATGTAAGTATCTGGGTTTGAGAACCCAACAAGTGATTTTAAGTGAGAGACATCAAGTGTTATGGCCAGCGTGTGAAATGCCCAGCAGCAGGCATTTTTGTGCTGCGCGGTCGACCGACGCGATCGACCGCACAGCGGTCAGATAGTTTCCAGGCTGGATCTCTTTTACGGTTTTGATTTGGTCTTTTGGGTTTCGGGTCGGGTTTGGGAGTTAGTATATACACCAACTCACTCAACCCAGGAGAGCCTCTCTTCACCTCAGGCTCAAAACCCTAGCCCCCATCTCTCAAATCTCAAACTCTAGCTGGATTTGGTGCTTAGGAGGAGATCTGGAGGATTTTTTCAGCGGGATATTGGATTGGCAACGTAGAAAATCAACCTCCTGCGGATCTAGGGCTTTCGTCAACACCCAAGGCGAGTAACTTCTCGCCCAACTCCACCCCCTTTTGCTTTCATGTCAAAACTTGAGTTTTTAATTGGTTTATTTGGGCCAAACTCGTATTTTGAATAGCTAATAGATCATTATGGCATATAACATGGGTTTCAGGTATTCCTTATTTTAAAAGCTCACCAATGAATTCTGTTTAAGAGATCTAAATCTGAATATGTCTTAAAAGGAGGAAAACCTTGATCTTTATTGTTTAATAATATGCAAATTATGTTTAAATATGTTGAAATCTTGGTAATGATCTCTAAAGATGTAAAATTTCAGTTTTCTTTTATCCTCTATGTGATATTCTAAATGCTTGGTGGCTGATTTACTCAAAGAAATTTCATACAGGTTTGGAACTTGACAGAAAAAAACCCAAGTCTGGGTTCTGTCTGCCTCGCGGTCGATCGACCCGGTCGACCGCTGGGCGCGCAGAAGGTCAGAAGGCATCTGATCTCTGCGCGGTCGACCGCGGCGGTCGACCGCGATGTCTTGTCGGTCGACCGACACGGTCGACCGATTACACACTGTTTAAGTGTGGATTGATATAAGTAGACTTCACTATATATATCATAGCGATATTTTTACTATTTCAGTCCTCGTGTTGGACTATAATCCATAGAAGTCCTCGTGTTGGACTATAATCCATTTCAGTCCTCGTGTTGGACATTTGCCACTTTCTCTATGAGTGGGATACTACCATATATATAGTTCCTGTTTTCGGACATAGTTCTTAACCCTGCATATGACCTTCTCGCAGAAGTTCACGACATGATTTTGACATGACATTTATGCAAATTTTAACATGATATTCATGTAGGCTATGATGTGGCACTGCGCTTGTGTTCTGAGATTAGTGGTATTTCTTTTATTATTGTTAC
The DNA here is from genome assembly GCF_001876935.1 of Asparagus officinalis. Taxonomy (NCBI): domain Eukaryota; kingdom Viridiplantae; phylum Streptophyta; class Magnoliopsida; order Asparagales; family Asparagaceae; genus Asparagus; species Asparagus officinalis. Next base: position 59,922,076 of record NC_033794.1, read on the forward strand.
TGCACTAGAACCTTTGGTTTGGTATTTAGGAGTTTACAAATTTGAGATATAAGGTATATACATGAGGGTTTCCTTGTTTGGATTATTTCGCTCGACGTACCTATTCTCGTGATGTAAAATTTCTAAATACTAAAACCCTCTTTTGTAAGACCAATGATTTTAGATCTATTATATATTATCTGTACTTTCATATACAATGAGCTATTTTTCCTTGGGGTTGGTTGTGATGTTACTCGCTAGCGCTTTGACGCTCGTTGTCCCTCCCCCTTTCAGGTCACGAGCCAGGAGCACGGAGAGTCGCAGGTTGATAGCGGACCACTTTAGTGTTCAGCTTTACTTTCTAGCTATGTATTATTTTCTTTGGGCTCCACTGTAGTGTGGTTAGACATTTGATGGTATTATTCTAGAATTTGTAAAGGCGGAGTGCCTTATTTATTCTTGTCAGATATTTGTATTTGAGTCTTGTGACTATTCCAGTTTATTTATTCAGACATTGATTATGTATTTCTTTGTTGGATGATGAGATATTTATTTGATCACTATCATTTCATCAGCCCTTCGTGTATCATCTTTTACTTGCTTTTGTACCTACATCTGTTATTGATTCTACTAGATAGATGTTAATTATGATGGTGAAACATGTTATTGCACGGTATGGTGCATGGCAGGTTTAACATTCTTGGTTTCACCTTGGACTGCAGCCTTGTGTGAACCCAGGGGCGTCACACCTTCCCCCTCCAGACGGCGGCTAATGACTGGATGGAAAGTTATTCGAGCCCAGAAGAGCATCATGGCGATCCTAGAGAAGTGATTTGTGAGTAGAATAAACGACTTATGCAGGGGATTTGTCAGAGCAGAGATCTTGATAGGACTGATCAGTGCTATTGTGTTGATTGACATCTGAGGTGAACTTAGCTGGATCTTATCCCCTTAGTAGAGCCGAGTCGGTTCGTGAGTTGTCTTTGTGATTTCCCGACTCGACAGCCGAGTGATATTCGGGTCAAGTGCATAGTCGAGACGTCTACTTGAGGAGTCGTCTTGATTACGAGGGATCGACTGGTCCCGCACTTCGAGTCGGTAATGATGACCCTTGGTCAAAAATGACTCGTCCGCTCGACTGGCCGGATAAACTTGTCATTGGCTGGGCTTTGGAGCCTCTAAGATGGTCTGAACCATGACCTTTCTAGCCTATGCAGACAATCTTTTGGTATCCTCATCTTTAGATGGTAAATTACCATAACAACATCCAAATAACTAGGTGAAAAAAAATCTTATCTCAAAGATAAGATATTCAAAATTCTATTGGGTATAGAATTCTATCTCTAAGCCATTGTATATATATAGACACAGGGTTTTATGGTGAGTGAATGAAAGAATATATCAAAAAACATTCACATAGTCATCATCTCCTTTTCACATAGTCGTGATATGCTTCGTGTTTTATGTCTATATACAAATAAATGGGTGGAAAATATCTTATCTCAAAGATAAGATATTTATAATTCTAATGAGTATAATATTCTATCTCTAAGTCATTGCATATAGACATAGGTTTTTATGGTGGGTGAATGAGAGAATATACCAAAAAAACATTTACACGGTCGTCGTCTCCTTTTCTTTTTTAAAATTCATGTTTTATGCGGTAGTTGTGGGGTGATATGCGGGGGCTTCTTGCTGGTTACACGGTATGATCATCCCTTCGGCCGCTGATCAAGAAAGGCATATCAATCTTACAGAAACTACTTGTTTGGTAAACCCTAAACTTGTTGTCTACGTTGCTTAGATAGATGATAGGCTTTATGTTGTTTTCATCTTGCATTGTTTATGTAGTAGAACAACTCTATTGCATGCATGTAGTTATCTGGATGCTACATTTGCATTAGAGCTAGATCTAGGATAGTTTGTCAGTTTCTTGATGGTGATTTTGGCCATGGAACAGAAAATTAGGGTTTTTATTGAGAAAAATATTTGTTCTTTAATTAAAATTTGAATTTTTAGTATAAAACATATAATCTTTGAAAGATGTCAAATCTATGAAAAAGACATAACCTTTGAAATTACTATTTTTTAATAAATCAGAGACTTTTTTAAGTTTGATAAATTAATGACTTATCAATCTAACCCATTTTTGTAAATCAGAGATTTATTAGAAACAAAAATGTGTTTTTTGGATTTAAGAATTTTTTAAATAAATTTTTTAAATAAAAGGGAACCCGATCTCTCCTAACCCTAACCATGACCGACGCCGAGGATCACACCCGGGGTGCGTCATTAGCGATTTTAGTGTTAGGGGTGTGGGTCACGACACTGGGCGATGTCGACCTTATTGCCATCCTCACTAAGAGCACTCTGAAAATTACCCAAAAATCCTCGACAGCGACAACATTGAAGCTGCCACCCGAGGCTCCTCAGGCTGGGCCAAAGGGATAGCAGGTGGCCATCGCTAGGAGGGGCTGCCACTA
>NC_033794.1:59924551-59956188 GCF_001876935.1 Asparagus officinalis
GCCGCCGCTGGGCTGTGTCACCATCTCTGAGGTGGAAACAACCCCTAGGGTTTTGAAACCCAACCCTAGGGGTAGTTTTGTAAATGGTTTTTCTTTTCTTTTCTTTTTAAAAACTATTTTTATTCAAAAAAACTTACTAAAATCTAAAATTTTTGGGAATTAGCAGATTAATATTAACAACAATTAGTTTTTAGAAATTTAATTTTTAGAATTTTTGAAAATATGTTATTATCATTTTTATGAAAAAAATCTAAAATTATTTTGTTATTTCAAAAAAAATCTTAAAATTGTATGGAAAATAATAAAAATTATGAAATTTTTTGGAAAATTTAAGAAAATTATTTTTGTTATTTCTATTTTTTGAGAAGTTTTTCTCAAAAAATTTAGAAATTTCTAAAGTGGGCGCACTAAGTTTCATTATTAAGAGTTGAAAAAATTGTGTTAAGGTCCCAAATATGAAAAGAGATGTGTCTCAGCCCCTTGTATTATTTGTAATGTGTATTGTTGGCCTTCTTGTTTTGATTATGATTTAACAAACAATTTATATCTAATATTATTTGTCTAGTGTTTGTGTTTTGTTATTTATTATAGACAAACAATAAGTTGTAGGATGGGTAGAATTGCGCATTCACGATCATATCAAATGGAGGTTGGCGGAATTGTGGAGTGAAGCTATGCAATTCAAGTTAAAGATCCAAGTTCAAGCTTCATCTACAAGTGTACCAAGATAGAGCTTCGTTGAAGATCACAAGCTTGGGTAATTTAGTTTAGGAGTTTATATTATGTGTGTTAAGTACTTTAAGCTCAATATCATATACACACATATTTTATTGGTTTCTATGTATATATATATATAGTTATATATATGTACACATTTTGGATTTTGGTTTATCCACAAACAAAGTTTTTACAAGCATATAAATAAATATTTATATTCATACATATTTGTTCTTATGTGGATAAGTTGGTTTGGTTTAATTTCATAGATATGAAACAAATATATATTCATATTCATACTCATATGTTTCATATGTTATTGTATTTGTGAAAATACTATATTCATTGTTTATAGACTTCATAATAATAGTTTACATCTTTCTTCAAGTCTATAAAATCATTTAGTATTGTTTCAAAACATGGTTAAGCTAAAATGTCAAAACTCATATGTCCACATTTTCATGTTTTGGACTATTTTGCAAAATGATGATATTTTTTATTTGGGAGGTTCTTTCTAAAAACCAATTTTTGTAGCATGTTTATTATCATATCTACAATCATTTTCTAAAATTTCATAATTTTTGAAATTTATTTGATACTTTTAAACAGGGTTTTAAAATCAGAAAACAACTTTCAAAACCTGTATTTTCATGTATCAGTTCGTGGTCGACCGCCACGGTCGACCGCGTTAATGTTTATCCCTCAGAAGCTAGGAGAAACTTTCATGGTCCATCGTGGCGGTCGACCGTCAGTCTGTAAGTTTCTACGGTCGACCGTCAGTCTGTAAGTTTCTACGATCGACCGTAGCTTTTTCTGTTGGTTTCTTAGCTTCGAAAATCCCTCGCGGTCGACCGCGAAAATCTCACAGTCGACCATCGATTGCCCAATGGCTATATTGGGTACAGAATCAAATTTCGATTATGTGGGATTCTCTGCTGATTTGTTTGGGGTTTTTGCTGCTGTTTTCTCTTCCTATATAAACCCCTCAAACCCTCTTCTACATGTAACAACAAGAGCGTGTTTTTAAAACAAGTTTAAAGATTTTTAAACAAGGGTTTAAGTTTGGTTTAAGTTTGTTTAAGAAGCTTTTAAGTATTTGGAAGTTTGAGTTTGTAAAATCAATTTCACAAGAGCTTGAGGAGATTATCTATTGGTATTTGAGCATCCAACTCTTCTCCTTCCACTCTTGATCTATTGAGATGTTTTCTAAACTCAATCTAGCTTTATATTTTATATTGTTTGATTATCATTTTATTAAGTTAGTGTTCATATTGAGTTTAGTTGATTTTATTTTCTCTTTGTTTACACACACACACAACCATTGAGCTTATTGTATTTACATTCATAGTATAATTGGGTTGTGGGATTGTGTTAACTTAGAGAGTGAGATTTCATTGTGTTCTCATCCATATTAGAGAACAATCATTTATTGTATTGTGCTTATTGTAAGATTTACTTTGAAATACACTTGTACACCAAGAGAAGTGTGTGGCGAGGGTCGGGGATCGTCCCAAAAGGAGTGGCGTCGGTTGACGAACCTAGGAAGAGGTTGTATCCGAGCACTTGAGGGAGACACGTCTAGTTCAACACTTGAGACGGTGTAGAGTGGGATTACAAAAGTGTGTTAGTTGTAGAGTTTTCGGTAAACTAGAAAACCGTATTGTGTGGTGTAAACGTTATTCGGGTAAACCTAGAAAACCCGGTTATGATAGTGGAGATCTCCTCGAGGTGAGGAACGGAGACGTAAGTCAAGTGGTTAGACCGAACTCCGTGATCATATCGTTTTTTTTGTGATTGCATTGACGTTCTTATTCTTGTATTCATATCTTATATCGCCTTTGTGTATTGCTCTTCATATTGCCCTATCTCTTTTGTAGATTGTTTATTTTACCCTTGTGTTTGTTTATATATCCTTGCTCATATATTTGTAATATCTCATTGCTAGGATATATTCATTAGTTCATATTACCTATCATAGCTTATGTATCTTGTTGTATTTTATACTTCCTAGGATAACTTGTTAATTAGTTTTAATTGGCATAAAATCGGATTAGATTAGCATAAGACCCTAATCACCCCCCTCTAGGGTCTAACAATTAGTATCAGAGGTTGGTGCTCTTTGATTTAAGGTCTAATCGCCTTAAGTTAAAGATCCAAGTTATCTTTTTGTGCTAATCTAGTTATGATTGCATTTGTCTTGCTTGCATATATTCACATATATATCATAAATATGAATGTATTTCGTTTAGGCTATGATCCAAATATTGCTCCAACATTTAGAAATTTCCCTTATGCTCAATGGTGCTCAAAATTTAAAATATTTGTTGAATTTAGAAATATCAACTTATGGGAAGTTATTGATTATGCTTATATTGTGCCCACATTGGAGAAATCCAAGTGGAGTAACCATGATAAGAAAATGTTTTCAATGAATAAGATTTTGTTAGAATTTTTGCTTAATGCTTTTGACTCATCCTTTTCTAACAAATTTGTTTATTTTGATAATGCTTACAAAATTTGGAAATTTATTGAAGCACATCAAGGGGACTTGGAGGCAATCTGACAAGCTTTGGAGGATTCTTCTTCAAGTTCATGTGGAGCATCATGCACACGTCCACTAGGGGATAACCCTAGTGTGGTAAGCGATTCGAAATCCGATAGTGATATATCTATCATTGAACTCGCTTGTGCATATGATAGATTAATACATGCCTATACTAAGTTGCATAATAATTTTATAGATTTGAAAAGCAAGTATGTTAATTTGAAATCCGATCATGAGTTGCTAGGTTCCAAATTTGATGTCATCGGAAAATAAAATATTATACTTAAAGAAAACAATGATATGTTAAATTTGGAAAATAACAAATTAACCTCATCCATCACTAGCTTATCTCATGTTAAAAATAATGTCATGTTAGAAGTAGAGAACGTACAAAATGATACTGCTTCTTTCATAAATGACTATTTATATTCTACTTCTAATGTTAATGCATATGTGCCTAATGATGAGTTGAATGATGTTAAAAATCGTATTACCTCTTTAGATTCAACTCTTAATTCATGCATTATTAACCATAAGAAACTTATGGACTTGTGTGCAAAGTCCCGTGTTGACACTTCTAAATCAAACACACACTATGCACACTTGTATAGCAAAGTTTACAAATACTCTATTTGCGATCGTAAAGGCCACCTTGCTAAATTTTGCTATGATACACACAAACCTAAGATTGTTAATACTCCATGTGCATCTCATAAGGCTTCTTCTTCATCACATGTACACACACATGCACCCATTGTTCATCATAAGCATGCTAATGTGTATCATTGTGATTTTTGTGGTAGAGTTGGTCACTTAGCTAAGTTTTGTTTTGATTGGCGAAAAGTTTCTAAATCGTAAAATATTTCAAGTAGACCAACATTGTTTTAAAATATTTCACATTTTGCAAAATAATTTTAAAAGACCATCTATGTTTGCAAATGTTTCTAATGTTTCCCGTGCACAATCATTTGGTCAATGCAAATTATTTCAACCTTTTTATTGCACAAATTGCAATTGTAAAGGTTATTTATACAATTTTTGTTTTGATCGTATCTGTGCACTACATGTGCCCAAACGATTTCATAACCCTAGGGCTTTGAGCTTTAATCATAAGGGTCATATCCCTAAATAAACCAGCACCAAGAATACTTGGGTACCAAAATAATTTTTAAGTCAAGAATTTTAGTACTTTTATTTTTTTTTTCTTGGTTTCAAAAATTGTATTTTAAATTTTTATGAAAACAATTTCTTTTATTGGTCAATTCTTTTATTTTCATGATTATTGGTTTTGTTTTGATGAGAGGTTTGTATTTATATAACTCTTCAGGTTTAGTGGGTGTTTATTCCCAAATCATGTTTACCGGATGCTAGAAAGATTATATGGGTTGGAACAAGCTTAAGAGCTTGATATATTGTTGCCTCTCTTGAAATTCCTTTGTTAAAGAGTTTGTTTTGATTTGTTGCTTTGAATTCATTATATTTCACTTATATGATGATATTTATGTATTTGTGCTTATGGATCATCTATGCGTGCCTTATAATGTATTACATATGTGGTTTGATCAAATCCCACAAAGAAAATTCTCTTGATTGATCAAACATCGTTTTTTTAATATAAGCTTTGATTTATGATTTTTTTTGGTTGATTTGTTTTCACTTGCAAACTTTTTGCATGATTCTCATGCTCTTCTTCTTTTGATTTCAAAATCCATACATCGTTATGATTTATTTTGAAAATATCCATTCTTGATTTTGTTTCCTTATCCCCCTACATATAAGCAAATTATTTTCCTTCATGGATCCTCCTTCATAAACATTTTTTTAATGATGCATTTTCGGATCCTCATTTCATCTCTTTGGGGAAAGTATGATAAATGTTTGGTTTGTATATATACATCTTGAAATCTTTGTAACACCCTTCATGATATTATATATACACATTGTTCTTATTGTTCTTTTGCATGTGAGTTGTTTAGCAAATTTTTGCTTGCTCACATGTTTTACCATGATCTTTATTGCATTCACTCTATATGACATTTTGATAGGGGGAGCAATCCCCATATATATATATATATATGTGTGTGTGTGTGTGTGTGTGTGTGTGTGTCTATATATATATATATATATATATATATTCCGTCTCGTAAGCAAACAAGAACAGAGGTGTTAATGCCTTTTCTGGTAAGGGGTCTGATAGATACTTGAACTAGACCAAGATGAAGGAATTTAAGAGAGGGATCATCAGTGATTCTTCTGATGTCGTTATCACTAAGTAATTGTAATTTCTCTGTGTGAGAAGTTACAGTCTTTGTTTTTTCAATGGTTTTAACATGATATGATGTTTCTAGTTTAAAACCTTCCTTACAATAAATATCATTAGTACTAACTTTAGGCATTTTCCAATTTTGAATAGTTTGGTCAATATTTTCAAAATCTAAAGATTCTGAGTTTTTTACAGACATAGTTCTAACAAAGGTATTCTTCTTGTCAAGAGAGAGATAGCTTAGAAGCTTAGGCATCTTAAGAAAGACTTTTAAAACCCAACCTGTCAACAGCAAGGGATGAACACGGACAGAAAGGCCCTAGACGCAAACAAAGCTTAACGGGCAAAACCGTGTGAACTGCGACAACTAGTTAAGGGAAAAAAAAGACTTTAAGCAGATAGCAAAAGATCAAGCTAAAAATTAAGCATAAGAAGGACTCTAAAAAAGTTCACAATGTCCCTACCAGTCAACAACACTGGATGAACACAGAACAAAGCTGTGTAAGTTGCGACGAAGGCAAGTAAAAAGAGAACAAAGAAAGAGGACAAAAATATGCTAGAGATTCTAGATCATACTAGAAAAAGATAGAGAATTAAAATTCAATTCAAAGAAAGCAGTAAAACCAAAGTAGTGCTTATGATTAAAGAGATAAGGCTGAATAATAAAATGCTTAGAATTAAAGCTAGGAAATAAAAGCAATCAAGCATACAGAATTTGTAGTAGTTTTTTACTACAAATTTCTACAATTGTTTTATTGTAGAAAAAGCACAAGAATCAAAAGGTGAGTTGTTTCTCACGGGGATATGCACCGGTTGACGGGGTCTATGGTTCACCACCGCAGACCGACTCCTCCACCGACCAACTTGGCTCTGATACCAACCGTGACCAGGACTTGTTTAGCCTTGATACGATAGAGCTAGCTAGTGGGGATTACTGTGTAGACGGAGGAGAGGATATATCTATTGTTTATAGCTATATCTTCTTCTTCGTTCACATGTATATCAACAATAAAAGAAGAAAATATAGAGATGAATAGTAAAAATGAACAATAAAAGCGTGAACAGTAATGAACAGTAACAGAGGCGGAAATGAACAGTAACGGAAGCAAACTAGATATATTTACATAAGAGTTTTACAAACTAGAAAGAAATCAAACTTAAAAACTTACAGACCGAAAGCTGGTAGATCCTGCTGGAACTAGTAGTAGAGCACACAAAACACTCAAAAGAAAGATTAAAGCAAAGCTCACTCACACTCAAACTAAAACTTAAAACTAAAAAGAGGAAACTGGAGGGATTCCACCAGAGAGGATAAGACTTCAACTCTCCAAAACGCCTCCCCTGAACACTTCAACTCCTTCTCCTTTTATAGACTTTCTAAGGAACTATGCAGAGATTCCTTATTTGACTTTTACTGTGCAGAGTTATGACAAGGCTTGGACTTTACTGTGCAGAGATTCTTTTCTTGACTTAACAAAGCTTGTGTGTCCCACCGTCTTCAATTTTGTCAACACCTACGCCTAGCCTTTTTGACAGAAATGCAGCATCCAAGGCAGAATAGTTTACTTTTTATGTAGCCTTTTTGACCAAATTTTTCTTCTTCTTTAAGCATCCAAGGCTGATTGGTGATAGGCCTGTATTTTAGCTGTAGTCTACTTTATTTAGCTGTGTAAGAGAATTATAAGAGTTAGATATTTTAAACCTTTTGGAAAAGATAATATTTGATCGACTTAGTATTTAAGTCGTTGATGTTAATCAGTGGTTACCATAAGTTAATGGTATATGAATTTTACCATATGTTAATGGCGAATCATAGATCATCCCATTTATGTGTTATCTCTTCGACCAAATCACTGTCAATTGATGCGTTATTCGAAGAGACGGCTTCCTCTTGATATTGTTCCTCTCGATATTGTTTTGCACCCATAAAGACATCATAAGCTTCTTTAGTTTCTGGCCCAATGGGTGGATTGGTCATCCATTTATCGATGACTGCCTTTGTAGCTCTGTGATGTGAGGTTTCCCCCATGCAAATGTCAGTGCAGATGATTCTGAGCCCATCCGTCATAAAGTAGGAATAATCATCGAATAAAGTTTCAAGTTTTTGGTAGAAACGGATGGTACTTTGAAAACGATCGAGTCCTGTATCATAGCGTTCCTCTTTAAACCATGAACTCCAAGGAAGCATTTCATAAAATGTAGAGATTTCCCAAATTTGTAAGCTCGGAAAATAGTCAGGTCCGCTTCGTTCATGTAAGGTAGCTGTAATGCTAAATTGAAGATGTGCCAAGGTTATTGGAGATAAAAAGATGGCTGTCTTGATTATGGCTGGCAGAGCCCTAAGCTTTAATGGATTGTAGAAGAATGGAGGCTCTCTTGCGATTTGTAATTCGTAGACAAGTCCAGCATCAAGATGCGGGATGTAGACAGGAAGATGATTAATATTTATCGTGAACCTGGGAGAACCATTTGTGATAAAAATTGTTTGTTCTTTGTGTTCTTTTAAAAGGGAGACAATATTGTCATCTTCAACTTTTGCCTTAATAATATCTTGAATGTCTTGAGGCAAATTGTTTAGTTTGGACCATAACTGCTCTCTGTTAAGTCGTTCCATACAAATATCTTGCTGAATGTATTCTGGTATTCCGAGGATTTGAAACATCTCATGAGATGTTAGTGTAATTTTATTAGAATAGGGATAGAGATAATTAATCTTATACGAAAGATCTATGAATCTTTCTTTCAGCTGGTTGTTCTGTTTAAGAAATTTCTCATCCTTTTCTTTTAAAAGGTTGACTAGATGAGTCATATGAACTCTGATTTGGCGTTTTTCTTGATCGCAAATGCTGTTCCACAGATTATTAACAAGCATATAATCAGGATATTTTAATCCTGGATCATAAAAATATTTGGTCCTTTTTTAAGGAGATGCTGAATCTAAGCAATGAGATTTTCCTTTAGCTTGTAATATTAAAGCATGATGAGTCATCTTTTTCCTGCAAAAGGTGCGAAAATGTATGTTTGAAATTAATATTTCATTAAAATAGCGGAAGAATAATTCTAATTGTTTCCAATGTTCTTCAAAATTTTTTGAAAAGAGAATTATCACAGTAGGTAACAAGATGATAAATTCTCTACATTCATGAAGATATTGTTCTAAAAATTTTAAATATTTTTGTTGAAAGTAAGTAAAGCCTGGCGGCCGTCTCCTCCAAGTATAGAAAGAGAAAGGTAGGATGAGAACAGTTTTCCATCGATTTTCTTCTAAGATCTGCATTTGCCAAAAACCCATTTTGATATAAAACTTTGAGAATATTCTACCATGTATAATATTTTCAATTTGATATTCTGGTACTTGATAATTAACCCAGACCAAATTATTTGAGTTCTTGTAATCAATAATTTGACTAGCAACTCCATGTTCAGAGTCAGGGTCCGAACAGCATGTGTCATAATCAACTTTTATTAAATTGTCTTTGATAAGTATTTCAATTTCTTCTCTGCAGGCGGCCAGAAGATCATCATTCAAACGTACTGGTATGTCAAAATATCTGTTGTCATAAGGAATACGAGAAAATTCTTTAATATATGAAAGACGAATATACCCTTTGTTGTTAAGAATCTCTGTGTTAAAAGAATCTAGGCAATCTTTGTCTTCAGTATTAGAAAGAACATTTATGAAATTCTCTTTAAATTGTAATGCAGAAAAAAGGTCGTTAACTAACACATCTTCTGGTTCCTTACTAAACCAAGAAGAGATATTAGGGTCTCTGGCCTGTGTATGTATTCCATGAGAATCTACAATAAAAGGCTTAAGATTATTGATGAAAGGAGTTCCTAGAATAATACCTTGCTTGAGGTCTTTGAAAAGAACAAAAGAGGTTTTAATATTTTGACCATCATTGCAAATGTACACATTAGTGAGTTTATATCGGGCTTTGAGAGATTGTCCATTTGCAGCACTTTCTCATTTTGAATTCTGTTTATAATTTCAGAGAAAGTATAATATTCATTTTCTTTCTTTTCTTCAAGAGCTTTTGTTAGATTTTTTCCCTTTTTCTTGGTCATTTCAAGATACTTAGTTAATTGAGTTCTTTTTTCTTGTGGATCAGTAATAGCATCTATGGTGTCAAGAATAAATTGTTCGTGTTCGCTCAAAGTGTTTATCTGGGAAGTTTCCGAAGAGCTTTCAGAAAAGTTGAAACAAGTGCAAAGATTATTACATAAATCTTCGTGATCTGAGGAATCATCATCACTAATCCTCATATTATTAATAAACTGATCAATTTCTTCCGTAGTAAATTCTTTGGAGTCTATTAAAATTTCATTGACCTTGGTTTTTAGATCTTTTTGTGGACATTTATTGGCATAGTGTCCTTTCTTTTTGCATTTATAATAAGTGGGGTTTTTAGTATTGTTTGTTCTAGCCCTTCTTTTAGGAGGTGTTTTTTCTTTATTCCAATTATTTCTTGGTTTCTGTCGTTTTTTATAATTTCTTATTCTTGGATTTTCCATTTGAAACCTAAATTGATAGCAAAAATCTCCCAATTCCCTTTTCCCTAACAGGTTTTGATTCCTTAATTGATTGTTAATTTTAACATCATTACAAAGTTTTAGGCCAATGGTATTAACCCTTTGAATTAGTTCTCCAAAAGGGATTTGATCATAAGGTATACTTCCATTACTTTGCTCTTTAATGGATTCTCTTATTCTTTCTGCAAATAAGGGAGGAAGACCGGAAATAAATTTTTCTTTCCAAATGGGGTTATTACAATCATGTAACTGGTAGACCTTGGAAAGGAAGACATCTTTGTACCATCTAAAGTCTGTAAGGGTCTTGCACCTAAAGTTCATGAGTTGTTCTCTAACTTTATCTTGGAGGCTATTAGCTAAGCCAATGAAGTGATGGTAAATGGAAAGGAGCAAGGTGTAAACAACATCACTAATAAAATTCCCATTCGCATCGTGAATCGGTTCCCCTAATTGGTTTTGTTTATAATTATTTAAAATGTTATTTTTATCTGTTGGGGTAAGATAGTGATCCCACCAACCTTGCAATTGACCGAAAAAGGAAGAACATATTCTGCTTGCAATGTCTTTTTCAGAATTGCCATGCTGTCTACAAGCATTAGCATAAATAAGCATTTCTTGTAAGAGATGTATAATTTGGTATTCAGTAAAACCATCAAGATTCCACTCAACAAGAGAATTCCCATCAAAATTTGCCTTATGATTATTAGTTATTTCTTCAAATTGCATATCAGCAGGAGTGGGTCTTCTATAGTAATTTTTGGAGCTAGAAGGTTGCTTTCTTATGGTTTGTATGGTTGCATTATAATCAGTCGAATATTCAATTTTATCATTTAAGCGAGTTTCATTTTCAGATAAAACATTGATAGTAGGAGATCTATTTAAAGATATGTCTTTTAATCTCTTAGTTAATTCTTCAGTAAGATTACTCATTTTCTCACTTAGTTTAAATGGTTTATTATTTCCTAATTTGATATTCTCAATGAAAGCCTGAGGGGCAAAAGGTGGCATAGATATCTGGTTGATGATAGGCTTTTTCATGTCAAGGAGCATATTTTCAATCCTATCAGTTTGTTTACCTATTGTTTGAAGGTTAATGTTAGTAAAATTATTTTGTTCAATAACCAGCAAGATATGTTCTTGTCTAGCTGTGTTGGAACTTGGCTCAAGAGTTTTTATAGGAGTAGCTTTAACCTCTTCTTTCCCTTTGCTGAATTTTATTGGTTCAAGAGGAGGATGTAAAGATTCAATTTCTTTATCTTTTTCTGTCTTCCATGTGTTTGAGATCTTTTTTAGCATGTAGACCTGGTTTTCAGTAGTGAGATCTTTTTTAGCATGTAGACCTGGTTTTCAGTAGGTAAATGTTTAAGAGAATTCTTTTGATCTTCAATGTAAACAAACTCATTGTTTAAGAGAATTCTTTTGATCTTCAATGTAAACAAACTCATACCATAAGAAAAAATGTATATTTTTCCTAATGGTTCGCATCCAATCATAATATAGGGCTCGAATAGATGATCTAAAGTCCTTTTCATAAGTTTTGAAAAACCATTCTCTTTTATTTTGGTTTTTAGGAGAATTGAATTCAGTTCTTAGATATTCTTTATCAATCTCAAAAGGGGGTGTATTATCAATATTTTCAATAACATTAATACTTAGACCTGATGAATCTGAATCATCATAGATGGCAGTTGGCTCCATGTTATATTTAATTCCTATTGGTTTTTTGTGTTTAAAGAAATCTTTTTCTCGGGTAGGAATAGAGGAAACTGAGGCACGTCGTTCATCATTAGCTTCTCAAGAGTAATTTTCTGAACGAAGAAAAGTTAACCTCGACATCACCATTTGGATATTCAACAATTTTTTGAAGATTAGAATTTTCAGGGGGTAAAGGTTCAACGACTTGACTTAATTTCCAAACTGAAGGCAGTTGAATTTCATTCCATTTTAAAGTTCGTGGTACAACTAGATTATTTTTAGCATGGGTAAGAAATAGCGTAGTTGCTCCTTTTTCAGGATTAACCTTAGCTAAAGGTGTGAGAGTATTCATGGCTTTATAGCAGATCCTATAGGTTAAAGCAATATTCTCAGAATTTATATCCATATTAAATCCAGAGGTTTGAAGATTTAAAGTTAAGACTTTAAGGATGCCAGGGTCTGATAAAGAGACTGAAAAATTTGGAAAGGCATTGAAGAAGATAGGACCATTACTCAGACTTGATTCAATTAGACCAATTAAAGAGTCTGTAAAAACAGAGAACCTTCCGTCTCGTAAGCAAACAAGAACAGAGGTGTTAATGCCTTTTCTGGTAAGGGGTCTAATAGATACTTGAACTAAGCCAAGATGAAGGAATTTAAGAGTGGGATCATCAGTGATTCTTCTGATGTCGTTATCACTAAGTAATTGTAATTTCTCTGTGTGAGAAGTTACAGTTTTTGTTTTTTCAATAGTTTTGACATGATATGATGTTTTTAGTTTAAAACCTTCCTTACAATAAATATCATTAGTACTAACTTTAGGCATTTTCCAATTTTGAATAGTTTGGTCAATATTTTCGAAATCTAAAGATTCTGAGTTTTTAACCGACATAGTTCTAACAAAGGTATTCTTTTTGTCAGGAGAGAGATAGCTTAGAAGCTTAGGCATCTTAAGAAAGACTTTAAAACCCAACCTGTCAACAGCAAGGGATGAACACGGACAGAAAGGCCCTAGACGCAAACAAAGCTTAACGGGCAAAACCGTGTGAACTGCGACAACTAGTTAAGGATAAAAAGACTTTAAGCAGATAGCAAAAGAGCAAGCTAAAAGTTAAGCATAAGAAGGACTCTAAAAAAGTTCGCAATGTCCCCACCAGTCAACAACACCGGATGAACACAGAACAGAGCTGTGTAAGTTGCGACTACGGCAAGTAAAAAGAGAACAAAGAAAGAGGACTAGAAAATGCTACAGATTCTAGATCATACTAGAAAAATATAGAGAATTAAAATTCAATTCAAAGAAAGCAGTAAAACCAGAGTAATGCTTATGATTAAAGCGATAAGGCTGAATAATAAAATGCTTAGAATTAAAGCTAGGAAATACAAGCAGTCAAGCATGCAATATTTGTAGTAGTTTTTTACTATAAATTTCTACAATTGTTTTATTGTAGAATAAACACAAGAGTCAAAAAGTGAGTTGTTTCTCACGGGGATATACACCGGCTGACGGGGTCTACTGGTTCACCACCACAGACCGACTCCTCCACCGGGTAACTTGGCTCTGATACCAACCGTGACCATGACTTGTTTAGCCTTGATACGATAGAGCTAGCTCGTGGGGAATACTGTGTAGACGGAGGAGAGGATATATCTATTGTTTATAGCTATATCTTCTTCTTCGTTCACATGTATATCAAAAACAAAAGAAGAAAATATAGAAATGAATAGTAAAAATGAACAGTAACAGATGCGGAAATGAACAGTAACAGAAGCAAACTAGATATATTTACATAAGAGTTTTACAAACTAGAAAGAAATCAAACTTAAAAACTTACAGACCGAAAGCTGGTAGATCCTGCTGGAACTAGTAGTAGAGCACACAAAACACTCAAAAGAAAGATTAAAGCAAAGCTCACTCACACTCAAACTAAAACTTAAAACTAAAAAGAGGAAACTGGAGGGATTCCACCAGAGAGGATAAGACTTCAACTCTCCAAAACGCCTCCCCGAATGCCTCAACTCCTTCTCCTTTTATAGACTTTTTTCTGGCACTATGCAAAAGATTCCTTTTTATTCTTTAAAGCTTCTTTAAAGCTTCTTTAAAGCTTGGAGACCCCCTCCGTCTTTAATTTTGTCAACACCTACGGGACGTAGAGTAGGCTAGCCTTTTTGACAAAAATGCAGCATCTTTCAGTATCCAAGGCAGAATAGTTTCTCTTCTTGTAGCCTTTTTGACCAAATTTCTTCTTCTTTAAGCATCCAAAGCTGATTGGTTATAGGTATGTATGCCTGTATTTTAGCTGCAGTCTACTTTATTTAGCTGTGTAAGAAATTTATAAAAGTTAGATATTTTAAACTTTTGGAAAAACAATATTTGATCGACTTAGTATTTAAGCCATTGATATTAATCAGTAGTTACCATAGGTTAATGGTATATGAATTTTACCATATGTTAATGGCGAATTTTACCATAAATTAATGGTATATCATAGATCAATACCGTAACAATCGTCGCCATTGTTGTCAAAACCATCTTCACTATCCATGGGAGTATCTTCAAGCGCGGGTTCATCTTTTATTTTAACAGGCTCTGATGTCTCGGCAGGTTCTGATGTAGAGGACGTGGTATCCATTGGTGCTAGTATCATTAGCATTTCGTCATAAGTTAATGACTTTAGTTTTTCTTCACTCGCATTTGGATATTGTAGCGCAAATTTGTCATAAATACTTTCTTGTATAGCCTTCATATCAGATCTTCTAGGATTTGATTTTAATCCATATTCTGGGCTATAGTCTGGAAGCAGGGAGCCTTTTCTTTCATTAAGATAGTTCGCAATATTCCATTTATCATACCATTTTACAGAAATACTTCTCGCAAAATAAGATGGTGTACCGTTAACACAATCCCAATCCCATTGCATAATCCAGGGCAGACCAAATTCCATAGATATTTGAAGCATATCTAGTGGAGATATATTTTTTCCTTGTTTTTTAAGGATTTCTTTTGGCATAATTTCTTTGATGGCTCCAAATTTAGCCCAGAAGGTTTCAATAAACCAATTTGGTAGACACATTTGATTCATAAATCGTATCCACCATGAATACTTTCCCAGATGATTTTGAATGTACAGAACATGTTCCCAAGCAGCTTGATAGTCCCAGTAATTGTATTTATATATATTATACTCACCTATGCATATTGATAGGGGGAGCTTTCGCTCTCTTTATCTTTTATCCCCTTTTTGATGTTGTTAAAAGGAGAGAAATATTGTGAGTATAGCCTTTCTTATTTTATATATATTATACTCACCTATGCATATTGATAGGGGGAGCTTTCGCTCTCTTTATCTTTTATCCCCTTTTTGATGTTGTTAAAAGGAGAGAAATATTGTGAGTATAGCCTTTCTTATTTATATGCATGATAATTATAATTTACAATATTAATTTTCTTTCATGCATATATCTTTTTGTAAATTATTTGTCATCATCAAAAAAGGGGAGATTGTTGGCCTTCTTATTTTGATGATGATTTAACAAATAATTTACATCTAATATTATTTATCTAGTGTTTGTGTTTTGTTATTTATTGTAGACAAATAATAAGTTGGAGGATGGATAGAATTACGCATTCACGATCATATCAAATAGAGGTTGGCAAAATTATGGAGTGAAGATACACAATTCAAGTTAAAGATCCAAGTTCAAGCTTTATCCGTAAGTGTACCAAGATAGAGCTTCGCTGAAGATCACAAGCTTGGGTAATTTAGTTTAGGAGTTTATATTATGTGTGTTAAATACTTTAAGCTCAATATCATATACACACATATTTTATTGGTTTCTATGTATATATATATAGTTATATATATATGTACACATTTTGGATTTTGGTTTATCCACAAACAAAGTTTTTACAAGCATATAAATAAATATTTATATTCATACATGTTTGTTCTTATGTGGATAAGTTGGTTTGGTTTAATTTCATAGATATGAAACAAATATACATATTCATAATCATATGTTTCATATGCTATTGTATTTGTGAAAATACTATATTTATTGTTTATAAACTTCATAACAATAGTTTACATCTTTCTTCAAGTCTATAAAATCATTTAGTATTGTTTCAAAACATGGTTAAGCTAAAATGTCAAAACTCATACGTTCACAATTTTATGTTTTGGAATATTTTGTAAAATGATGATATTTTTCATTTGGGTGGTCCTTTCTAAAAACCAGTTTTTGTAGCATGTTTATTATCATGTCTACAATCATTTCCTAAAGTTTCATAATTTTTGAAATTTATTTGATATTTTTAAACAGAGTTTTAAAATAAGAAAACAACTTTTAAAACCTGTATTTTCATGTATCAGTTCGCGGTCGACCGCCACGGTCGACCGTGCCAATGTTTATCCCTCAGAAGCCAGCAGAAACTTTTACGGTCGACCGTGAAGGTCGTTTCCACGGTTGACCGTCACGGTCGACCGTAGCCTTTTCTGTTGGTTTCTCAGCTTCGAAAATCCCTCGCGGTCGACCACGAAAATCTCACGGTCGACCGCCGATTGCCTAACGGCTATATTGGGTATAGAATTAAATTTTGATTCTGTGGGATTCTCTGCTGATTTGTTTGGGGTTTTTGCTGCTGTTTTCTCTTCCTATATAAACCCCTCAAACCCTCTTCTACCAGTAACAATAAGAGAGTGTTTTTAAAACAAGTTTAAAGAGTTTTAAATAAGGGTTTAAGTTTGGTTTAAGTTTGTTTAAAAAGCTTTTAAGCATTTAGAAGTTTGAGTTTGTAAAATCAATTTCACAAGAGTTTGAGGAGATCATCTATTGGTGTTTGAGCATCCAACTCTTCTCCTTCCACTCTTGATCTATTGAGAAGTTTTCTAAACTCAATCTAGCTTTATATTTTATATTATTTGATTATCATTTTATTAAGCTAGTGTTCATATTGAGTTTAGTTGATTTTATTTTCTCTTTGTTTACACACACACAACCATTGAGCTTATTGTATTTACATTCATAGTATAATTAGGTTGTGGGATTGTGTAACTTAGAGAGTGGGCTTTCATTGTGTTCTCATCCATATTAGAGAATAATCATTTATTGTATTGTGCTTATTGTGAGATTCACTTTGTAATACACTTGTACACCGAGAGAAGTGTGTGGCGAGAGTCGGGGATCATCCCAAGAGGAGTGGGGTCGGTTGACGAACCTAGGGAGAGGTTGTATCCGGGCACTTAAGGGAGACACGTCTAGTTCAACACTTGAGAGGGTGTAGAGTAGGATTACAAGAGTGTGTTAGTTGTAGAGTTTTCGATAAACTAGAAAATCATATTGTGTGGTGTAAATGTTATTCGGGTAAACGTAGAAAACCCGGTTGTGATAGTAGAGATCTCCTCGAGGTAAGGAGCGGAGACATAGGTCAAGTGGTTAGACCGAACTCCGTGATCATATCGTTTTGTTTGTGATTGCATTGGCATTCTTATTCTTGTATTCATATCTTATATCGCCTTTGTGTATTGCTCCTCATATTGTCCTATCTCTTTCGTAGATTGTTTATTTTACCCTTGTGTTTGTTTATATATCCTTGCTCATATATTTGTAATATCTCATTGCTAGGATATATTCATTAGTTCATATTGCCTATCCTAGCTCATGTATCTTGTTGTATTTTATACTTGCTAGGATAATTTGTTAATTAGTTTTAATTGGCATAAAATCGGATTAGATTAGCATAAGACCCTACTCACCCTCCCTAGGGTCTAACATGTATTAGCCCCAAAAATGAAAAGTCTATGTGATTCAGCCATATTTACAATTCACAAGAGAATAAATCTGAAAAACCCCAAACTACACCTCTTCTTCTTTAGATCTTCTCCTTCTCTGCCGCCTCCCATCTCCTCTTCCACCCTCTCTCTCCAACCTCGCTGGAAACCTCCGCCACCTCTGCCTCCCCTCGACCTCGTCTACTCCATCCTCAGTCGTAGCCCCCGTCGCCACCATCGTGACTCCATCTTTCAGATCTTCTCCTTTTAATACGGGTGTATCTTCTCTTCGGGAGCTTAGCGATCCTCATGGAAACTTGAGGATAGTGATTCTCATGGTATCTTGAGAATAGTGTAGAGGAGTCGTGGCCAAAGTCATTGGAAGCGGCAAAGTCGAAGGATCCGTCAAACGTCAGGAAAAAGCATTTTTACTGTTTCACGGTTGACCGCGCATGGCTCTGCGGTCGACCATGAACGTGCACAGCTCAGGGGATCTGGTTGAACTGTTTCATGGTCGACCGCGATGAGTTCGACGGTCGACCGCCAAGACCCTGTAGGCGAAACTTCTCTCTGTCGTTGGTCACGATCGACCGCGATGGGTTCGGCGGTCGACCGTCAAAACCCTGTAATGGATTTCTAGTCTCGAGTGTTGATCGCGATCAACCGCGATGGGCTCTGCGATCGACCGCGAGATGGGTTTTGGGCCTGGGCTTGTTTTCCTACATTGTTTAGGATTTCTATTTAATATAAATAGAAACACAACTTTTCTAGGGTTTATTACTCAGATTGTAATCAGAAAAGAGATCAGGGAGGTTGTTCTTTGATCTAGAGAGATTGTGTGAGAGAGATTTGTAATCCAATTGATTCTCATAATCTAGAGAAGGTATTTTCCTTCGCCTAAATTATAATCTTATGTTCTTCTATCTTTTTCTTCACACCACTCTTGATAATTCCACAATTAAGAGTGCTCGCACGATAACTCGTATCAAGTTGGTATCAGAGCATACAGATCCTGTGAATGGGGGCATCCTGTGTATGGTCCTGGCTCGATCGCAATACAAGAAGCTTGGCGAGATCCTTATTTCCTTGGAATGAGTCCAGAAAATAAGGAAAGAGAAGATGACTGAAGCAGATAATTTAGCAAGACTTGATGCTATGGAGAAGCAGATCGAGACGATCAGGAATACCCTCACCCAACTCGTAGGTCTCATCAACAGAGGGGACAAAAGGGAGGAATCTTCTTCGAAGGGTAAGAAGAAACTCGTCGAGTCCGAAGAAGAGAGCGAGCAATCTGCAGATGGGGAGGCCGAGATTGTTAAGACTGTTGGACATTAAGGGGGTAAGAATAATTAGCAGAACTTGAAGATTGACTTCAAAGTTGAGATTCCTGTTTATGATGGGAGTATCAATGTGGAGAAACACAATGATTGGATCAAGCGTATGGATATGTACTTCACTCTCTACCGATATTCATCCAAGAAGAAGATAGTGTTCGTGACATTGAAGCTTTCGGGACACGCGTTGATGTGGTGGAAGTCCTATTACAAACAGGAGAAGAAGGCAATGTCGTGGAACAAGTTCAAGGAACTACTTAGGAAGCAGTTCTATCCAGTAGGGTTCCTTAAAGAGCGTTGGTACAAGTGGTACGGCTTACGCCAAAGGTTGAATCAGACCGTTCAAGAGTACACGACGGAGTTCCAATAGCAGGCGATGGTTTTAAACATTGCGACGGATGAGTACTGTCACGCCCCGCTTCCCAAAATATATGGGAACCGGAACGTGAACAAGCCCGCGACGTATTAGGTTGAGTAGAAATAAATAATAAAACTCTTTCTACTCAATCTAATACGCTAAGCGTCTAGAAATAAATACAATGCGAAGTCACAGGTCTCCAATCACAATCAGCAAGAATATAATGAACAACACAGAATAAAATAATACATATCACAATGAATATTCATCCCAGTCATAATATTCGGGTCAACATGCCCTTATACAAAACTATCTAAATGAAATACTGGAGAATATAAACATACACTGAACAAAAGGAAATGAAGGTGCTACAAAACAACTGAACTGAATGACTAAGCTTCGGCTTCTTCTTCTGCTACATCTGCAAGACACTCCTACTAAGAATCCTCTGGCTCCTGGCGATCTCCCAACTGAACCTGTTCTTCATCTAAGTCTGACATACACCAGAGAAAACAGGTGTACGTCAGCGTTGTTTTCAGCGAAAGTTGATTTCATTGTGGAATTCATTATATCTTCGGTCGATTACAACAAATTCAAAAGAAATAGCCTTTCTATAAGACTTCTTTTAAACAACAAAAGGAAAATTATAATTTTTTAGAAACAAACGCAGGATCGTTGTTTGGATCACTGCTTGCATGTGATCTTTGCCTGTGCCGGGGGTGCGTTAGCCCGTGGACCACCGATTCACAGATTCTGATTGAATCGTGAAGGTTTTGGGAATTCTTCCTTCGTTTATCGAAGTAAGAATTTAAAGCGAATATCTTATCGATGTAAGATGTTCACTCTTCTAAAGATCAAGTTAGAGCTTAGATCTCTAGGAATCGCCACAAGCTTCTTGAGGATGTTTGTGAAGAAGGAAGACTCTCTCTCTTGCTCAAATTCACCAAAAGCTCAAGTATATTCTGCTCCAAAAATGCTCTCTCAAGTGCTCTCTCTCCTTTATTTCGTGTCTAGGGAGGTATTTATAGGGGTAGGAGTGCACAACAGTTGAAACGGAAGCGAAATAAACGACCAGACAATCCATCTTTGGCCGCTGCAGTCGACACTGCCGCGGCTATTGGCGCAGCAGTATGGACTGCCGCGGCCAAAGAGGCAGTTACCAGCACGTTTCATCGTGCTTAAAACTGTTTTCCCACGACTTTTAACCACCTTTTTCGTGGTTTAACTGCTTGTCCACGTCAGCACATGTTCTATCTCTGATATGCCGTCACGTGAACTTTAAATAACCATCATATAACTGCCTTGTAACCACCATAGCACGCCCTATAATAGCCGCTGCATCTTATGCTGTCGCGCCTTAGCCGCGGCGCGCCTTAGCCGCGACATAATATGCTGCCGCGCCATGGCCGCGGCACCATGAGCTGCCGCGCCTGAGCCGCGACACCAAGCGCTGTTTGTTGGTATGTACATGTTGTCTCACTTCCTTTGAATGATTCCCCCTGATTAAGAGAATGACGTTTATCGCCTTTTCTTTGTCTTGAGTAGTATTTGGATGTCTATAAGCATTTTTTAACGCCTACAGATACCCCCTCCAAAGTATCTCAGGCTCATCATCATTTTTTTTAAGAGGAGTCTGGGACACTTTGGATATGATAAATTTTCCTTGCAATTTCTTCAGTACTTTGTTGAGGAAGTTGCGTAACATAGTCTATGGATGGCTTCGATTCTTGACTTCTTCATCTTTTAGCCTATTTAGTGCTTTTTAGAATAGCTAAAATTCCTCCGGTGCTGCGTTTATCGCGTTGCCTTTGTCGAAGTCTTGAATTTGAACTGCCGTCGAAGAATAGAGAAATAATTTATACTCATATACTCTATTGGAGTGTTCGGGAAATAGTTTAACCTCATATACCCGTTGGGAGGTTCAAGAAGATGCAGTTTATACTCATATACTCATCGGAGTGTTCTGGTCTCTTTTTTGTTGGTAGAGATGAACCCGATGATGGAGAGGAAGAATTTTATATTCTATCTCCTTGTCTCTTGTTTGTTGGTAGAGATAAACCCAAAATTGGAGAGGAAGAATTTTATATTCTATCTCCTTGTCTCTTTTTTGTTGGTAGAGATAAACCCAGAATCGGAGAGGAAGAATTTTATATTCTATCTCCTGGTGCAAAAGAAACTCAAAGTGGGATCTCCACTTAGAGAATCTGGACTGGTTTGAATAATCCTGACTGTCATAAGGTTTGATTATTCAATTCAAAAGTAGACCTCTCGTTCGTGAAATGAATCGAAAGGGAATCTTGATTGTGGTCCTAACTGTAGTAATGTTTGACTAAGTGGGAGTTTTGAGACGATCCTAACCGTTTAAAGGTTTGATCGTTCGATTTGTGGACCTCTCGTTCATGAAAGGAATCGAGAGGGGATTTTGGCTTTGGTCCTAACTGTTTAAAGGTTTGACCAAATGAGGACTTGAGACGATCCTAACTGTTTAAAGGTTTGATCGTTCAATTTGTGGACCTCTCATTCATGAAAGGAATCAAGAGGGGATTTTGGCTTTGGTCCTAACTGTAGTAAGGTTTGACCAAATGGGGGTTTGAGACAATCCTAACTGTTTAAAGGTTTGATCGTTTAATTTGTGGACCTCTCGTTCATGAAAGGAATCGAGATGGGATTCTGGCTTTGGTCCTAACTGTAGTAAGGTTTGACCAAATGGGGATATTGTGAGGGAAGATTGATCCAACGAAGTGATCGAATCTCATCTCAGCAAAAGAGTATTCGGAAATCACCGTGGGCATGTAGTGTTTATCACTTTATTTGTAATGATCGGGTTATCCCTAAGAAAATTACATATAGCATTCTTCCGAGAACTTCCCGTTACATGAACCATCCACCCCCAGCTTTCTCTACAAAACTGGGTTTATCATTATATTCAGCTGCACGATCGGGTTATCCCTAAGAGTACCATGCATGACGCTCTCTAGGGATTTCCCGTAAAAGAAAGGAAATAGTTTAGACTCATATACCTGTTGGAGTATCGAGGAGCAGTTTATACTCGTATACTCTTCGGAGTGAGGGGAAACAGTTTATACTCGTGCACCCAATGGAGTTAGAGTCGTTTTTACTTGGTTTGTTCCGCCGTTATGACACCGGAGTCAATTAAGGCTTGGATTTTATTTTTGAGTCCAAAGCAGATCTCGGTGGGATGAAGAACCCTTCTGTGGTACGCACAGTAGTTTGGATCCGTAATCCTCTTAGCTCCCTCCTGATCTTTGATAGGTGGTAGCTCAATTTTGTCATTGGCGAGGAGGTATTTCAATATGGCTGGAGCCTTATCATTTTCGAAAGAATACTCCTTTTGAAACTTCGGATCGAGAGTCACGTTCCTAGCGATTGCAGATGTCGTCGGTCGGCTTCTCTCAGCTTTCTTTCTTTTAAGAAAGTGTTCAGCTTGTTCACCGCGCATTTTCAAATCTTTCCAAGTTTTGGATGGTACGACCCCCAGGGCTTCCAGGACATCGATGGAGAGATTATTGTGGCATGTTTGCAGGATGAACTCCTCTGTAACAGGATCTTTGCAATTCATTGCCTTGTTACGGAAGCGCTTGACAAAATTGTCGACTGACTCTCCGTCTTTTTGCTTCTCATCCAGAAGGGTTCCGATTAACACTTCGGTGTCATCATCAAAGAAATTGTTGAGGAACAAACTTTTCATGTCGTCCTAACAATTGATGCTCCCTGGCTTG
Source organism: Asparagus officinalis (assembly GCF_001876935.1). Taxonomy (NCBI): domain Eukaryota; kingdom Viridiplantae; phylum Streptophyta; class Magnoliopsida; order Asparagales; family Asparagaceae; genus Asparagus; species Asparagus officinalis. The sequence continues at coordinate 59,947,508 of NC_033794.1, forward strand.
AGACGTCGGTACCAATCGAAGGTGGGCCCACGAAGGGTGCCAACGAATGACCGTACCATTAAAGCCTCGTTTCCAGAGATCCTGCCCAAATGAGACTTGAAATAAATCAAGTGCTGAATAGGCGAGCTCTTCCCTTCAAACGGTGTGAAGTTAATCAGATTGAATTTTGCCGGATACGGTATTGAATCCCATTCTCTTGGATAGGGACATGGAATACCCGTCTTCTTCACTTCTTGAGCCGTCATCAAAGCGTTGACTTTGTTTTCAAGCTCTTTCATTTTCCCGTCATCGTCTATGTCTTCATTCGAATGACGTTGAGGAGAATGAGTTAGACCACCCCCTGTAAGAGGTGCTATTGAACTACCATTGAACCACCCCCAATCTCGTTATTGGGAGGATCCGTTAGACTACCCCCAGCGTTATTGCTATTGGGAGGTGTATCAGCCATAATGACTTCATCCACTTCTGGATCACTGTCATCTATAACATTCTGAATGTAGCGGCTGGATTCAGGAGGTTGAGACCATTGAGCTAGCAATTCTTTTATTTGTTAGATAGCCAACTCCATCTCTATCTTCATTTCAGCTCTAATTTCTTCACGTTGCTTCGCTAGAGCTTCTTGAAGTATTTGAGCAAACTGATCAGAAGTGATTGTGAACACTTCTTTGGTTTGTCCTGTGCTAGATATTGTATCATCCGAAGCGATCGCAGAACAAGTGTCCGAGAGTTCATCCTCCGAGGACATTCCTTCTTGCATTCTTTTATAGTCTCTGCGTCTGATGGCTCCTAATTGGAGTCGAGACATCCTTTGAGCAAGTCTTGGATTGACTCTTCCTCTCGGGGAAAAGTCAGGATTTGAGTCACTTGAATGCCGCTTAGCGCTTAGATTTTCCTTTATCAGCCATGTTGATGGTGACTTCAGGGATTTCATCCTCTTGAATAGCAAACTTCTTGCTAAAACGTCTCGGTCTGGGCTTTGACATTTCGGTGAAAGGCCTCTGGAACACTGAGACTCTTTGCGGGATGACTTTTCGTCTCGTTTTGCGTAATCATATTCCGACAATGCTGTTTTAATGAGTCGTGCACAGGAACAATGAGAGTTTATTTCTCGAATAATTCTCTTTCAAAATTTATTCAAACCCACAGCTTGATAGTACGATTCATCGGTATGATTGCTGGAAAATCCTATCGTCTGTTGGTATGACCTCCCAGGCATAACGATGTCTTTTGGCAAACACGTCTTCTTCTGGGAGTGTAAAGCCTTGTTGGCATTCTCAGGATAAATTATTGTTGTCTTTGAGAGATCCAAGGTTATGTCAAGAGTCACACGTTTAGAACCATCCCCTTGCGGGTGCGGAGTCTTAACCGGCTCCGAATGCTAATTTTGCACAACTCCAGACTTTGGAATCCAAACTTTGTAGAGTTTTGGTGGTTCTTTGGCCACCGTTTTCTTGTTTCTTTCTCGTCTTTGTTGTAAAAGAGCACGGGCATAAGCAGCGTTTGCACGACGCTTTTGTATACGTTCTTTAAGGGTCGAGCACGCCCTTTTGACGAAAGTCCATTCATCCGAACCACTCGATGTCTCCTCGACTCTAGGTCCGCGTGATAACGAACCCCGTCGGTTTGTTCCAAGGCCTTAGCTATTTGGCGAGCGCGGCGCTGACGTTGTCTCTGACGAGCCCTCTTCGTTAGTGCCGGTGGGCTTTGATTCGATGACTCTTTAACTAGATAAGAGTCATTGTGAGCAGAGGTGTTGCGAATAAAATCCTCAGCAACAATCAGGTGAGAGTCTTCATCTGTAGTGTTCGACGGAGTCAAAAACTTAAAAACCTTCTTAGAAGATGAAATCTTCCTGCATTTATGAGGCGAGGAAGATTTTGAGGATGAGGATGACAAGGATGATGAGAGATATTCCTCAAACTTGGTTTGGTCGAATTCGTATTCGACCATGGATTCAACCGGTATCTTGATCTGCTGCGACACGACGGTCTCGGCAGCGAGACCGTTGGCTCCCACTGTGGTCGCCAGTTTGTTTTCTTCAAAAGTTGATTTTGTTATGGAATTCATTATATCTTCGGTCGATTACAACAAATTCAAAAGAGATAGTCTTTTTATAAGACTTCTTTTACACAACAAAAGAAAAATTACAACTTTTTAGAAACAAACGCAGGATCGTTGTTTGGATCGCTGCTTGCGTGGGATCTTTGCCTGTGCCGGGAGCGCTTTGACTCGTGGACCACCAAATCACAGATTCTGATTAAACCGTGAGGGGTTTAATGATTCTTCCTTCGTTTATCGAAGTAAGAATTTGAAGCGAATATCTTATCGATGTAAGATGTTCACTCTTCCAAAGATCAAGTCTGAGCTTAGATCTCTAGGAATGGCCAAAAGCTTCTTGAGGATGTTTGTGAAGAAGAAAGACTCTCTCTCTTGCTCTAATTCACCAAAACTCAAGGCTCTCTGCTCTAATCTCTCTGGAAAATGCTCAGCCCCTGTCAATGATGGCCATAGGGGGGTATTTATAGCCTCCTTAGACGATAACTGAAGAAATAGCCGGTCAATAACTGTCTCTTTAGGCGCGGCAGCTGATGCTGTCGCGGCTAAAGGGCGCGACAGTCGACACTGTCGCGGCCAAAGAGCGCGGCAGTCGACACTGCCGCGGCTAAAGGGGCAGTTACACCCACGTTCATACGTGTTTGAAACAGTTCTCCCACGACCTTTAACCACCTTTTTCGTGGTTTAACTGCTTTTCCACATCAGCACACGTTCTATTTCTGATACTCCGCCACGTGGACTTTAAATAATCATCAGATAACTGTATTATAACTGCTGTAGCATCCTGCTTTAACTGCCGCGGCACCATAGGTTGCAGCGGTTAAGCCGCGACACCATAGGCTGCCGCGCCTTAGCCGCGGCACCTTGGTCTGCCGCGCCTTAGCCGCGGCACCTTGGTCTGCCGCGCCATAGCCGCGGCACCATGTCCTGCCGCGCCGCCATATGTTGCTTGATGACGTGTATATTATTCTTCTATATCGTCTTGAGTGGTGTTTGAATGTCTGTAAGCATTTTTTGACGCCTACATATATATATAGGGAGAGGTTCAAATACAAACCTCACTATCCTAAAAACTAAAAACCTCTCCTCTCCATTGGATCTAGATTCATCCAATGGCTGAGATTAAAGCTGCATAAGGGTAATAAGGTAAAATAAACAGCCCACTAAAGAGAAGTAATTAATGCTTCTCCATTTCCCAAAAGCTTGAACCACTAAAAGCCAATCCTCTCACGTTCTCCTCTCTCTCTCTCCATTTCCCAAAAGCTTGAACCAGCCCTCTCTCTCTCTTCCTCTCTCTCACCATCAAACAACCCAGATCCGAGCTCCTCCACCCCCTGCCACCTCGCCATCATCCACCTCCGACGACGCCAACGCCGAACCCGTAGATCCGCCAACGTCAACCCTTCAAGCTCGAGCACCCCCTCGGTTCGTCACGTTTTTCTTTAATTTCAATTTGATTTTGGTTTCTTTTTAGGGTAATTGTTGAAGTTGCGATCTTGGTTCTAGGATTTGTTTTAGCTTGGGGTTTCTCTTATACTCGATCTTGGTTGTTTGTTTTGTTGGATTATCTTTCAAAATTTGCAATCTTTTTTAGGGTTTCTATTAAAATATTTTAGAAATTGCAATCCTGTTAGTTTTTTTGTTAAAATTGGTTAAAGTTCAGAATTTTAGTTGTGGGGTTTGTTTTAGTTGCTGTCCTAAATAATTGAATTCACTGCAGTGAATCCAGATTCAGTTATGTGAGGTGTTTGTTTTTACCATAAGATGGTACGACCCCCAGGGCTTCCAGGACATCGATGGAGAGATTATTGTGGCATGTTTGCAGGATGAACTCCTCTGTAACAGGATCTCTGCAATTCATTGCCTTGTTACGGAAGCGCTTGACAAAATTATCGACTGACTCTCCGTCTTTTTGCTTCTCATCCAGAAGGGTTCCGATTGACACTTCGGTGTCATCATCGAAGAAATTGTTGAGGAACAAACTTTTTGTGTCATCCCAATTATTGATGCTCCCTGGCTTGAGACGTCGGTACCAATCGAAGGCGGGCCCACGAAGGGGGCCAACGAATGACCGGACCATTAAAGCCCCGTTTCCAGATATCATGCCCAAATGAGACTTGAAATAAATCAAGTGCTGAATCGGCGAACTCTTCCCTTCAAACGGTGTGAAGTTAATCAGATTGAATTTTGCCGGATACGGTATTGAATCCCATTCTCTTGGATAGGGACATGGAATACCCGTCTTCTTCACTTCTTGAGCCGTCATCAAAGCGTTGACTTTGTTTGGCTCTTTCATTTTCCCGTCATCGTCTATGTCTTCATTCGAAGGACGTTGAGGAGAATGAGTTAGACCACACCCTGCAAGAGGTGCCATTGAACCACCCCCAATCTCGTTATTGGGAGGATCCGTTAGACTACCCCCAGCGTTATTGCTATTGGGAGGTGTATCAGCCATAATGACTTCATCCACTTCTGGATCACTGTCATCTATAACATTCTGAATGTAGCGGCTGGATTCAGTTCTTTGACTGGACTGAGCTAGCAATTCTCTCATTTGTTGGATAGCTAACTCCATTTCTGTCTTCACTTCACTATCTTCATTTCAGCTCTAATTTCTTCAAGTTGCTTCGCTAGAGCTTCTTGAAGTATTTGAGCAAACTGATCAGAAGTGATTGTGAACACTTCTTTGGTTTGTCCTGTGCTAGATATTGTATCATCCGAAGCGATCGCAGAACAAGTGTCCGAGAGTTCATCCTCCGAGGACATTCCTTCTTGCATTCTTTTGTAATCTCTACGTCTGATAGCTGCTAACTGGAGTCGAGACATCCGTTGGGCAATTCTTGAATTGACTTTTCCTCCCGGGGAAAAGTCTGGGTTTGATTCATTTGAACGCCGCTTAGATTTTCCTTTATCAGCCATGTTGATGGTGACTTCAGGGATTTCATCCTCTTGAATAGCAAACTTCTTGCTAAAACGTCTCGGTCTGGGCTTTGACATTTCGGTGAAAGGCCTCTGGAACACTGAGACTCTTTGCGGGATGACTTTTCGTTTAGCGCTATTATATTCTGACAATGCTGCTTTAATGAGTCGCGGACAGGAACAATGAGAGTTTATTTCTCGAATAATTCTCTTTCTAAATTTATTCAAACCCACAGCTTGATAGTACGATTCATCGGTATGATTGCTGGAAAATCCTATCGTCTGTTGGTATGACCTCCCAGGCATAACGATGTCTTTTGGCAAACACGTCTTCTTCTGGGAGTGTAAAGCCTTGTTGGCATTCTCAGGATAAATTATTGTTGTCTTTGAGAGATCCAAGGTTATGTCAAGAGTCACACGTTTAGAACCACCCCCTTGCGGGTGCGGAGTCTTAACGGGCTCCAAATATTGATTTTGCACAACTCCAGACTTTGGAATCCAAACTTTGTAGAATTTTGGTGGTTCTTTGGCCACCGTTTTCTTCTTTGCTTCTCGTCTTTGTTGTAAAAGAGCACGGGCATGAGCGGTGTTTGCCATACGCTTTTGTATGCGTTCTTTGAGGGTCGAACGGGCCCTTTTGACAAGAGTCCATTCCTCCGACGTAAGTTTTGCTGAGATGTGAGTGATTTGACGTTGAGGCGACTGAACCACTTGATGTTTCCTCGATTCTAAGTCCGCATAGTAACGAACTCCATCGGTTTGTTCCAAGGCCTTAGCCAATTGACGAGCGCGACGTTGGCGTCGCCTCTGACGAGCCCTCTTCGTCAGAGTTGGCGAACTTCGATCGAACGACTCCTTAATTAGGGTGGAATCATTATGAGCAGAGCTTCCGGCTTTGGGGGTCGCCGGGATAATGTTGCAAGGCAAGGCTTCAACAACGATTGGGCGAGAGTCTTCACTTTTAGCCTTCTTTGGCATATAAGCCTTCTTCAATGATGAGATCCTCTTGTACTTGCGAGACAATGGAGATCTTGAAGAGGATGATGAGAGATATTCCTCAAACTTGGTTTGGTCGAACTCGTATTCAACCGTGGATTCAACTGGAATTTTGATCGGCTGCGACACGACGATCTCGGCAGCGAGACCGTTGGCTCCCACTGTGGTCGCCAGTTTGTTTTCAGCGAAAGTTGATTTCATTGTAGAATTCATTATATCTTCGGTCGATTACAACAAATTCAAAAGAAATAGCCTTTTTATAAGACTTCTTTTACACAACAAAAGGAAAATTACAACTTTTTAGAAACAAACGCAGGATCGTTGTTTGGATCACTGCTTGCGTGGGATCTTTGCCTGTGTCGGGGGTGCGTTAGCCCGTGGACCACTGATTCACAGATTCTGATTGAATCGTGAAGGTTTTGGGAATTCTTCCTTCGTTTATCGAAGTAAGAATTTAAAGCGAATATCTTATCGATGTAAGATGTTCACTCTTCTAAAGATCAAGTCAGAGCTTAGATCTCTAGGAATCGCCAAAAGCTTCTTGAGGATGTTTGTGAAGAAGGAAGACTCTCTCTCTTGCTCTAAATCACCAAAAGCTCAAGCCTCTATGCTCCAATCTGCCCTCTGTCCTTTATTTCATGCCTAGGGAGGTATTTATAAGGGTAGGAATGCACAACAGTAGAAATTGGGGCAAAACAATTGACCAAGAAACTGTTCTTTGGCCGTTGCAGTCGACAATGCCGCAGCTATTGGCGCAGCAGTATGGACTGCCGCGGCCAAAGAAGCAGTTCCCAGCACGTTTCATCGTGCTTGAAACTGTTTTCCCACGACTTTTAACCACATTTTTCGTGGTTTAACTGCTTTTCCACGTCAGCACAAATATGCTGCCGCGCCATGGCCGCGACACCATGAGCTGCCGCGCCTGAGCCGCGACACCAAGCGCTGTTTGTTGGTGTGTACATGTTGTCTCACTTCCTTTGAATGATTCCCCATGATTAAGAGAATGTCGTTTATCACCTTTTCTTTGTCTTGAGTAGTATTTGGATGTCTGTAAGCATTTTTTGACGCCTACAAGCGTGTATGGCACACGGCAAGACCCAACCCCACAAGGAAATAGAACGAACGGAAATCCAATGCGAAAAATGATACGATAACAGAAACAACAAAAGAACGTACAACTGAAATCCACAAATCAACATGAAAACACTACTAAATCATGATAACATAAAGCATCCAAAATCGATCAGGTAATGAGTCATGCAGCTAGCGATCAGACTAATCATCCAAGCAACAAGATCATACAATAGATGAAATTAATACTTAAAAATCTACAACAAGAGACGTAGTACGTCGAGCGAAATAATCCAAACAAGGGAACCCTCATGTATATAACATATGTCTTAAATTATAGATAATTAAATATTAATCCCGATCTATGTGTGAAAAGAAACACAACAAGCCTATATCTCACAAGAATCATACTTAACCAAGAATCGAGGTCATGTAACTAACTATCCCATCACTCATCTCAAATAATCACAATCTCAATATCACTACTCCTCAGACCCACCCCAGGCCGACACAAGGCACTGGCGCGAGCCTGGAAAATAATCAATAATCTCGATATCACAACTCCTCGGACCCACCCCAGGCCGACACAAGGCGCTGGCGCGAGCCTGGAAAGCAACCATAATCACAATATCTCAGCTCCTCAGACCCACCCCGGTGACTACACAAACTTCACCGGCGCGAGCCCGGAATATGCATCAACAATCACAATATCTCATCTCCTCAGACCCACCCCGGTGACTACACAAACTTTACCGGCGTGAGTCCGGAATATAATCAATAATCTCGATATCACAACTCCTCGGACCCACCCCAGGCCGATACAAGGCGCTGGCGCGAGCCTGGAAAGCAACCATAATCACAATATCTCAGCTCCTCAGACCCACCCCAGTGACTACACAAACTTCACCGGCGCGAGCCCGTAATATGCATCAACAATCACAATATCTCATCTCCTCAGACCCACCCCTGTGACTACACAAACTTCACCGGCGCGAGCCTGGAAGATACATCAACAGTCCCAACCGCTCGCATGGACCAAGACTTCTCACCCTAATTCTCATAATTCTAGGTCAACTACACACGAGGTTCTAGATCCTGACCGTGTCATACAGGTCACTATAGTCATAAACTCCTAACGATTTTCAATCACAACATGGAACAATCAATGCAACTAATCATGTGCAATAACATCATAGCATATCAGATAATCAAAATAAGAATTATAAATCATAAACAACATCTACATAATTCAGAAAATAATCTTTTTCTAAAATTAATTCATTTTCCAAAATAACTTCTTTAAAAATATTTATCATTCTAAAATAATTTCCTTCCACGATAAAAATTCTAAAAATATTATAATTAATCTAAAATAATTCTGTTACCCAAAATAAATTTTTTAATTTATTATATTTGTCCTAAAAATACTATTCATCACATTATTATTATTCATTCAATATTATTCATCAAACCCACGCAGATAATTATACTACAAACTAATCTACACATATAATATATAATTATTGAAACGACAAGGAGATGCGGGATCTTGCCTACGAGACCGTGGGGTCTGATGATGAGGTGGTGGCGCCGATGCGGATGCGGCATGCGATGAACGAGGCGACGGGGAGTTCGCGATG
>NC_033794.1:59956808-59959174 GCF_001876935.1 Asparagus officinalis
ATATATATATATATGTATATATATATGTATATATATACATATATATGTATATATATATATATAGGTAATTAGGGTTAGGGTTTAAAACAAAATAAATTAAAATAAAATAATTACGGTACTTAAAAATTAAACTAATTACAGAATAATTATCTATAAATAAAAACGTACATGTTGTGCTAATACAACAGTTGATACGAAATAGTCAAAATATACACATATTGTACAATTAAACTAGAATAATTAATAAATAAAATATATTTACTTAAATTTAAAATCAAATAATTATGGAACAATTACGTACACAGTAAAACGTACTAGTTATACTAATTCGACAGATAATATGTAACAATAGAAATAATACAATAAATTATACCAAAAAAACACGTAATTAATAATACCATGTATTATATGAAATAATTTGTAATAATATTAATAATACAATATATTATTTAAAATATTACGTAATAGTACCGATAACTCAAAAAATTAATTCTAGAAATTTTTACCGCACAAAATAAATTTAAAAATATCAAAATCATTTAAATAAATATATAATCAGATTTTTAAATCATAGAGAATTATAGAAAATCAAGAAAAATACAAATACTCTTTTAAAAATAATAATTAAATATTTTAAAATACTAGAAAATTATTTTAACTAGTATCAAAATTCATGGTCATTACAAGTACTCCATCTTCATGAAGTACATGGCGGGTCTGAATGATTACATCCGGAAAGAGATGAAGCTGTTCTCGGTCGAAACAATCGCAGAGGCGAGCGTGAAGGCCATTGCCATTAAGGGCAGACAGAAGAAGGGTAACGAGATGAATGGAGACTCCAAACCATCGGGGAGCAAGTCGGGTGGCTCTCAACCTAAGGATGAGAAGAAGAAGGGTGACTCGGGGAAGGCAGGATTGACATGCAATCACTGCAAGCAGACAGGGCACGTAGCCGATCGTTGCTGGAATAAGTATCCTCATCTTAAGCCGAAAGGGTTGAAGAAGAAAGAGGAGAAGAAGGCGTACGTGATAGCACAGGGTCCGAAAAAGGTTCCTGGGATGATTGAACCCAATAGCAGTCTCAACCTTATGGCGGGGGAGGAGGCCACTAAAGAAGACGACGACCTGAGGGAGCAGCTCTTTGTTCTGAAGTTGCAGGTTAAGACCAGTTTGGTGGATGCTATTGTAGATACAGGGAGCCAAAAGAATCTGATATCTAAGGTATTAGTACAGAAGCTGGGATTGAAGACGGTGAAGCTTCCGAAGCCCTATCCATTAGGGTGGATTCAGAAGGAGGCGGGATTGAGTGTGGTGAACCAGTGTACGTTCAAATTTGCACTCAATGAGTCATATATTGACGAGGTCACATGTGACATGGTTCCATTGGATGTTTGCCAAGTTATTTTGGGCAATCCTTACTTGCTGGATAGACACACGATATATGATCGACGGGCCCAAAAGTATATGTTCACCAAGGATGGTGCACAATTCATTTTTCGTTCGACATCTCTTCCGTAGGAAATGAGCTTGGTGATGGTGACTCAGGCTAAGAGGTTGGTGAATGCGGGCAGGAAGTTCGTTTTGTTGTTCATTCGGCCTTATGAAGAGCAGCTGAGTAGGATATGCTTGTCCACCTTGAGCAAGCTTCAGGAGGGAGATCTTGACAAGTTGAAGGTCAAGTATGCGGACTTGTTTTCGGAGATCATGAGACTACCACCACGTCAAAGTGTAGAGCATGAGATTATGTTGATCGACGAGAGTTCCTTACCAAACATAGGCCTATACCGCACATCAGTACAGGAGTCCGAGGAGATCAAGAAGCAGGTTCAGGAGCTCTTGGAGACGGGAGTGATAGTGCCTAGTTGTTCACCTTGCGGGTCACCAGTGTTATTGGTGCCTAAAAGGATGGAGGCTAGCGCATGTGCCTGGATTACCGGGCGCTCAACAAGATAACAATCAAGAATCATTACCCACTACCGCGGATCGATGATCTTATGGACCAGTTAGAGGGAGTGAGGTTCTTCATGAAGTTGGATATGAAGTCTGGCTATCATCAGGTGAGGATTCGGGAGGAAGACACTTGGAAGATGATATTCAAGACCAAGCAGGGCCTGTTCGAGTGGTTGGTGATGCCGTTTGAGTTATGCAATGCTCCGGGGACTTTTATGAGGCTCATAAATGATTTGTTGTGGCCTTTCATAGAGGATTTTGTGATTGTGTACCTTGATGATATTTTGGTATACAGCAGGACCTAGGAGGAGCATCTTGTTCATGTGGAGAAGGTGTTTGGAGTGTTGCAGGTGTTCGCGGGAAAAGTTGGTGTTTTCTTCATTATCGATGTCATTGCACTCAGTTAACAACTTTAT
>NC_033794.1:59960174-60008923 GCF_001876935.1 Asparagus officinalis
ATTCTACGTGAAAGTCCTCAAATTGTAGCCTTCTGGAAGTCGTCAGATTGTAACTTCCATCATCGGTGTTTGATGGGGGATCAACTATCTATTGTGTATTTTAGACAGCCTACAGAACCCCCTCCAAAGTTTTCGAAAGTTCGCGGTTGACTGGGATGAATTTTCGGAATACTTTGGATCTCAACTCTGATCTTGGAGCCGTTGATTCCTTGTCACAAAGGAGTTGTTCTCTGCACTCGCTTCGAAGGCAGCTTGGTTGAAGGGATTTTCCATGCAGGACCTGTGTGAAGGTATGCGCCATAATCCTGCTTCTGGAATGTGGGGGTGGACCCTGCATTTTGAACTTGAGATGCGGGTTTCACCCTTGCATGTTGAATTTGGAATGCAGGTGTGACCTCGGCGTTCGGTTTTTACATCGCGGGTCTGACCTCAACGTTTTGACTTAAGACATGGGAGTGACTTCCGTGCATTTTTGACTAAGTCTTTGAGACTTGTCTTTGGCGCATCTGTTTTAAGTCTCGAATCACATCTATTAAGCTGATGGGCCTGCAAACGTGCGTAGGATTTTTGGCAAACTCTCAGCCATCAACGGATTTGATAAGCCCTTACCGACTATCGTTTGAGTCGGGCTAGCATGTGAATTATCTAAGTCCGTTCCACATGTAACGTTGTGCTAAGAGAATGAATCCTCTTAGACTTGATGCTATGATTTCGAATACATAGACTTTGTCATTTTTACGGGAAAAGACTAACCGGCAACGCGTATTAGGCGTAGGCTTATCTCTATTTAGGGATCGAGATAAAATCCCCCATGCGTGTGAGGCATGGATTTTGATGTCCCATGTGGATTGTCTAAGTCCGTTCCACATATAACGTTGTGCTAAGAGAATGAACTCTCTTAGACTTGATGCTATGATTTTGAATACATAGACTTTGTCATTTTGACGGGAAAAGACTAACCGGCAACGCGTGTTAGGCGTAGACTTATCTCTAATTAGGGATCGAGATAAAGTCCCCCATGCGTGAAGGCATGGATTTTTGGTGTCGTTTCTTCCTGTGTGACTTAAAACACCGAAAGAAAGTTGGAAGTGCCAGAGGTATAGTATTAACTTGGCATGAATTTTCACCTAAAGTGAAATTCAAAAATTTTCTTTATTATCACTAGGATAATTCTAGAAAATCTTTAATCCGCTGGAGATTTTATAATGAAAACTTGCTATTCTTGTTGAAAAAAAAGGATTAACAAGATCATTAGGGGGGGTTGACTGTTAGAGGTGTTATGTTAACATAACAGTATTTTATGGACCTATCGCTCTATTGAAGAGAGTCAATAAGTTGATTTGGTCGTCAGAGGTGTGATGTTAACTTGACGAGTTTGTGAACCTATCGCTCCATTGAAGAGAGTCGATAAGTGGATTTTGTCAGAGGTGTAGTATTAACGTGACAGGATTTGTGTTGCGATTGGAGCAACTTTGGGGACTTATCATCCTATTGACGAAGATTGATAAGTGGATTTTGTCAGAGGTGTATTGTTAACGTAACAAGATTTGTGTTGCGATTGGAGCAACTTTGGGGACTTATCATCCTATTGACGAGGATTGATAAGTGGGTTTTGTCAGAGGTGTATTGTTAACGTGACAAGAATTTGTGTTGCGATTGGAGCAACTTTGGGGACTTATCATCCTATTGACGAGGATTGATAAGTGGGTTTTATCAGAGGTGTATTGTTAACGTGACAAGAATGTGTTGCGATTGGAGCAACTTTGGGGACTTATCATCCTGTTGAAGAGGATTGATAAGTGGGTTGTCAGAGGTGTATTGTTAACGTGACAAGAATGTGTGTTGCGATTGGAGCAACTTTTGGGGACTTATCATCCTATTAACGAGGATTGATAAGTGGGTTTTGTCAGAGGTGTATTATTAACGTGACAAGAATGTGTGTTGCGATTGGAGCAACTTTGGGGACTTATCATCCTATTGACGAGGATTGATAAGTGGGTTTGTCAGAGGTGTATTGTTAACATGACAAGTTGGGAGTGATGCAAACTGAATGCATACTCTGTGGGGATGATGATCGTCAGAAGTGTAATGTTAACTTGACGATGTGAAAGATTCGTTACTCTTAATCCAATGGATTCCAAGTAATCAACCCCCAGTCTTGATTAAGGCTTAGCAGGGGAAGAAAAAGAGGTAGACAAGGCACATCACCTAGTGGGGCACTATCCCTGAAGTCGGAATAGAGGCACATCACCTGGTAGGCCATTATCTAATGAGTTTGACTATCAGAGGTAACTGTTAACGTGATAGTTGTTGGACCCGCCATCCTACTAAAGAGGATTGACTTCAGTGGCCGTAGTATCTTTCCCTTCTGACTGGGAAGAGTGAGCCTGGTCCAGTTGCTCAGGAGAAGATTGGGCTTGGTCTGATTGCTCGGGCTGATCCTGCCTACTTGGTTCTTCAGCTTTGATCCTGGCAACGATTTTTTGAGCCTGCTCGCCTTGAGAGATTAGTTGTCTTCAGGAATGGCATTCTGCAACTCCTATTCGAGCTAGGAGGTCGGTTTGCAAGTTGTGTCGACAGGTTTGTACTAGGGTAAACTGTGTCATACCTGTCGGACAACGCAAAGCCATATTTCAAAACCTTTTGACGAAGGCTTTGACTGATTCCCTCTTCTTCTGCTTAGTAGAGAGAAGGGTATGGATGAAGACTTCTGTATCCTCTTCAAAGAATTTTGATAGGAAGAGTCTCTCTAGATCCGCCCACTTTTGGATACATCCAGCAGGCAGTTTCCTGAACCATTCGAAGGCAACTCCTTTGAGGGTGCCAATGAACAATCGAGCCAGTATGGCATCGTTTGATATTATATTTCCAGTCTGTGACTTGAAATGATAAATATGTTGGTTTGGTGATCCCGTGCCATCAAAAGTTTGTAGCGTCGGGACCTCGAACTTTGGAGGATAAGGGGCTGCATCCCATTCGGTAGGATAGGGCCTGATAACTCCCTCATCTTGGAGCTCGCTTCTATTAGCAATGACTTTGAGGCGGGCTTCCAATTCTTCCATTTTGGCAGACTGAAGATTCTGCTCATTCTCAGTCTCTCTTCCTTCATCAGAGGAAGATTCCAGGCTGTGGGCTTCTTGGTCAGAAGCCGCATCATCAACCACTTTTCCCTTCCCTTTGCTTGTGTGAGGTCGGGATGAAGATGCTCTTCCTCTCCGGGAAGATTCTTGCTTAAGCGGCGAATCTGTCTCCTGAGATTTGGCCTTGTCTGCGACGATTTGAGTCAACATGGCCATGAGTTCATTGATGGCCTCCTGTTGGGATTTGAGCATGGCCTCCTGTTCATCAAGTCTCTTCGCGAGATCTTTATGGTTTCCTGTCATACAAGCGAAGCTCTTATGTTCAATAAAAGAGCTTGATGACTGGTACTCTGCAATGACTGAGTGTTCGTCATCGAAATTAGTTCCTCTGGCTAAACTCAGATAGTTGATAGGAGGAATGGCTCATGTTCGAGTCCGAGTACGTTGGTAGATTCCTTCAAAATCGTTAGTGATTTCTCTGACGCTTGGAGAACGATATGTCTCTGACTCGTCAGAACTAGGGGTTGATAATCTGCCTCTACCAACCATGTTAGAAGTGACTCTAAGGTATTCATCCTCTAAAGTCCTCTTCCTGTGAGGATGTCGTCGATTATTGAGCAAAACGACATTCGTCGGTCGGTTGAACATCGACAGTAATTCTCGCAAGTTAGAGACTTGGGATGAACCTCTCACGGAGCGTGAGGGTAAAGATGGAACCCCCTGTCTGTTAAAGGATAGGACTGGTTCTTGGTAAACATGAATTTTAAATTCATGTTGATCATTTTGAACACGACGAATCATATCGTGTTCCAAAGAAGGAACACGAGGGTCGTGTTTAGCTTGATTAACGCAAGACAAAAGTCTGCGTTTTGCTAGTGAAACGCAGTCCTGCGATCTGCGTTCGGATTCTGAAACGCACTCCTGAGAGTTGCGTTCAGTTTGTGAAACGCACTCCTGAGAGTTGCGTTTTGGTTCTGGGATGCACTCTTGAGAGTTGCGTTCAGATTCTGGGACGCACTCTTGAGAGTTGCGTTCAGTTTGTGAAACGCACTCCTGAGAGTTGCGTTCAGTTTGTGAAACGCACTCCCGAGAGTTGTGTTTTGGTTCTGGGACGCACTCTTGAGAGTTGCGTTCAACCAGATGAACGCAGGTTTGATGTCTGCGTTTAAATGTTGGAACACGCCTCTGAAGGCTGCGTTCTATCTGGAAAACGCACACCTGAGGGTTGCGTTTAGCTTGGCTTATGCAGAGCTCATGTTGAGGCTCACAAACACGGGGTTCGCGTTGATTGGAGGATCGGCTTTTTTGGCGTTGTGCCGAAATCGAGCCTTCTCCTTTAGAGAGGGGACTGTATGAACAGTGCAACCCCCATGGGAGATAGTCTTTAGATGAGTTGGTCACAACTGGAGCTTTAGTCTCCTCGAAAACTTTGTGGATCTTACGCATAGCCTTGGGGCTAAGGGATCCGGAGGAGAGGGCATCCTCGTACTTGGCTTGATCAAACTCGATAATCAGAGTTTCAACGGTCGTTCCAGTGAGATAAACATCAGATTACTCCACCACTTCTTCGTCAGAGAAGCTAGTCCCCAGCAGAGTCGTCATCTTTTGTTTGTTGGAAATTTGCAGTAAAAAGACAATGAAAGAAAAATTTGACTTGTATTCCTCTCAAAATCAATTACAATTTGGATTCCGATTACAAAAGAGAGGAGAATGAATTTGATTCTCCCCTTTATTTAATTCTGGGTTCTTCACGGTGGCGATAAGATGCCTCCCTCGAATGCTCGCGTCGAGTTTGCTTCTCGTTGACGATCCGAACGTCTTGATTCACTGGAACGTGGTCTTCTCCTCACGATTCGACGTTGTGGAGAACTTGCGTGGCAAGTTTGAAAATAACTCTTAACGAGTTGATAACTCTGAACGAGTTTTAGAAGAACTTGCAGAGCAAGTTTTGAACTCTGATCGAGTTGATAACTCTGAACGAGTTTTAGAAGAACTTACAGAGCAAGTTTTGAACTCTGATCGAGTTTGAACTCTTGAAAAAGAGTTGATTTGAACCGAAAGTCGGTTATAAGCCAAGGGAATGCTCCTGTTGCCAATCTTGAAGATGATCTCTGTTGGAGAATGATCCGATCTCCAAGAAATTCCCCCTTTGCTGCCAAGTCTCAGATCCCAAAAGCCCTTGACCGAATCTCCCTCTGTTGATGAGATAAAATCCGATCAGAAGCTAGCCGAAGGTCTCTTCTTTGCTGCCCAAAAGAAGGATCCAAGAGCCCCGAACTCAGTTGAGTTTCCCACTATTTATAGGAGATTAAGGGTGGTAACTTTCCTTAATCCGCTCCTCAATAGGCTGAGTGGGGGTGTAACTGCCCCCTCTTAAACAGCTCCCTAAATCGTGGGGAAAACAGTTTTGAAACCGTTCTGTTAATGCTTTGAATGAGTCAAAACGCTGAAAACAGCGTTCTGGGCCCGAACTGTGCGTTTCTGGACCTGAAACGCAGAGATAGGCCTGAAAATGCACAGTTGGGCCTGTTTAAAGGCTGAAAACGCACAGGTCGTGTTGTTTTAGAGATGAACTCTGCGTTTTAGGCTGAAAACGCAGAGTTGGGCCTGTTTAAAGGCTGAAAACGCACAGGTCGTGCTGTTTTAGAGATGAACTCTGCGTTTTAGGCTAAAAACGCAGAGTTGGGCCTGTTTAAAGCTGAAAACGCACAGTTGGTGCTGTTTTAGAGATGAACTCTGCGTTTTAGGCTGAAAACGCAGAGTTGGGCCAGTTTAAAGGCTGAAAACGCACAGGTGTGCTGTTTTAGAGATGAACTCTGCGTTTTAGGCTGAAAACGCAGAGTTGGGCCAGTTTAAAGGCTGAAAACGCACAGGTCATGCTGTTTTAGAGATGAACTCTGCGTTTTAGGCTGAAAACGCAGAGTTGAGCCTATTTTAGGCTGAAAACGCACAGTTGGGCCGTAACTCTGCGTTTTGATGTTATATCATAAGGATAACCTCTGTGTTTTGAGGTTATAACGCTGGTTCCACATGTGCGTTTTGACTCTGTAATGCAGAGGCGAACCTTAGGTGGGCTTGGCGAGCTTCAGGCTAAGTCCAATGTTCTGACGAAGTCCAGTCTTGCAGACAGACTTCAGAACATAACTTGCTACGAAGAACAGATTATAACTTTCAAACCGTAAGTCGGAATTGGACGAATTATATATGAAAATTGGCTATCTCGACGAGACGGGGCCATCCGAACCTAGCTAAAGGCTTCGGTTCGCTTCCTCCGTTTTGCCAAATTCCTTACGGTTTGAGAGATATCTGCGTTCTAATATGAAGAGACCGTCAATTTGTAGTCTCTTTTGCTAGAGCTTTGCACAGATCGTCCTCTTGTAATCTTCGTCTTGGCTCCTTGAGAATATGAGAGTCGTCAGATTGTAACTCCCGATGTTGATTATGAATGCTGTTGAATTAGAGCTTTCATCAGTTGTCGTGAAGGTCGTCATATTTTAGCCTTCTACGTGAAAGTCCTCAAATTGTAGTCTTCTAGAAGTCGTCAGATTGTAACTTCCATCATCGGTGTTTGATAGGGGATAAACTATCTATTGTGATTTTTAGACAGCCTACAATATCTTGAATTGGCTGATTCTATTGAAGTCTACCTAGTTCAGATGAAACAACAATTTGAACAACTGAGGGAGTTTAAGACTGGCAGCACTCTTCTTATGTATCAACTCAAATAGAACTTAAATTGCAAGAGTGGTACGTTTCATAAAAATCGGCAGAGCTCGAGCTTCAAAAGCTAAGAAATCGTGTAACCCAGATGAGATTGGGCATCGCTAAGAAGATACGGGCCAAGGCTGATTTACTCCAATCCTTAGAATTACGCCAAGCTCATATAGCTCGCTTGGAAAAGGAGCTTGTAGAAGCTAAGGATGCTGAGAGTATTCTAAAACTCGATTTGGTTGAAGCTGAACGTGTTGAAAAAGATTTATTCCAACAGCTGGAACTTCAGGATAAGAAGCTTACTGAGACAAAATAAGAAGTCCTCCAAGCTCGGAACACCAGTGAAGAATCCTTAAGAGCTAACCTGAAAGCTGAATTCGAACAAACTTATGCAGAAGAGCTCTCAAAGCTTGAAGAGCAATTTTGTAATTACAAGTTACGTTTAGATTAAAAGAACACTTTTATTCTGTAATGACATTTTTGCCATATTAAAGAGTTTTTCTTATGAATAAAGTGAGCTCTTTTGCTTATCGACATTTTATTATGATTACTCATTCTTGTTAAAAAAATAAATAACCATAATACTTATAGGAATTTTGGCAAATTCTCAGCCATTAACGGATTTAGGATGCCTTTACTGACTACCGTTTGAGTCGGGCTAGTATGTGAATTATCTAACTCCGTTTCACATATAACGTTTGGCTAAAAGAATTAGACTCTTTTAGACTTTGAACTATAATATTGAATATGTAGGCTACATGTGTTAGATTGGCTAAAAGAATTAGACTCTTTTAGACTTTGAACTATAATATTGAATATGTAGGCTACATGTGTTAGATGTAGGCTTATCTCTAGACTCTTTTAGACTTTGAACTATAATATTGAATATGTAGGCTACATGTGTTAGATGTAGGCTTATCTCTATTAAGGGACCGAGATAACGTCCCCTACGCGTGAGCAGCACGGATTTTAAGGTGTAATTAGGTTACATTTTCTTGGTAACAAACGAACCCAAAATCGGGGGAGAAGAATCTGATATTCTATCTCCTAGTCTCTTGTTTGTTGGTAGAGATGAACCCAAAATCGGAGAAGAAGAATTTTATATTCTATCTCCTGGTCTCTTTTTTCTGTTGGTAGAGATGAACCCAAAATCGGAGAGGAAGAATTTTATATTCTATCTCCTAGTGCAAAAGAAACTCAAAGTGGGATCTCCGCTTAGAGAATCAGGACTAGTTTGAATAATCTTAACTGTCATAAGGTTTGATTATTCAACTTGCAAGTGGACCCCTCGTTCGTGTAATGAATCGAGAGGAGATTTTGGTTGTGGTCCTAACTGTAGTAAGGTTTGACTAAGTAGGGGTTGAGACAATTTTACCTTTGATAGGCTAAATTGTTCAAATGGAATTGAGGTCCTTTCGTTTATCGAAAAGGAATCTTAGTATTAAAGATGTGCCTCTCATTCATGAAAAGAATCGAGAGGGGATTTTAGCTTTGACCCTAACTGTAGGAAGGTCTGACCAAATAAGGAATGGAAACAGGGTACAAATAACAATAGGACTGTTGACTTGTACACATTACTCAGTGGGAATTTTGATATCAAACAAAAGGATTTGACATAAAAGGATTCGTTGATCGCTACGGGTCAACAAATAGAACTTTTTTTGAATATTGTATCATAATTTCAACATTGGGAGTGTTAATAAACATAGATACGGCGATAGTTTGAAGGTTTTTATATCCATGCCGGATTTTGGTGGCTCCACCATCGATTAATTCGATCAGCGAGGGATTTTTGTGGAGTGAGGCTACGAATCATTGAGTTCCCCTCTTCCACGATCACATTGTGGGGGTTTTGTGAGGAAAGACCAATTGTATTTTGTCGTTGAATCTCATCTCAACAAAAAAGCTTGGAAAGTCACAATGGAAGGTTCTCAATTACCTTGGAAGCAATTAGATAACCCATAGTAAAAGAATCTTAATCATTTTTATAATAATTAAGAATGGATTATTCAAATGATCAGTTTCTATTTAGAACAATCAACTGATCTCGGGTTATCCTAAAAACATCCTACACAGGATTCTCTAGGAACTTCCCGTTTTACATAGGTTATTCTGAACATACCACGGGTAGTACTTCTTCAGGAACTTCTCATTTATTGCCATCATTAATTTGTTGCCATCCTGGGTGATCAAGCGATACACACCGTTTGAATAGACTGTCTCTATTACAAACGGTCCTTCCCATTTGGGTTGGAATTTTCCTTTCTTTTTGGAATTGAGAATCATGGGTCTCTGAACGGCAAGAACCAGATCTCCTTCCTTAAAGCTTCGTCGTCAGACCTTTTTATTGAAAGCCCGAGAAATTCTAGCCTGATAAAACTCAATCTGTTGCTGAGCTTCCAAGCGATTTTCATCTAACATCTCTAATTCTTCGAGACGTTTCTGGTGATGTTCTTCTGTCGTCATTCCCGTTGCGAGAGCGATGCGGAGAGAGGAAATTTGTATTTCTAAAGGCAGGACAACTTCGTATCCATATGTTAAGGAGTATGGGGTTGCTCCAGTTGGCGTACAGACAGTTGTATGATAAGCCCACAGAGCTTCACCGAGTTTGTTGTCCCAGTCCTGTTTGTTGACTTTCACAAGTTTTGCCAAAAGCTTGATAATAGTCTTGTTAAAAGCTTTAGCTAATCCGTTAGCTGTGGGATTATAAGCAGTCGATGAAACATCCTTAATTCCAAATTTACCACAGAACTTGATAAATACATTGCTGATGAATTGAGGGTCGTTGTCATGCACTATCCGTCTTGGGACACCATATCAATATATGATGTGGTGTTTAATGAATTTGATAACATTACTCGTCTTTATTTCTTTAAGTGGAACTGCTTCTGCCCATTTCAAGAAGTAATTGGTGATTGTCAGAATGAAATGGTCACCTTTAACCGAAGGCTGGAAAATAAGACCCATAATATCCATTCCCCAAGTTTCAAATGGCCACGACATCGCTGACGGGTGCAAATGTTCCGGAGGCTGGTGAATATAATTTGTATGTATTTGACACACCTGGCATCGTCGGGCATAATCTACCGCGTCTTTTACCATGGTAGGCCAATAGTATCCCATTCTTCTAAGTCGACCGTAGAGTTTAGGGCCGGGCTGATGCACGCCACATGTACCGTCGTGCACTTCTTTGAGTGCTTCTTCCGCTTCTCTATTAGATAGAAAACGGAGTAATAAACCATCATATGAACGTCGATACAATATTTGTGTCATAGCGTTATAATAAAATCTTGGTGCTCTGCACCGAACCGAATCCCTTTCTTTTACATCTTCAGGTAAAATACCGTGAAGACATAATCAATGATAGGAAAATGCCAATCTCGAACTTCGGGCTCAACTCTCGTTGAGTGTGCTTCTTTGGCAATCAAATCATAGATAGGAACAATAAGCTGGTGAGTTCTCACTATAATTAATTGTTCTGTTTTGGGAGGCTGAGCCAAAGATACCGACAATGCTGCCAATGCGTCTGCATATGCATTTTGTAGACGTGGAACGTACTCGATGAAAAATTCTTCAAACGAGTTTGCTATCTCGATGACTACCTGGTGGTATGGAATTAGATCTTGATTTCTGACTTCATACTCTCCTCGTATCTGATTAACTACCAGTGGTATGGAATTAGATCTTGATTTCTGACTTCATACTCTCCTCGTATCTGATTAACTACCAATTGAGAATCACCAAAAGCTTTATCTGATTAACTACCAATTGAGAATCACCAAAAGCTTCAAGGTATTCGACCCCCAGCTCTTTGGAAAAATTAAGTCCAATTATTAATACATTGTACTCGGCCACGTTGTTAGAGCATGGTTCGGTCAATGAGTATGCTCTAGGCAAGACATGCTTTTCCGGGGAAACCAAAACGACTCCTACTCCTAAGGAAAATTTAGAACATCCGGGTGCGCTCACCACGTTGGTTGCTCGGGAAGCTCCATCGAAGTATAATTTCCATACTTGTTGATGTGATGTGGTATTAACTTCATGAGTTTCATCCGGCAGATCGTCGTACAGCTCAGCTATATCTCTTGTAGGGTTTACCGCCAAAAGATCGCAAATAGCTTATCCCTTAACTGATTTTTGCTGCTTGAAATGCAAATCATATTGTGATAAGAGTAAGGCCCACCTGGCTAAATGCCAATTCATGGAGGTCGGTTGGGTCATGAATACTCAAATTGGGTTTACGTTTGAAATGACATAAATTGTCTGTCCAACTAAATAATGTCACATTTTTTGGATTGCGAATACTAGGGCGAGGCATTCTTTCTTGATCATCGGATAATGAGATTCGGCTCCTACCAATGTACGACTTAGATAATACACAGCTTGTTCGTGACCGTTATCGTCGTCTTGTGCAAGCAATGCACTTAACGAATGGCTCGTCGCTTTGACGTAAATAAAAAACGGTCTGCCCGATTTCGGTGTAACAAGAATAGGTGGATTCGCTAGATATGTTTTAATATCCTCGAACGCCTTTTGACATGCAATAGGTGGATTCGCTAGATATGTTTTAATATCCTCGAACGCCTTTTGACATGCTTCATCCCAAATAAACGACACGTCTTTCTTTGTGAGTTTATAGAACGGTTAACATTTTTCGGACAGGTTCGATATAAACCGACGGATATATGCCAATCGACCTTGCAACCCTCTGAGTTCTTTAAGATTTCTCGGGGGTTGTAATTCATGTATCGCCTTCACTTTATCAGGATCGATATGAATGCCTTTTGTAGTGACGACGAACCCAAGAAATTTACCGTTGGACATTCCAAGGAAGGATATAGTCGGGTTCATCTTTAACTGATGAGTCCTCATAAGATCGAACATCATCTTCAAATCATTAATGTGGTTGTTTTTATCACAGCTTTTAACAACCAGGTCATCAACGTAGCATTCAACGGTCTTCCGAAAGGTGCTCTTGAAAGATCCTTATCATTGCTCGTTGGTATGTTGCGCCGGCATTCTTCAAACCGAAAGGCATAACAGTGTAACAGAAGACACCAAGGGGTGTTCTGAATGCAGTATGCTTTTCATCGTCTGGGTGCATCTTGATCTAATTATATCCAAAAAATCCATCCATAAATGACATTCTCTAGAACCCACATGTGTTGTCAATAATTACATCTGTAATTGGTAGAGGAAAATCGACTTTAGGGCAGGCTGTATTCAGATTTCTAAAGTCAATACAGATTCTGATCTTTCTGTTCTTTTTACGGACTGGAACAATATTTGCCAACCAATCAGGATGTTATTCTTCTATGACAAAGCCTGAATCAATCAGTTTCTTGACTTCAGCTTCTATTGCCTTTATAATTTGTGGACGAAACCGTCTTTGTTGTTGCTTGGCAGGTCTAACATCCGTTTAATGTTAAGGCTGTGCATTGCCACATTTGGGTCAAGTCCCAGTATATCTTCGTAATTCCAAGCAAAAACGTCGATATACTCTCTAATAAGGGTGATTAGTTCCTCTTTCTCATCCGACGGAAGATTGTCGCTAATAAATATAGGTTTCGGATTAATTTCGTCACCCATATTAACTTGGACTACTCTATCCTCAGTAGGAGGTTCTTTTTGTTCAAATCGATCACCGTATTGAACATTCATGTAATGTACCCAGGGATCTTCCCAAGTGGATAATTGATCATCTTCTTCTGTAGTAGATGGATCGACTACGGTCATGTTCGATATTAATCTTTTGAACGTTTCTCCGATACTAGTGTCAGAATCCCAAGTTGAAGTATCGGATGAATACTCACTTTTATTTGTTAGCTGGTTAATGATTTGCCAGCAATATTCATCATCAGATGACGAAACGTAACCCAAACCCTTTCTATGGCTGTAATGATTATCAGGTTTTCCTTACAGTACATAGGTAAGACGGGGTGGAACCCTGGCACCTTGACCAAAATGAAGACCTTCACTAAGCGAGAGGTCATATCCTTGCTTTCTCATGTAGTCATTTGCTTGTAAACTATACCTAGAAAAATACCGTCCGGGTTTTTCATCATCTGAATTGGTGTCTAAGAAGAGATCGGGAGTTGGGGATGATTTCCTTTTTCCGAAAATTATTTCTTTTTCACCTCCTATCTTCGTAGGTAGTATCATAGTTGTTCCGAAAGAGTTTTGGATGTATTTCGTCACCGTACAAGACGAACGAAGTGGCATGTGTAGACTAGGATTGTCATACAATTCTTGCATTATATTGTCGAGACAACGCGAGTACTCTAAATTATCCTTTATTATTTCATCGGCAAGTTGCCAATTATAACTTTCATCCGATGATTCATCACCATCAAGATCGATTACAAGAGGTTCAATGTCATTTAGTACAAGACCTTCACTATGTTTGGCGACTCCATGACCGACCCTTCCGCCCTGTTGCTCAAAGAGAGCCGGTGGTACCGCACGGTAGAAGGGACCCATTACTACCTCCCCAGCAAGTCGAGAGGGTTTTCGATTGTTGAGCTGCGGTCCCTCGCGATCCCTCGGACGATGAACTGGGATTTGACGAGGTTCAATGTCATTTAGTACAAGACCTTCACTATAATCGAGCCCAGCTTTGGTATCAGCTTCTTCTTCACTGTCCGTACCGTGGGCCGATGGTTCAGTATCAGATTCAGCACCATAAAGAAGGGAATCAGTAAAATAATTTTCTAACCCCTTAAATGGTTGCTTATCCGTGACCACCGTCTTAACCTCGTTGTTAGTGTCAACATATTTCAGGCACTGATGGAGGGTAGAGGGAACTATAAGATTACTGTGGATCCATGGGCGATCCAACAGTAAATTATAAGAAGTCTCTGCATCGATCATATAGCAAGTGACCTCTGACTTTAAGTCTCCGAGTTGATACTTCACCCGGATTTTTCCCAATGGCCTGGATCCACTAGTATTGAATTCGTAAATAATGGCTCCTGTGGAGGCTAGCTTATTGGTAGGAATTCCGAGATGGTACATCAACTGAAATGGCATGATGCTGACAGCGGAACCCAGATCAACCTGAATCCGGTTGACAATGCTTAAGCCAATATATCCAGTGAAGTATAAAGGCCTATCATGTTTTGAATTCTTAACTTGCATATCTTCTTTGGTAAAACCAATGCAAGGGAATTTTGTGGCTGTCAAGTTGTAGTGTTGAATCGACGACTCTGGCTCTTCGGGGGTTGGCTTAATCTGAGTGAAAAACACCTCAGAATTGGCCAAGGCTTCTTGTAAAGCTTCTCTGGTATCTTTCGAGAGGCTTAATAGCTTGTAAAGTGCGATCCTTGCTGGGATATTAGCTAACTAAGCCATGACGTCAAAACGATACGGAGCGTTTGAGCTTTCCGGTTTATCTCATCCAATCGGTCGATTGAAACGAGACTGCCTCGAAACTTGAACCTCTTTATGTTGGGATTCTTTCTCCTTTTGTTTAGCTGGTTGTTGAGGTTTGCCAGCAGCTACAGGATGATTTGCAACTACCCCCAGCTCTGCAAGGGTTTTAGAAGGCGCGGCTTTTACTACACCTTGTTCAGCTAGTTATTCAGATGCACTTGGGTAATTAAAGCAGTATTCATTTCCATTCCTTGTAGCGAAAGATTCTTGTTCCTCCTCGGAAAGTGGTAGGGCTGGGATTTCTTCATCATTCTTCTTAGGAATTGCTGAAGCTCCTAAACAAGACTTCTCCTTCCCTTTGCTTTTTAGTTTCTTCTTAGACGTGGATGTCGTCCATTGTTCATCTTCAAGCAAATCAGGATGAACCCAAAGGATTTTGCCGTTTGGTGTTGTATGTAACAAATTCCCTTCTGGCGCTGTCCATGAGGGTCATCATTGACGATTTGTATTTTGACTTTTGATACAGGCTCGGGTTGGAACCAGGATAAAGGCACCGAGTCGAAACTGATAGACACCGCATTCACACTCACTTTCTTCTCTTTTGGTTTTGGCGTCACGATACCGATATCGATCAAGGTTTGTATTTTTTCTTTTAAGACATAACATGCCTTGGTGGGATGGTGGACCCTTCTATGGTATGCACAATATTTTGGGTCATTAGTCTTCTTCGCTTCTTCTTGATTCGTGACTGGTGGAAGTTTGATCTTATTGTTATCCAATAGATACTTGAAGATGATCGGAACTTCATCGTCTTTGAAAGAATACTCTTTCGGGAATCTGGGTTCCGAAGCTTTAGGTTGCCTCGGGGGCTGCTGATTTTGAAGTGGTGCCAATTGGAAAGATGATTGTTGCGGTTGTTGTTGTTGCGGCTGTTGTGATGTTTGATGAACATCAACAACAGCTGTGGACCCTCTCCCTCTGCCTCGAGGGTTAAAATTTTGTTTTTGAGGATTATCTGGTGGCTGACCCCTCTCCAACCTCTTTCTCTTGAGAAAGCGCTCAGCTTGTTCGCCTCGTACCTTCAATTCTTTCCATGTTTTAGAAGGTACAACCCCCATGACTTCTAGCACATCTAAAGACAAGTTATTATGACATGCCTGAAGGATGAACTCTTCTGTTAGTGGATCTCTGCAATTCACCGCTATGTTCCGGAATCGTTTGACAAAGACATCAACTGACTCCCCGTCTTTCTATTTCTCGTCCAGCAAGGTACCAATGGAGACCTTGGTATCATCATCGAAGAAATTAGTGAGGAATAATCCTTCCATATCATCCCAGCTGGTGATACTATTCGGCTTAAGACGGTGGTACCAATCAAAGGCGGGTCCACGAAGGGTTCCTACGAATGACCGAACCATCAAAGCTTCGTTTCCGGATATTGCACTGAGATGAGACTTGAAATAAATCAAGTGTTGAGTGGGTGAACCCCTGCCATCAAAAGGAGTAAAATTAATCAAACTAAATTTTGGGGGATAAGGAATCAGATCCCATTCTCTTGGGTATAGATATGGGATGCCCGCTTTCTTCACTTCCTGGGCTGTCATTAGAGTATTGACTTTGCTCTCAAGATCCTGCATCTTCTTGTCCTCTTCCTCACTCTTCTTTAAATAGATTTGAGAAGGTTGAGTTGATGACTTAGCCATATCGCTTCCAGAATTGTCTCTATCAGAAGGAGAATCAGCGAAGATGGTTTCATCCTCTTTATGGTCATTATCGACCTTAGCTATACGCACATGCATGTTATCATGCTGATTAGATTCAGCCTTTTGACTCGATTCTGGCTGTTGTTGTTGAGCCTGCAAATCTCTCGCCTGCTGCATCGTTAACTCCATCTCAGTCTTGATCTCAGCCCTGATTTCTTCATGCTGCTTAGCTAATGCTTCCTGCAATATCTGGGCTAGTTGATCCGGTGTAGTTGCGAATGATTCTCTGACTTGTCCAACACTGGATATAGTATCATCCGAGGCAACCGCAGAACAAGTGTCTGATATTAGACCCTAGAGGGGGGGGGGGGGATTAGGGTCTTATGCTAATCTAATCTGATTTAATGCCAATTAAATCTAATTCAAACTATTCTTCTTGCAAGATAGATATACAATATGTTATAAGCAAGAATAAGCAATATGAGCAAATGAATATATCCTAGCAATGAGATATACTATGAAATATATGCAAGGATATATAAACTAACACAAGGGTGAAATAAACATAAACAAGATAGTGGATGAAATAAAATGAGCAATGCACAATTGGCGATATAAGATAAATGCAAAAGCAAATGCGCCAATGACAAACTCAAACACACTCAAATGATCATGGAGTTCGGACCTTCCGTCCTACGTCTTTGCTCCCCACTCCCAGGGAGAAATCCACTATCACAACCGGGTTTTCTACGCTCACCCGAATAACGTTTACACCTCACAATGTCGGTTTTCAACGTTCACCGATCAACGTTCACAATCACTCACAGTGTCGGTTTTCAACGCTCACCGATAAACGTTCACTCCTCATACTAAAGCACAATTACAATAATTGTTTGTTCTCTAATATGGATGAGAACATAATGAAAGCTCACACTCAATTGTTACAACTCTCACCAATCCAAATATACTATGTATGAAAATACAATAAGCTCATGTGGGTGTGTGTAAGCAATGAGTGAAATAAAATCAAATCTAAACTCAATATAAAAACTAGCTTTAACTAATAATAATCAAATAACTAAGCAAATGTAAAGCTAGATAAGAGTTTAGAAAACTTCTCTATAAACACAAAGGAGAGGATGAAGAAGATTGAGGATGAATCCCTCAATTGACAACATAAGCTTCCTCCTTTGTAAATACAAACCCTAAACTTAAAACAAACTATAAAACCCTCTTAAACTTATTTAAAACTCTCTCATTTGTATGTGAAATGATAAATATAATGGGGTATATATAGGGTAGAAGAAAACAACCCCAAAAACCCCAAAAAACCACTAAAAGACAAAAATCAGCAAGTTACCGTTACTATGCAACAGTAACATTGGTGGTCGACCGTCGCGGTCGACCTGAGAAGAAAAACTTAAAAACTGCTCTCTGGACTGTGTCCGGTCGACCGCCATGGTCGACCACACTGTAGCACGGTCGACCGTGGCGGTCGACCACACTGTAGCAACGTGCACAAACAATTTCAGGTTTTGACAGATTCTGAAATTTTGCGTATCTAATTTTTTTAAAATCGATTAAAAATAGTAAATCAACTCCAAAAATCATGAAATTTTTAAATATGGTTCTAGACATGTAGATTAACATGTTAGAGAAATAAATTCGGAAAAATAACTTCCCAGTTGATAGAAATAAATGTTTGAACATAGATAAACAGTTTCTGAAAAAACTGCTGAAAACTCGGTTTTGTAAATTCAATTGAAAATAACAAAACAACTTCAAAATTAGTAAAATTTGTAGAAATGTTTGTATATATAAAGATAAACATGTAAACGAAGAAAATTTTCAAATCGCATTTTCCAATTGTGAAAACTCATCTGTTTTGTAAAAACATGCACGAACATGAACTTTAACATGCACGAACAAAACTTGTTAAAACTTGATTTTAAAAAATTCATTCCAAACAAAATTCAAAACACTTTCCAATAGGTTTATAGACTTGATAAAAGATATATCATCATGTTAATAAGTCTATAATCTAAAACAACGATAAATCAAAATAAACATGTGTGTGTATGAAATTGAGCTTGAAGTATTGAACACACATAATATAACACCTAAACTAATTCACCAAAGCTTGTGATCTTCAATGAAGCTCTTCTTGGTAAATATTGCGGAAGAAGCTTAAACTTAGATCTTGACTTGAATGCATAGGCTTCACTCCACTATGCCGCTAACCTTCATTGAATATGATCGTTGAGGCTCTATTCCATCCATCCTCCAACTCATTGTTTGCCTAGAATAAATACGAAAACACAAACACTAGACAAATAACATTAGAAGTAAATTGTTTGTTAAACATCATAAAAACAAGAAGGCCAACAATCTCCCCCTTTTTAATGATGACAAACAATTTACAAAAAAGATATATGCATGAAAGGAAATAAATATACAAAGTATAATATATCATGCATATAAACAAGAAAGAATATACTCACAATATTTCTCCCCCTTTGACAACATCAAAAATGGGACAAAAGGATGAAGAGAGCGAAAGCTCCCCCTATCAATAAGCATGGGTGAGTATAACACATAGAAAGATATAGGGATTGCTCCCCCTATCAAAATGCCTCATGAATGTATGAAATGAAGATCATGGCAAACATATGTGAGCAAGCATAGATGAAAAATATGCTAAACACAACTCACATACATAAAGACAATGAGAACATATATAAATATATCAAAGTGAACATAGTGTCTCATTTCTCAAGCATAAAAACCATAGTGTATAAACATAGATTTATGAAATCAAAAGAAGAGGAACATGAGAAACATGCAAAATTTTTTCAAATAAAAACAAATTAATTAATGAAATCATAAATCAGGATTTAAGTCCAAAAACAATGTTTGATAAAAAAAAGGAAATTTTCTTTGTATAACTTAATCAAACCACTCATAGAATACATTATAAAACACGAATAGATGATCCATAAGCACAAACACATAAATATCATCATATAAGCGAAATATAATGAATTCAAAGAAACAAATCAAAACAAAGTTTTTGACAAAATGCAAGAGAGGCAACAATACATCAAGCTCTTAAGCTTGTTTCAACCCATATAAGGACTTTTAGTACCCGGTAAACAAGATTTGGGAATAAACACCCAATTAACCCGGAGGGTTATATAAGCACAAACCTCTCATCAAAATTGAGATTAATAATCATAAAAACAAAAGATTTGATCAATTGAAAATTGTTTTCATATTAAAAGTTTAAAGCATAATTTTAAAAACCAAGAAAAAGAAAAATAACAAAAATTAAAATTCTTGGTTTAAAAATTATTTTGGCACCCAAGCATTCTTGGTGTCGGATTGTTTAGGGACATGACCCCTATCAATAAAGCTCAAAGCCCTAGGGTTATGAACCCGTTTGGGCACATGTAGTGCACTAACACGGTCAAAGCAATAATCACTCAAATGACCCTTCCGATTGCAATTTGTGCAATGAAAGAGATCAATTTGTTTTTATGGACCATTAGCTCGTGCACGGGAATCATTTGCAAATAAAGATTTTTTATAAATTATATTACAAATGAGAAACATTATTAAACAAATGTGGTTTACTTGAGAAATTTGGTAAGTTTGAATATTTTTTTAAATCATAACAAAACTTCGCCAAATGGCTATGTGGTCTACTAGAAGTATTTGGCAAATGAGATTTCTTTTTCAAATCAAAACAATATTCGGCCAAATGACCAAAACGACCATAATGATCACACTTGAACACACTAGCATGCTTATGATGAACTTTGTGAGAATGAGCATGTGAATGTGTAAGTGTACAAGATGAAGAAGCTACATGAGATGCACAAGGAGCATTAGAATTCTTATGTTTGTGTGCATCATAGCAAGATTTAGCTAAATGACATTTTCGGCCGCAAATACCGCATTTGTAAATTTTGCTATATATGTGTGCATAATGAGTAGATGATGACTTAGACTTGGCACACATATCCATAAGCCTCTTATGATTATCAATGCATATTTTCAAAGTTGAATCTAAAGATGAAATGCGATTATTCATAAGAATCAAATCTTTATTTTTAGGCACATATGCATTAGAAGTAGAACATAAATAGTTATTTATAAAAGACAAACCTTACTAGGGCTATCGCCTAGTGGCCGTGTGCATGATGCTCCACATGAACTTGAAGAAGAATCCTCCAAAACTTGTTGGATTGCCTCCAAGTCCCCTTGACGTGCTTCAATAAATTTCCATAAGGTATAAGCACTATCAAAATGAACAAACTTGTTAGACATAGATGAATTAAAATCATTTAGCAAATATTCTAACAAAATATTGTTCATTGTAAACATTCAATGATTATTTTTATTCCACTTAGATTTCTCTGAATTGAGCACAATGTAAGAATCATCTATAATTTCCCATAAATCAAAGTGTTTAGATTGAACAAAAAGTTTAAATCTAACACACCATTGGGCATAGGAAAAATTATCTAATCTAGGAGCAATATTAATGACATAACCTAAACCATGCATATCCATAATGTAAAAAGCAAGCAAGATATAAAAATCAAAAATTGAATTAGCACAAAAAGATAACTTGGATCTTTAACTCAAGGTGATTAGACCTTAAATCAAAGAGCACCAAGCTCTGATACCAATTGTTAGACCCTCGAGGGGGGTGATTAGGGTCTTATGCTAATCTAATCCGATTTAATACCAATTAAATCTAATTCAAACTATTCTTCTTGCAAGATAGATATACAATATGTTATAAGCAAGAATAAGCAATATGAGCAAATGAATATATCCTAGCAATGAGATATACTATGAAATATATGCAAGGATATATAAACTAACACAAGAGTGAAATAAACATAAACAAGATAGTGGATGAAATAAAATGAGCAATGCACAATTGGCGATATAAGATAAATGCAAAAGCAAATGTGCTAATGACAAACTCAAACACACTCAAATGATCACGGCGTTCGGACCTTCCGTCCTACATCTCCGCTCCCCACTCCCGGGGAGAAATCCACTATCACAACCGGGTTTTCTACGCTCACCTGAATAATGTTTACACCTCACAATGTCGGTTTTCAACGTTCACCGATCAATGTTTATAATCACTCACAGTGTTGGTTTTCAACGCTCACCGATCAACGTTCACTCCTCACACTAAAGCACAATTACAATAATTGTTTGTTCTCTAATATGGATGAGAACACAATAAAAGCTCACACTCAATTGTTACAACTCTCACCAATCCAAATATACTATGTATGAAAATACAATAAGCTCATGTGGGTGTGTGTAAGCAATGAGTGAAATAAAATCAAATCTAAACTCAATATAAAAACTAGCTTTAACGAATGATAATCAAATAACTAAGCAAATATAAAGCTACATAAGAGTTTAGAAAATTTCTCTATAAACACAAAGGAGAGGATGAAGAAGATTGAGGATGAATCCCTCAATTAACAACATAAGCTTCCTCCTTTGTAAACACAAACCCCAAACTTAAAACAAACTATAAAACCCTCTTAAACTTGTTTAAAACTCTCTCATTTGTATGTAAAATAATAAATACAATGGGGGTATATATAGGGTAGAAGAAAACAACCCCAAAAACCCTAAAAAAACAACTAAAAGATAAAAATCAGCAAGTTACCGTTACTGTGCAACAGTAACATTAGAGGTCGACCGTCGCGGTCGACCGTGAGAAGAAAAACTCAAAATCTACTCTCTGGACTATGTACAGTCGACCGCCACGGTCGAACACACTGTAGCATGATCGACCGTGGCGGTCGACCGCATTGTAGCAATGTGCACAAACAATTTTAGGTTTTGACAGATTCTGGAAATTTGCGTATCTGATTTTGTAAAATCAATTAAAAATAGTAAATCACCTCCAAAAATCATGAAATTTTGAAAGAAGGTTCTAGACATATAGATTAACATGTTAGAGAAAGAATTTCAGAAAAATAACTTCCCAGTTGATAGAAATAAAGGTTTGAACACAGATAAATAGTTTCTAAAAAAAAACTGCTAAAAACTCGGTTTTGTAAATTCAATTGAAAATAACAAAACAACCCAAAATTAGTAAAACTTGGCAAAATATTTGTATATATGAAGATAAACATATAAACAAAGAAAATTTTCAAATCACATTTCCCAATTGTGAAAACTCATCTATTTTGTAAAAATATGCACGAACATGAACTTTAAACATGCACGAACAAAACTTGTTAAAACTTGATTTTGAAAAATTCATTCCAAACAAATTTCAAAACACTTTCCAATAGGTTTATAGACTTGATAAAAGATATATCATCATGTTAATAAGTCTATAATCCAAAACAATGATAAATCAAAATAAACGTGTGTGTGTGTATGAAATTGAGCTTGAAGTATTGAACACACATAATATAACACCTAAACTAATTTACCAAAGCTTGTGATCTTCAATGAAGCTCTTCTTGGTAAATACTATGGAAGAAGCTTGAACTTGGATCTTAACTTGAATGCATAGGCTTCACTCCACTATTCCGCCAACCTCCATTGAATATGATTGTTGAGGCTCTATTCCATCCATCCTCCAACTCGTTGTTTGCCTAGAATAAATACGAAAACACAAACACTAGACAAACAACATTAGAAGTAAATTGTTTGTTAAACATCATCAAAACAAGAAGGCCAACATCTGATAGTTCTTCGTCTGAAGATAACCCTTCATTCATTTTTCTATAATCCTGACGTCGGTTGGCCCTTCGTTGTAGCCGTGACATCCTTTGAGAAAGACCTTGCTCAACTCTCCCTCCTGGAGAGAAATCAGGATCCGGGTTAACCGAATGTTGCTTTCCTTTACCGGTCATATTAATAGTGACCTCTGGGAATTCATCTTTTCGAATTGTGGGTTTCTTCTTGTTGAAACGCCTCATTTTAGGATTTGATGTTTCAGCTGAAAGTCTTTAAAATACTGAGACTCTTGTCGGTTCAGTTTTGGAACAACCGCATTCTATCAGTACCACCTTAACGAGTCTTTCACACACACAATGAGACTCCGTTTCTCGAACAACCCTTTTTCGTGACTTATTAGTTTGATAGTACAGCTCGTCACTACTATGATTTGAGCAACCTATCTTCTGCCTTTGAGCCTTGTTAACATGCACAGGATGACTTATCATCGTATCTGAACGATCCAAGGCTATGTGTTTACCTTCCACCGCCTGTGAGTATGGAGTATTTACAGGCCCTAAACGAGGGTGAATTGGTATTTTCTTAGTTTGGGTTTGTTTTGTTCTAATCGGGGGATACTTACGACCCCTAGTATAAGAAACTATTAAGGGTTTACTCGCCGTTTCGAGTATTCTTTGGCTGGAGCTTTGCCTCGATCGTCAGGTGACAAACTGAGGAGATCTTCTATTGAAATCTTGAATTTCGACAGGTCTGAGTTGACCCAGGGTTTTACTGGTGATACTGCAGATGTGGACACCGTAGACGGACCCTAAATAGATGTTGATGGTGTTAAAAGAGACATCTTAGAAGCTTTTCTCTGGCTGAGACAGCTGTCATTGCCTCGGGTAGTCTGATATAGTTGAAAGATTGATCCCGGTGACCTGATTTTTGTGCAAGTTTAGACTTCAGGATCCAAACTTTACGATTCTTTTGTGGCTCTTCAGACATCATTTCTTTCTCTCCCTCTTGCGTCTGTTGACGAAGGGCACGAGTGCGAGCAGCATTCGCCCGATGCTTTTGTATACGCTCTTTGAGGATCGAACGAGCCCTCTTGACGAGAGTCCATTCTTCCGTTGTGAGCTATGCAGAAATTTGATTAGTTTGCTGTTAAGGTAACTGAATCACTTTATGCTTCCTCGACTCTAGGTCCGCGTAATAGCGAACCCTGTCGGTTTGTTCTAAGGCCTTGGCCAATTGACGAGCATGGCGCTGACGTTGTCTCTGACGAGCCCTCTTCGTCAATGCTGGTGAGTTTTGGTTCAAAGACCCCTAAACTGGTGAAGGGCCATTTGGAACAGATATGGAGCAAGCAGCATCCTTAGCCACAATCGGGCAAGCATTTTCATTCGTAGTCTTCATTGGAGTTAAAGATCGAAAAACTTTCTTAGAAGATGAGATCTTTTTGCACTTACAAGGCGAGGAAGATTTTGTGGATGAGGATGACAGATACTCCTCAAATTTCGCCTGATCGAACTCATATTCAATCTCTTCATTGATCACGATCTTGATCGGCTACGACACGACGGTCTTGGCAGTGAGACCGTTGGCTCCTACTGTGGTCGCCAGTTTGTTTTCGTTAAAAGTTGATGCTATTGTGGAATTCATTATATCTTCGATCGATTACAATAAATTCAAAAGAAATAGCCTTTTTATAAGACTTCTTTCACACAACAAAAAGGAAAATTATAAATTTTTCAGAAAATAACACAAAAATCGTCTATCGATTTCTGCTTTGTGGGACTTTTCCTATGCCGGGAGTGCTTTGACTCGTGGACCACCGATTCACAGATTGTGAGAGTCTTTGGTATTCTTCCTTCGTTTAGAAGCAAGAATGAAAATCGGTGAATATCTTATCAAAGTAAGATGAACACTCTTCTCAAGATTAAGTCGAAGCTTAAATCTTAAGGAATTATCAAAAGGCTTAATTACTCTGCTCTCTATGCTCTGATCTGCTCGAATCCTCTGATCCCTGTAAATAACGGCCCTAGGGGGGTATTTATAGCCCCTGGTGTTAGCCCTTATGTTTTGATGATGTTTTACAACCACCATTAACGGTACTAATGGCTTATTGAGTGCAAATGTAGTAAATTCATATATCAAGCTTGTTAGTGCCATTCTTGGAGGATTGGATGGAATATACGCTACAACGATGATATCCAAAGGAGGAGGAGGCATAGTGATGAAGCAATGTTATTTCAAGAACAACAAATTCATATAAAAGCTTCATCCAAACTCAAGCTATATCAAGACTCAAGAATTGTATTCTATGTGAGGATATTAGCTAGTTTTTATTCACTCTCTAGTATTAGAATATAGGCAAAGAGTTATTGAATTCACTTGAAGCTATTGGGACTCACACACACGTTTTCATACTTAAGCTTTTAAGCGTTTTTCACAAAATACTATTTTTCACAAGTATGAGGACCTATCTCCAAAATTCTTTTTCTAAACAGTTTGTTTTTAGTATTAAAAATATTTTACAAAGTTTCATAATTTTTAGAGGTCAAATAAATATTTTCTAAATATTTTTGTTTGAGTCAATATACTCTTCTGGAATGTATCAGAATGCGGTCGACCGCACCGGTCGACCGCACTTAAGATCATTCGTTACTGTGCTCCAGAGAGTTTGTCGGTCGACCGGTGCGGTTGACCGAAATCTCGATTTTTCTATCAGTCGACCGCACCGGTTGACCGATGAAGTCTCTGTTTGTTTTCTGTGTTTTCAAAGCTGCTCGCGGTCGACCGGATTTTCCGTCGGTCGACCGAATTCATCATTTCGGTCGACCGAACGTTCTGGCGGTCGACCGAAAGTTTATTCGGTCAACCGAGACTTTTTTCAAACGGTCGTTTGCCTTGTTTACTGTGCTATCACTTAACTGTGTTTGGCACAGTCTGAGGCACAGTCTGTGTAGGAGATTATTTTCTTAATTGGGAAGATTGGGTTGTGATTTTAAAATGATTAATCTGTCCTATTTAAACCCAGACTTCTTCTTCTTCCTAGTTGCCCTAACTTCTGCTAAAAAATCAGAGAGACGCTGTCTTCCGAGAAAAATTTTCAAACTCTGTTCTCTGTGGTTTTCTCTGTGTTTTTTGTGTGTGTTCACTTCCCAGCTTCAGTATTCTTTCTCTTTACCATAGGGACCTGTAAAGAGAGAGTCTTGCACCATTTCTACTGCTGTGTGAGTGTGATCTTGTGTAGATCAACTGTGAGGGAGTGTGATCTGTTGAGATCAAACTGTGTAGTGTGAGATCGCGAGGGGATCGCTATATAGATGAAGTTCCGGCTTTCAAATCGGGTGTGTAGTGGATTTCTCCTCAAGAGTGGGGAGCGGGGATGTAGGTCAGCGGACCGAACCTCGTTAACACATCGTGCGTCAAAGGATAACGATTCCTAACCCTATCTCATTTACTTTGTTTGCATTAGAATATTGTGGTTTGCTTGTCTTAATTTTTATTGCATACTTAGAGCCTCTTGACCCTAATCACCCCCCTCTAGGGTCCAACAATTAGTATCAGAGCTTGATCTCTATATTAATTTTTGGTTTAACCACCTTAGAGAAAAGATCTAATGGAGGCCTCTTTGAATATGCATATGTTAGAAGGACAATCCACCAGTAGACCACCACTCTTCACTGGGAGAAATTTTGCTTATTGGAAGGCTAGGATGAGAATTTACCTTCGTTGCATTGATCTTGACATCCTAGAGCTCATAGAAAAGAAATATGTAGAGAAGTCCAAAGTCGGAAACATGACCAATGGAGAAAGGCACCAAGCCAATCTCAATGCTAAGGCCATGAATGCCTTAATTTGTGGTCTTTCCCCCAATGAATATAATAGAGTTTCCACGTGTGCAACCGCATACGAAATTTGGGTAAAATTATGTATCACACATGAAGGAACCCCCCAAGTTAAGGAATCTAAGATTAGTGGGCTTATGCATGATTATGAGCTATTTAAAATGCTTCCTAATGAATCCATTGATGCTATGTTTTCCCGTTTTACTAATATCATCAATGAATTACATGGTCTAGATAAGCAATTATCCATTCAAGAGATGAACTACAAGATACTTCGCTCATTGACTCCGGCATGGGAGCCCAAGGCTACGGCCATTGAGGAAGCTCATGACCTCACTACCTTAGCTCTTGATAGCCTCATCGGAAAGCTCAAAGTGCATGAGAAGAAGCTCAAGGGGAAGGAGAAGGAGGAAGTGCCATCACGTGAAGTTGAGGAGCCGTCACCAAAGTTGAAGACCATAGCTCTCAAAGGAGCTAGTGACAACTCATCTTCGTCGTCGGATAGTGAAGTTGATTTTTCTAGAGAAGTGGCTCATCTCTCTAGAAGAATCTCTAGACTCATAAAGATGAACAAAAAATTTAACCCCCGATCTAACAACAAGTTTTCCTCTCGTGTAGGTAAATGTTTTGAATGCAATGAACCGGGTCACATCGCTAAGGATTGCCCCAAGCTCAAAGAAAAGTACATGAAGTACAAGAAGAAGAAGGCTATGTATGCCGGATGGGAAGAATCCGAACCAAGTGACTCGGATAGTGATGAAGAAGGAGCCAAACTTGCTCTTCATGACCCCAACATTTGTTTCATGGCAAATGAACATGAGGTAATATCCGAGGCCGAAAGTGAATCCTTTTACATGCAATGTGACATAGCTATGGCTTTAGAAGAATTGAACTTTGAATTTAAGAGAATGTCTAAAGAATACTCTTCTTTTAAAAAATTGCATGTTTCTTGTGATATTAAGCTAGAACAATTAACAACTTCTCTTGCACTAAAAGATGAATTGCTAGGAGATTTCGATTTCGAGAATAAGCAATTAATATCAAAGATTGAAAGACTAGAAATTGAGAGAGGTAGGACTAGACCCACTCATGCTTATGCTAATTATCATCATCATGGTAGAAATAGGTTTTATGGCTCTCACACTCATGCATACAAAAGAAATTTTGTGTGCACATATTGTATGAGACATGGGCATATTTCTACTCATTGTAGGATTAAAGACAACCATGATTTTTATGGAATGATATGGGTACCCAATGGTACCAAGACTACTAACCACCAAGGACCCAAGACTTGGGTACCTAAAGCTACTACATCTTCATCTTTATTTTTTGTAGGGAACATCACAGCAACGACGTAAGGAGATGTGGTACCTTGATAGTGGTTGCTCACATCATATGACGGGTAACAAAGAGTTATTTGCAACCCTATCAAGGATTGAAGGAGGTAGTGTCTCCTTCGGTGGTGGTGAGAAAGGTAAAATCATTGGTATAGGTTCTATTGGTAAGAAACCCTCACCCATTATAGAAGATGTTTATTTAGTAAATGGTTTGAATCATAATCTTCTTAGCATTAGCCAATTAAGTGATAAAAAATTGTTTTAATTGCTAATCACAAATCTAATGTATACATTTTGAGATGAATGAATTAGTGAATCAAGATGTGAAGTGTCTTGCGGCAATTGATGAAAATCCTTGGATTTGGCACAAGAGACTTGGACATGCAAATACGCAGTTAATATCAAAATTGTCTAAGAGAAATCTTGTAAAAGGATTACCTAGCTTGCACTTCATCAAAGATACCATATG
Source organism: Asparagus officinalis (assembly GCF_001876935.1). Lineage (NCBI taxonomy): Eukaryota > Viridiplantae > Streptophyta > Magnoliopsida > Asparagales > Asparagaceae > Asparagus > Asparagus officinalis. The sequence continues at coordinate 59,988,420 of NC_033794.1, forward strand.
TGAGGATTGTGCCAAAGGCAAACAAACAAAATCTTCTTTCAAATCCATCAATGAGGTATCGACTTCTAAACCTTTGCAATTACTTCATCTTGATTTGTTTGGTCCTATGCGTGTTACCTCTCTTGGAGGCAAACACTATGTATTTGTGATTATTGATGATTTTTCTCGTTTTACATGGACAATATTTCTTGCTAAAAAAATGATTATTTTGAAGAATTTGCTAATCATGTCAAAAGAATTGAAAATAAAAAAGATTTGAAAGTTGTTAAAATAAGAAGTGATCATGGTGGTGAATTTCAAAATGAATTTTTCTATGATTTTTGTGCTCATCATGGTATAACTCATATATTTTCCGCTCCTAGAACACCACAACAAAATGGTGTTGTTGAACGGAAAAATCGCACCATACAAGAGATGGCACGCACTATGCTAAATTCATTTGACTTGCCAAAATATTTTTGGGCGGAAGCCGTCAATACGGCTTGCCATGTTTTAAATCGTGTTTTGATTAGACCAAAGCTTAAGAAAACTCCTTATGAACTTTATTATGGATATGAACTTTTTTATGGAAAAACTCCTTTTATTGGTTGCAAATGTTTTATTTTAAATACAAAAGATCACCATGATAAATTTGATTCCAAAATTGATGTTGGTATTTTCTTGGGTTATGCACCTCGAAGTAAGGCTTATAGGGTCTTCAATAAACGAAGTCTCATTGTTGAAGAATCTATAAACGTTACTTTTAATGAGACTAATGTTGATTCTCAAGTTGTTTTACCTAGGAAAGATGATGATGATGATGTTGAGGGAGGATTGGACTTCCTACAAATTTCTCAAGTTGTTTTACCTAGGAAAGATGATGATGATGATGTTGAGGGAGGATTGGACTTCCTACAAATCAATGATACTCCCTCTATAGAAGCTCAAAAGGATGTGGATAGTTCCAATGATCATGAACAAGTTGAACTCCCTAAAACTTGGAAATTCGCATCAAATCATCCAAAGGAACAAATTATTGGGAGCCCTTCAATAGGAGTTGTTACTCGCTCAAAAGCTTTGAGTGAGTGTGGTAATGTTGCATTCTTATCTCATCTAGAACCTAAAAAGATTAATGATGCTTTAAATGATGAATTTTGGGTTTTGGCTATGCATGAAGAACTAAATAATTTTCAAAGAAATGATGTTTGGAAATTAGTTCCTAGACCTAACAATGCTAGTGTTATTGGTACTAAATGGGTTTTTAGAAACAAACTTGATGAACATGGCATTGTTACTAGAAATAAAGCTCGTTTGGTTGCCCAAGGATACAATCAAGAGGAGGGCATAGACTATGATGAAACCTTTGCACCGGTTGCAAGGTTGGAATCTATTAGGATGTTTTTGGCATTTGCTAGTTTTAAAAATTTCAAACTATTTCAAATGGATGTCAAAAGTGCTTTCTTAAATGGTTTTATAGAAGAGGAAGTGTATGTTGAGCAACCCCCCGGTTTTATAGATCATGCTTTTCCTAATCATGTTTACCGGGTACAAAAAGCTTTATATGGGTTGAAACAAGCTCCTAGGGCTTGGTATGCTCGCCTCTCTAGTTTTCTTATTGAAAATGGTTTTTCAAAAGGAACAATTGATAACACACTTTTTGTGAGAAAAAGGAAAAATGATTTCATTTTGGTTTAAATATATGTGGATGACATTATTTTTGGTGCTACTAATGAATCCTTGTGCAAGGAATTTTCTAAAGTTATGCAGGATCACTTTGAGATGAGTATGATGGGAGAGCTTACATTCTTTCTCGGGCTCCAAGTCAAGCAAACTAAGGATGGGATCTTCATTTCACAAAGCAAGTATGCGAAGGAATTGGTTAAGAAATTCAATTTGGAAAATTCTAAGCATGCGCCTACTCCCATGAGTACTAGTGTTAAGCTTGATGCGGATGAGAGTGGTGAAGATGTGGACCAAAAACTATACCGGGGTATGATAGGTAGTCTTCTTTATTTTACCGCTAGTAGACCCGATATTATGTTTAGTGTGTGTGCATGTGCACGTTTTCAAGCATCTCATTTAATTGCGGTTAAAAGGATCATTAAATATGTTAATGGAACTTTTAATCTTGGTTTATTTTATCCAAGAAGCACCTCTTTTGATTTATATGGTTTTTGTGATGCCGACTTTGCCGGATGTAAGGTAGATCGCAAGAGTACTAGTGGAACATGCTAATTCTTAGGAAATTCGCTTGTTTCTTGGGCTTCCAAGAAACAAAATTATGTTGCATTGTCCACTATGGAAGCAGAATACATTACCGCCGGCTTATGTTGTGCTCAAGTCTTATGGATGAAACAAAGCTTAGTTGACTATGATTTGTGCTTTCAAAATATTAAAATCTTTTGTGATAACACAAGTGCTATAAATATTTCCAAAAATTTGGTTTTGCATTCTAGAACCAAGCATATTGATGTGCGCCATCATTTCTTACGCGATCATGTAGAGAGACAAGATGTATCCCTAGTCTTTGTTGACACAAAATCTCAATTAGCGGATATATTTACTAAGCTTCTTGGAGAGGATGATTTTTGTCGCATAAGAAATGGCTTGGGCTTATGCAATATGTGATAGTTCTAAATTGCTTGCTTCTTTTGGTTGCATTTTTTTTTGTGTGGCATGCATGTTTCTTTACCCCATTTTTGATGGTGACAAAGGGGGAGAGAAATCTCCTCATTTGTTGCATATACTTAGGGGGAGCTCATAGATAGGGGGTGCACCTATCTATAAGCTATTTTATTTTTGCTCTTATATAATGGTTGGTTGTCATCATCAAAAAGGGGGAGATTGTTAGCCCTTATGTTTTGATGATGTTTTACAACCACCATTAACGGTACTAATGGCTTATTGAGTGCAAATGTAGTAAATTCATATATCAAGCTTGTTAGGGAGGATTGGATGGAATATACGCTACAACGATGATATCCAAAGGAGGAGGAGGCATAGTGATGAAGCAATGTTATTTCAAGAACAACAAATTCATATAAAAGCTTCATCCAAACTCAAGCTATATCAAGACTCAAGAATTGTATTCTATGTGAGGATATTAGCTAGTTTTTATTCTCTCTCTAGTATTAGAATGTAGGCAAAGAGTTATTGAATTCACTTGAAGCTATTGGGACTCACACACACGTTTTCATACTTAAGCTTTTAAGCGTTTTTCACAAAATACTATTTTTCACAAGTATGAGGACCTATCTGCAAAATTCTTTTTCCAAACAGTTTGTTTTTAGTATTAAAAATATTTTACAAAGTTTCATAATTTTCAGAGGTCAAATAAATATTTTCTAAATATTTTTGTTTAAGTCAATATACTCTTCTGGAATGTATCAGAATGCGGTCGACCGCACCGGTCGACCGCACTTAAGATCATTCATCACTGTGCTCCAGAGAGTTTGTCAGTCGGCCGGCCGGTGCGGTCGATTGAAATCTCGATTTTTCTATCGGTCGACCGCACCGGTCGACCGATGAAGTCTCTGTTTGTTTTCTGTGTTTTCAAAGCTGCTCGCGGTCGCCCGGATTTTTCGTCGGTTGACCGAATTCATCATTTCGGTCGACCGAACGTTCTGGCGGTCGACCGAAAGTTTATTCGGTCAACCGAGACTTTTTTCAAACGGTCGTTTGTCTTGTTTACTGTGCTATCACTTAACTGTGTTTGGAACAGTCTGAGGCACAGTCTGTGTAGGAGATTATTTTCTTAATTGGGAAGATTGGGTTGTGATTTTAAAATGATTAATCTATCCTATTTAAACCCAGACTTCTTCTTCTTCCTAGTTGCCCTAACTTCTGCTAAAAAACCAGAGAAACGTTGTCTTCTGAGAAAAATTTTCAAACTCTGTTCTCTGTGGTTTTCTCTATGTTTTTTGTGTGTGTTCACTTCCCAGCTTCAGTATTCTTTCTCTTTGCCATAGCGACCTATAAAGAGAGAGTCTTGCACCATTTCTACTGCTGTGTGAGTGTGATTTTGTGTAGATCAACTGTGAGGGAGTGTGATCTGTTGAGATCAAACTGTATAGTGTGAGATCGCGAGGGGATCGCTGTGTAGACGAAGTTCCGGCTTCCAAATCGGGTGTGTAGTGGATTTCTCCTCGAGAGTGGGGAGCGGGGACGTAGGTCAGCGGACCGAACCTCGTTAACACATCGCGCGTCAAAGGATAACGATTCCTAACCCTATCTCATTTACTTTGTTTGCATTAGAATATTATGGTTTGCTTGTCTTAATTTTTATTGCATACTTAGAGCCTCTTGACCCTAATCACCCCCCTCTAGGGTCCAACACCTGGGATACTTAACAAAAATACAACATCATGAATAAATTTTGACTGCGAGACAGTCTTGTCTGTCTCATAAGCCGAGACAGTTAAGACTGTCTCGACTTTCGAGACAGTCAAGACTGTCTCGGAAATCTTAAACTGCCTGACGGTTTCTTCTGTAACTGCCTCACCACGTTCTAAAATCCGTTATTTTGACAGTTATCCACGTGATTCTCACCCATGATGTTTCCCACGTTTTTGAACAGTTGGTGGCCACGTGTTGGCAGTTATTTTAGCAACTTTCGATCATTTCAGAGCTGTCTCGCGTGCGAGACAATAGGCACTATCTCGTAATGTGCGAAGACAGTCCGACAGTGTTGGTCGCTCGCGCTGCGAAACATGTGGGACACTGTCTCGCATGTGCGAGACAGTCAACACTGTCTCGCATGTGAGACAGTCTACACTGTCTTGATCATTTCGAGACAACGTAAGGTTATTTTTTGTGATCTTTGGATGATCTTCTCGTTGTCTTGAGCTGTGTTTGGATATCTATCAGTATTTTTTGACGCCTACAAAATCTTTTTCATTTTCAATTCTTTTGACATGATTAGAAAATTCTTCAAAACAATCATTTTTATTTGCAAGAAATATTGTCCATGTAAAACGAGAAAAATCATCAATAATCACAAATACATTGTGTTTGCCTCCAAGAGAGGTAACACGTATAGGACCAAATAAATCAAGATGAAGTAATTGCAAAAGTTTAGAAGTCGATTCCTCATTGATGGATTTGAAGGAAGATTTTGTTTGTTTACCTTTGGCACAATCTTCACATATGGTATCTTTGATGAAGTGCAAGTTAGGTAACCCTTTTACAAGATTTTTCTTGGACAATTTTGATATTGATTCCATGTTTGCATGTCCAAGCCTCTTATGCCAAATCCAAGGGTTTTCATCAATTGCCGCAAGGCACTTCACATCTTGATTCACTAATTCATTCATCCCAAAAATATACACATTAGATTTGCGATTAGCAACAAAAACAATTTTTCCATTCATACTAATAATGTATTTGTCCGGTTTAAAGGAAATATCAAAACTTTTATCACTCAATTGGCTAATGCTAAGAAGATTATGATTCAATCCATTTACCAAATAGACATCTTCTATAACGGGTGAAGGTTTCTTACCAATAGAACCTATACCAATGATTTTACCTTTCTCACCACCACCGAAGGAGACACTACCTCCTTCAATCCTTGATAGAGTTACAAATAGCTCTTTGTTACCCGTCATATGATGTGAGCAACCACTATCAAGGTACCACATCTCTCTACATCGTGACCGTGATGTTCCCTATAAAAGAAGAAGATGAAGGTGTAGTAGCTTTAGGTACCCATGTCTTGGGTCCTTGGTGGTTATTATCCTTGATCCTACAATGAGTAGAAATGTGTCCATGTTTCATACAATATGTGCACACAAAATTTCTCTTGTGTGTTTGAGCATGATATCTATGAAATCTATTTCTACCATGGTGATGATGATTAGCATAAGTATGAGTGGGTCTAATCCTACCACTCTTAATTTCTAGTCTTTCAATTTTGGATCTTAATTGCTTATTCTTAAAATCGAGATCTCGTAGCAATTCATCTTTTAGTGCAAGAGAGGTTTCTAGTTGTTCTAGTTTGACATCACAAGAAGCATGCAACTTTTTAAAAGAAGAAAATTCTTTTGACATTCTTTTAAATTCAATGTTCAATTCTTCTAAAGCCGTAGCTAGATCACATTGCATGTAAAATGATTCACTCTCGGTGTCAGATATTACCTCTTGTTCAAGGGCCATGAAACAAATGTTGGGATCATGAAGAGCAAGTTTAGCTCATTCTTCATTACTATCCGAATCACTTGGTTCAGATTCCTCCCATCCGACATACATAGCCTTCTTCTTCTTGTACTTCATGTACTTCTCCTTGAGCTTTGGGCAATCCTTAGCGATATGACCCGGTTCATTGCATTCAAAACATTTTCCTACACGTGAAGAAAATTTGTTGTTAGAACGGGGATTAAACTTCTTATTCATTTTTACGAGTCTAGAAATTCTTCTAGAGATATGAGCCACTTCTCTAGAAAAATCAACTTCACTATCCGATGACGAAGAGGAGTTATCACTAGCTCCTTTGAGAGCTATGGTCTTCGATTTTGGTGATGGCTCCTCAACTTCCCGTGAGGGCACTTCCTCCTTCTCCTTTCCCTTGAGCTTCTTCTCATGAACCTTGAGCTTGCCGATGAGGCCATCGAGAGGTAGAGTGGTAAGGTCATGAGCTTCTTCTATCGCCGTCGCCTTAGGTTCCCAAATCAGAGTCAATGAACAGAGAATCTTGTAGTTCGTCTCTTGAATAGTCAATTTCTTGTGAAGACCATGTAATTCATTGATAATGTTAGTGAAGCGAGAAAACATAGCATCAATTGATTCATTTGGAAGCATTTGAAATAACTCATATTCATGCATAAGTCCACTAATTTTGGATTCCTTAACTTGGGGGGTTCCTTCATGTGTAATACATAATTTCACCCATATTTCGTATGCGGTTGCACACGTGGAAACCCTATTATACTCATTGGGGGAAAGACCATAAATTAAGGATTCATAGCCTTTGCATTGAGATTGGCTTGGTGCCTTTCTCCATCGGTCATAGTCCCGACTTTGGGCTTTTCTACATATTTCTTTTCTATGAGTTCTAGGATATCAAGATCAATGCAACGAAGGTAAATCCTCATCCTAGCCTTCTAATAAGCAAAATTACTACCGGTGAAAAGTGGTGGTCTAGTGGTGGATTGTCCCTCTAACATGTGCACATTCATTAAAGCCTCCATAAAATCTTTTCTCTAAGGTGATTAAACCAAAAACTAATATAGAGACTAGGCTCTGATACCAATTGTTAGACCCTAGAGGGGGGTGATTAGGGTCACAAGGCTATAATTGTGTAATAAAATTAGGACAAGCAAAACATAATATCCAAAAGTAATCAATATAGAGGAGATAGAGTTAGGAATCGTTATCCTGTGACGCGCGATGTGTTAACGAGGTTCGGTCCGCTGACCTACGTCCCCGCTCCCCACTCTCGAGGAGAAATCCACTACACAACCCAGTTTAGAAGCCGGAACTTCTTCTACACAACGATCCCCTTGCGATCTCACACTACACAGTTGATCTCACTAGATCACACTCCTACACAATTGATCTCTACAAGATCAATCTCTCAAAATAGTAGAAATTAGTGTAAAAACCCTCTCTTTACAATGTCCCTATGGCAAAGAGAAGATCACCAAAATAGTAGAAATTAGTGTAAAAACCCTCTCTTTACAATGTCCCTATGGCAAAGAGAAGATCACACTGAAGCTGGGATGTGAAAATGGCAAAGAGAAGATCACACTGAAGCTGGGATGTGAAACACAAAAACTCAGAAAGAAACATGTTTGAAATTGAGCTCTGTAAAAATGTTCTCTTAAATATTTTGAAAGAGCTGGGACAATGAGGAAGAAGAAGAGAATAGGTTTAAATAGAAAACCATAGCTGTTTGAAACCCATACCCAATCCCCCAAAACCTGGAAACAAAACTACGCTGAGATCGTTTGAAATCGGCGCTGAAAAACTATACCAGATGACCGTTAAACCTAAGCGGCGGTCAACCGTAACTTTTTCGCGGTCAACCACGAGACAGTCTAGAAACTCAGTAAAGTCCAGAGACTTTAGCGGTCGACCGTGGCGGTCGATCATGGGAAATTCAGAGCTCACGGTTGACCGCGGCGGTCGACCGTGAAAGTTTCTGCTGCCCACTGACGAATGAACTCAGGCACGGTCGACTGTGGCGGTCGACCACGGACTGATACATTCAAAAAACTAATTTATGACTCACTTAAAATATTTGTAAGATATTCATTTGACTTCTGAAAATTGTGAAACTTTGTAAAATATTTTTAATACTAAAAACAAATTGTTTGGAAAAGGAATTTTGCAAATAGTTCCTCATACTTGTGAAAAATAGTATTTTGTGAAATACGCTCAAAAATATAAATATGAAAACGTGTGTGTGATATCCCAATAGCTTCAAGTGAAATCGATAACTCTTTGCCTATATTCTAGCACTAGAGAGAAAATAAAAACTAGCTAATATCCTTACGAGAATACAATTCTTGAGTCTTGATATAGCTTGAGTTGGATGAAGCTTCTAATTGAATTTGGTGTTCTTGAATAAACGTTGCTTCATCACTATGCCTCCTCCTCCTTTGGATATCATCGTTGTAGCGCATATTCCATCCAATCCTCCATTTGTGGTACTAACATGCTTGATATGTATATTAACTGCATTATCACTCAATAAGCAATTAGTACCGATAATGGTGGTTGTAAAACATCATCAAAACAAAAGGGCTAACAACTACAACCTCAAGTGTTGGTCCTTACATATCGCCTCCCTCAAGTGCTCGGCTTTACTACCTCTCACTAGGCTTTACTACCGACGACACTCCTCTTGATATCAACTACATCCTCACTACACACTCCTCTCGGTGTAAAATGTGTATTACAAAGCGATTCTCACAAATAAAGCTCAAGTACAATGATTTGTTCTCTACCAATGAATGAGAACACTATGAAGCTCACTCTCACTAAATCACACACCACTATCTAATAATATATTGTATAAAATATTATAAGCTCAACAAGAGTGTTTGTGATAAAGAAATTCTAACTCAAGTTAATATAACAAATTATAAATATGAATTTTGACAATCAATAAGCTATATAAAAGAGTTTAGAAAACTTCTCTATAAACACAAAGAGTTGTAGAATTGATAATGAGGATGAATTCCTCAATTGAAATTGAAAGCTTCCTCTTTGTGTAAAACTTCACTTTTGAAACAAAACTTGAAACAAGGCTTTAAACACCTCTTAAACACTTGTAAAACTTGATTAAACAAAATACTTGATTAAACACCTCTTAATGCAATGGGGTATTTATAGCAACCCAGAACATCAGTTGTTATGGTAATTCACCATTTAAAAACAAAGATATCAAGAAACTATGTCTTTATAGGCCCAAAAGAGCTATGGCCTAAACCAGCTTAAGTGGCCCAAAGCCCAGCCAATAACGGATCTATCGACCTGTCAAGCAATGAGTCATCTTTACCGACACGAAGTGCGAGATCAGTCGATCCCTCATAAATAGTGATGACTCCTCATAGTCGGCTCTATCAAGTACTTGGTTGTCTCCTTAGCCAGAAGCCCACTCGATTATCTGGTCGGCAAGTCATAGGGACGATCCGAAAACCAACCCGTCTCTACTAAGGGGATAAAATCCAACTCAGCTCCCTTCAGATATACATCAATCGACACTACAACATTGATCGATCCCATCAAGATTTCAACTCTGACAAATCTCAGGCATAAACATCTTACTATGCTCACAAGTCACTTCCTATATATCATTTAGATATCATTTCCTATGCTCGAATGACTTCCCCTCCAGTCTCCAACCGACATCTGTAAAGTGGAGGATGACTTAGCAGCCTGTCTACTCACCCCGCCACTGCCCCCCTGTGCATAGTCAGAGCCAAGGGTTGGAATCTCAGGGCGAAGGGCTATAAAAGGGAGGAAGGTAAGGTGAGAGGGGATGAGGCTTCTTCTTCTTTTAATCTTGACTCTACGAAAAGGCTGGACCTTCATTGAATTCGGGGGATCATTTTCTCCCTCTTGATCAACCTTCTTTTTATTAATAACTAAAAAAGAGTACCCCCTGACAAGGACCTCAATGGTCCCGGGACTCTTCCTCAAACCCTACTCAAGTTCATCAGCTGACTTGACCATCGGAGGTACTACGGGGGAAACTAGCTCCGCCTTCTTACGGGTTCGTTCTTCTTGTTTGTGTAGAAGAATCAGGAATTTCAGTCCAAGGATTGGGTATAAAGTCGGAGGAGGAGTCAGCCCTATCTCTTATCCTCTCACTCTTCATCATCAATGGACAACTCTCATCGACTGTGTGATCTTGAACATCAATAGTTTGGCACCCACTATGGGGTCCACTTTCTTCTCTGAGAAGACATGCCCAATTCTGAGTAGGGGCCTGATCTTGTTCATTCTTGAAGAACACCAATGGAATCACACCATTCAAGCTAAACAAAGCCTAGAATCGCATCATTCAAGCCAAGGAGGATTAGCCTATGACTATGAGGAGCCAACATAAGCATAGCCCTCAAGGGTTTCAACAGCTTTCTGGGGAGTATTTTCCAAGCATGCCATCCACCAAAAGATGGACCCGCTACCAGAAGCCCGAGAGCCCTCCTAAGAGAAGACACACCACTATGGTGCTTATCTGGCTTGAAAATGAAGAACATACTTCTTATCGCAGCCACAGATGAACTCCACCTCTTGGACAGCCAAGGAGCTTGGAGTCGGATCACAAAACAGAACCTCCACCTCCAACAAGGGTTATGATTAGATCCAATATCACTTAAGCTCCCATCGCCGACACCTCATTCGAGCTCAGGAGCAGCGATAAAGTCTGTGGCAAGCTCCTTGGACCATCACCACCTTCAAAGGAGAGTTCTTACTTGCCGAGGATGAGATTGCAGGAAAAACTCGGAGGGCCACCTGATAAGTGCCTCCTAAGGAAATCTAGCCCAGACCCCCAGCAGATACTCGAACCACTGAAGTCAAAGCAAGAACTGGTGGTCGAAGCATGCGACTCGCACTCTCCCTACAAAGAGAAGGCTCCTCAAATTATAGGATGGTTCGGTCGTTGCTATCCCTAGAATCTCTAAGGAGAAACTATGATCCCATCAAATTCTAGGAGACAAAGCATCGATGCCTAGGGTTTCACCAACAAGAAGCCCCTATCACAAAAGTTGCCCGGCCTCCTGTTAAAACACCAACCTCCGAAGGACCAATCAACAGGGCATTAGCCATATAGTGCAACTAATGATGGTGAAGCAAGATCTGTTGAAAATTACCACATCCACCATCGACCTGCAAGGACCTCGATAGAGACTCAAGTTTAGAAAGGTCCTAGCCGATAAGATGGTAAATATGTCGACAGCTCAGCGATGCCTAAAGCCAAACAGCTCTCCCTCAAAAGAGAGAGCAACATCCGACTCCGGATATTCAATGACTGGAGACTTAGTGTCCTAAGTCACACAGCAATGAAGATGGTCAATAAAGCAGCAACTCTCCCTCGTCAAAACAGGAATGTTCAAAAACGACAAGAAATAACCAAGGAAGTTTCGATTCAGTGGCCTTGTCTCCTACAAAAGGCAACCTTCAAAATACATAGGAGCAGAGAACAAGAATTCGACACCTTTCGGATGATAAATGTTGATAAATGGCGCCCCATGAAGTACAAATTCCAACAATTAATAAAAGTTAAAAAAAACATCAAAGACCTAGTCGATTCTTAGGGGTTCTAGGCATTCAGCTTCCGAGTCAGATAAGAAAGACCTTGGCTCCTTATCAGGATAAGCCCAAGGCACAACGACTCCTCAGTCGGTAACAAAGACATTGGCTCCTCATCATGATAAGCCCAAGGCACAACGACTTCTTAGTCGGTACCAAAGATCTTGGATCCTTATCAAGATAAGCCCAATGTATAATAACTTCTCAGTCGGTAACAATGACATTGGCTCATCATCAGGATACTTCTCAGTCGGTAACAATGACATTGGATCATCATCAGGATAAGCCCAAGGCACAACGACTCCTCAGTCGGTACCCAAGACCTTGGCTTCTTATCAAGATAAGCCCAAGGCACAACGACTCCTCAGTCGATAAACAAAGCCCTTAGCTCCTTATCAGGGTAAGCCCAAGGCACAACTAGTGGTCGATTCCTTTGGCTCTCATCAACCATCATGATCAAGACCTTGGCTTCTTATCAGGATAAGCCCAAAGCACAACGACTCCTCAGTCAGTAACAAAGCCCGTGGCCCCTCATCAGGGTAAGCCCAAGGCACAACTGAAAGTCGATTCCTTCGGCTCTCATCGACCATCATGGTCAAGACCTTGGCTCCTTATCAATATAAGCCCAAGGCACAATGACTTCTTAGTCGGTACTAAAGACCTTGGCTCCTCATCAAGATAAGCCCAAGGCACAACGAATCCTTAGTCGGCTACAAAGCCCTTGGCTCCTCATCAGGGTAAGCCCAAGGCACAACTAGTAGTCGTTTCCTTCGTCTCTCATCGATAATCATGGTCAAGACCTTGGCTCCTCATCTGGATAAGCCCAAGGCATAACAACTTCTTAGTCGATACCAAAGACCTTGTCTCCTCATCAGAATAAGCTCAAGGCACAACAACTCCTCATTCGGTAAACAAAGCCTTTGGCTCCTTATCAAGGTAAGCCCAAGGCACAATTAGTGGTCGATTCCTTCGGCTCTCATCGACCATCATGGTCAAGACCTTAGCTCCTTATCAGGATAAGCCCAAGGCACAATGACTCCTCGGTCGGTAACAAAGCCCTTGGCTCCTCATCTGGGTAAGCCCAAGGCACAACTGGTGGTCGATTCCTTCGGCTCTCATCGACCATCATGATCAAGACCTTGGCTCCTTATCAAGATAAGCCCAAGGCACAACAAGTTCTTAGTCAGTACCAAAGACCTTGGCTCCTCATTAAGATAATCCTAAGGTACAACGACTTCTTAGTCGGTACTCAAGACCTTTGCTCCTTATCAGGATAAACCCAAGGCATAACGATTTCTCAGTCAACAACCAAGCCCTTGGCTCCTCATTAGGATAAGCCTAAGGCACAATGACTCCTCACTTGAGTTCAAAACCCTTGGTACATTCTCAGGAATAAACCCAAGGCACAACCCTTTGGCCGACTCCCACAGTCGCCTCTCGGCCTTAGGGGAAATTTGAAGACCTAAGCACAAAACCTATAGGTTGTCGTCTAATTAGAATGGACCTTGCAACCACTCGCACTAAGGTATGATTCCTATAAGCATGACAATCCATCACATAAACTTCGATAAACAAGTTGTCGATTAGATTGCTCAGCCAAACACAGAGCATTCAAAGTGAACTAATTGTAGTCTCCTACCCATGGATTGACATTATGCAATTAATTTACTCAAACTACCAAACTCAAATGCTTAGGCATAAAAGCAAAAAAGTGGTCTTTCATTCAAAAAGTTCTATTACAATATGTCCTCCATAGTTCTACAAAAAAAGAGAGAAGAGATAAAGGACGAGATATCTTTAATGCCCATGACCGAGTCCCGAAGAAGGGCCTGGTCACCTTCTGACTGCCGCCAAAGAAGAGTTACCAAGGGAGTCACCATCTGACCTCAAAGCATCCACTTCTTATTCCAGCCGTTGGATAATCCTGGACTGCCTGGAGTTGATGGTCTGGTAGTGCCCCAGCAACCACTCCGTCTCGGCCAATTCAACCTCCAAGGCAGCAGTCCGTCTCTCTATCTCTTCCTTGGCTGATCTCTCTACGGCCAGTATATGTTCGAGCTGGTGAAATAAAGCCAGCTCTAATGAAGCCCCTTGGGCCTGAAAGGCTTGAAAAGCTTGATGAATGTCGTTGCTTGACATTTCCTTCAGGCTTCCCTCGCCAGCGTCACCTCCAGGGCTAGGAGAAGACTCGTCTGTATTGTCTACCTCATTGGCCAAAGCAAGAGGTTCTTTACAGGGTCGACGAGAATATCCAGGTCTTGTGAAAGATTCCCCAGCAAATCCTGCATCCACAGAGTCAGCCAAGTACCTTCTCTTATCCTTCGTCCTACCAGGAGAGGGAGAAACCTCGATCACGAGAGGCCTTCTGTCAGAATCCCCCTCCACATCGAGGGCCCCCCTTGATCTCTTCCTAGACTCCCCAGCCAAGCCTTCCCTCTTGACCCCGAGCCTTACAGATCCCCATTGGCGGAGGAATAGGAGAGCTCGCCCTGTCTACCAAGCCACGCCCTGTCTACCAAGCCAGTAGAAGATAAGACCATGAACATGTCCTCCACCAAGTCCTCAACGTCCAAAGGCCTGGCATAAGAATGGATCTTCTTCAATGCATCCTTCTCCAGACCGCTAAGGGAAACTGGCCTTAGGGCCTCCAGATTTGCCTCCGGCCAGGTCGAGTAGGCAAATATGACATCAGCTCCATAAGCCCACACAAAATGCTTCCTCCAATCCTTCTCCAATTCAAGAAGATCCAGGGAGAGCTTGAAATTATCATCAATATGATAAAAGTAGTGCGGGTCCCCTTCAGTCGATCCTACACTCAACAAATAACCCAGCACTTTCATGCTGGGCCGTACCCCAAATCGGTAGCAGACGATCATGAAGGCTACCAAAGCTCCTACCGCATTCGGATAAAACTGCATGGGGGAACCCCCAGAGCTACATATACTCCCCTGACATTGGGATGGAGAGGGAGCTTCAGACCCTACTTCAGATGTGCCGAGTACAATGGCACTCTCACCTCGCCATGATTATATACGGACTCCGTCAGCTTGGGTTCCTCAAGTGTTAAAGCTCGAGGAATGTCGAATCTCTCACATGCTCATTTCAACTGATCCCTAAGGACCCTTGAACGCAGACGTCAAAGTACGACAAACTTTGCTTCGCGATGACAAGAAGAGAGAGCTGTAGAAGCCATGAAAAAGTTCATTCTTTACAAAAGTGCAATGTTTTTAAAGATGAAAAGTTTGTGAGAAAATCCTCTTAGCCCCTAGGATATTTATAAGCCTCCAAAGAAACGTACAGAAGAACTTAAGAGGCGCAATCTTAAAGTGACCAAGAGAGTGTTGGCCTTCTTGTTTTGATGATGATTTACAAACAATTTATGTCTAATGTTGTTTGTCTAGTGTTTGTGTTTTCGTATTAATTCTAGGCAAACAACGAGTTGGAGGATGGATGGAATAGCGCCTCAACGATCATATCAAATGGAGGTTGGCGGAATAATAGAGTAAAGCAATGTACATTCAAGTTAAAGATACAAGTTCAAGCTTCATCCGTAAGTGTACCAAGTCGAGCTTATTGAAGATCAAGATCTAGCTTGGGTAACTTAGTTTAGGTTTTATATTATGTGTGTTAAGTACCTTAAGCTCAATAACATATACACACACGTATTTGGTTTCTATGTACTATATATATACATGCATGGTTTTGGGTTTTCATGTTTACAAATATGAAATTACATATTTCATATTTATTATTGTGATTTGGTTTAACTACTTAGATATGAAACAAATATATTTTCATATACATACTCATATGTTTCATTTTCTATTGTATTTGTAAAAATATTGTATTCTTAGTTTTTGGACTTAACAATAATCATATACATATTTTATTAAGTCTACATAATCATTGTGCAAAGTTTCAAAACATGGTTTAGCCAAAATATCAAAATTCACATGTTTACACTTTCATGTTTTGGCCTATTTTGTAAAATGATGATATTTTTTATTTGGGAAGTCCTTTTTGGAAACCAGTCATTGTAGCATGTTTATTATCATGTCTACAATCATTTCCCAAATTTTTACATTTTTTAGAATTCATTTGATATTTTTAAACATTATTTTAAAATCAGATAAACAGTTTTCAAACCTGATTTCATGTGTCAGTTCGCGGTCGACCGCCACGGTCGACCGCCATGAGTTCAAAAACTCATTATAGGTTTTTATGGCTCCCCCCCCCCCCCCCGCCGCCCGATCGACCGCCGCGGACGACCGTCGCTTGTCCAGAGCCATAGTGCTGGTTTTTGTTGGTCGCGGTCGACCGTCGCGGTCGACCACCGAAATCATTGCTTTCCAACGGCTAGTTTCCAGAGCCGTTGCAGTGTGGTTTTTTGCTCTTTTTCTTGGCTTTCTCTTGGCTTTGGGGTTTCTATAAATACCCCCTTTTTCCTTAGTTCTATCAAGCATCCAAGAATGTTTTAAACAAGTTTTTAAACAAGGGTTTAAGTGTGTTTTTATTGTTTGTTTGGTTTGAAGATTGTTTTCACAAGTGGAGGAGATCATCTTCTTGTTTGGGCTCCAATCTCCATCTCTCCATCTTGTCATCTATTGGAGAAGTTTTCTAAACTCTATCTAGCTTTACATTTGCTTAGTTATTTGATTATCATTCTTTAAAGCTAGTTTTTATATTGAGTTTAGATTTGATTATATTATCTTATTATTACACACACCCACTTGAGCTTATTGTATTTGCATACATAGTATATTAGGGTTATGAGAGATTGTAACATTGAGTTGTACTTAATTGTGTTCTTATCTATTGTAGAGAACAAATTTATATTTGTTACATTGTGAGTGGTGTAAGGTTTTCGGTGAGCTAGAAAACCGAGTGTGTTGTGGAGTTTTCAGTGAACTATAAAACCGAATGTGAGGAGTGAACGTTGATCGATGAGCGTTGAAAACCGACATTGTGAGGTGTAAACGTTATTCGGGTGAGCGTAGAAAACTCGGTTGTGATAGTGGATTTTTCCCCGGGAGAGGGGAGCGGAGACATAGGACAGAAGGTCCGAACTCCGTGATCATAATGCTTGTTTGAGTTTGTCTTTGGCGTATTTGCTTTTGCATTTATCTTATATCGCCATTTGTGCATTGCTCATTTATTTCATCCACTATCTTGTTTAGATTATTGTTTCCCCTTGTGTTAGTTTATATATATCCTTGCATATATATTTCATCATATAGGATATATCTTATTGTTCATATTGCTTATCCTAGCTTATATTTTTGTTGTATTTCATACTTGCTAGGATAACTTGTTAATTAATTTTAATTGACATAAAATCAGATTAGATTAGCATAAGACCCTAATCACCCCCCTCTAGGGTCTAACAATTGGTATCAGAGCTTGGTGCTCTTTGATTTAAGGTCTAATCGCCTTGAGTTAAAGATCCAAGTTAGCTTATTGTGCTAATCTAATTTTGAGCTTTATTTGTATCTTGCTTGCCTTTTATATTATGGATATGCATGGTTTAGGTTATGCCATCAATATTGCTCCTAGATTAGATAATTTCCCCTATGCCCAATGGTGTGTTAGATTTAAACTTTTTGTTCAATCTAAACACTTTGATTTATGGGAAATTATAGATGATGCTTATATTGTGCCCACTTTGAAGAAATCCAAGTGGAATAAGAATGATCATCATATGTTTACAATGAACAATATTTTGTTAGAATATTTGCTAAATACTTTTAATTCATCTATGTCTAACAAGTTTGTTCATTTTGATAGTGCTTACAAACTTTGGAAATTGATAGAAGCACATCAAGGGGACTTGGAGGTGATCCAACAAGCTTTGGAGGATCTGACTTCAAGTTCATACGGAGCATCATGCACACGGCCACTAGGCGATAGCCTTAGTGAGGTTTGCGAGTTCGAATCTATTAATGATTTACCTAATGATGAACTTGCTTGTGCTAGTGAAAAATTATTGCATGCCTTTAACAAATTGCAAAATAATTTTATTGATTTAAAAAGCAAGCATGAAGATTTAAAATCCGATCATGAGAAGTTAGCTTCCAAATTTGATATCATTTCTCAAGAAAGTATTTCTCTTCAAGAAAACAATGATATGTTAAATTTGGAAAATAAAAATTTAAAATTGGATATCGCTAACTTGACTCATGACAAAAATAATGTCATGTTAGAAGTAGAGACCATACAAAATGATACTGCTTCCTTTAAAAATGACTATTTATGTTCTACGTATAAAAATGCATATGTGACTAAAAATAAAGATTTGAATCTTATGAATAATCGCATTTCATCTTTAGATTCAACTTTGAAAGTATGCTTTGATAATCATAAGAGGCTTATGGATATGTGTACCAAGTCTAAGTCATCATCCACTCACTATGCACACATATATAGCAAAGTTTACAAATGCTCTATTTGCGGTCGTAAAGGCCATCTAGCTAAATTTTGCTATGATGCACACAAACATAAGAATTATAATGCTCCTTGTGCATCTCATGTAGCTTCTTCATCTTGTACACTTACACATTCACATGCTCATTCTCACAAAGTTCATCATAAGCATGCTGTGATATTTGTGGTCGTTTTGGTCACTTGGCAAAATATTGTTTTGATTTGAAAAATAAATCTCATTTGCAAAATATTTCTAGTAGACCACATGTTTATAAATGCAATGTTTGTGGTAGATTTGGCCACTTAGGAAAGTTTTGTTTTGATAATGTTTCACATTTGCAAAAAGTTTCAAATAATTTACCTTTGTTTGCAAATGTTCCACGTGCACCTTTTAATGGTCAACATAAGCAAATGCTTCCTTTTTATTATACATATTGCAATCGGAAGGGTCATTTGAGTGATTATTACTATGACCGATCCCGTGCACCACATATGCCCAAGAGGATTCATAACCCTAGGGCTTTGATCTTAAATGATAGGGGTCATGTCCCTAGCCAATCCGGCACCAAGAATGCTTGGGTGCCAAAATAATTTTTCTTAAACCAAAAATTTTAGTGTTTTTATTTTTTTTGGTTTTGAAAAATTATACTTTAAACTTTTGAACATGAAAACAACTTTTTTTATTGATCAAATTCTTTTGTTTTCATGATTATTGGTTTTGTTTTGATGAGAGGTTTGTACTTATATAACCCTCCGGATTTATTGGGTGTTTATTCCCAAATCTTGTTTACCGGGCGCTAAAATATTTATATGGGTTGATACTAGCTCAAGAGCTAGATAAAATTACCTCTCTTGATTTTTGAAAATCAATGATGATTTGGTTTTATGATTTAAATTTTGATTTATGATTTCTTTTGGTTGATTCGTTTCCATTTGAAAGCTTTTTGCATGATTCTCATGTTCCTCTTCTTTTGATTTCATAAATCTATTCTTTTATATGGTTTTTATATTTTTTGTGTTAATGAGACACTTCTTTCATATTAACATATTTATATATGTTCTCATTGTCTTTTTGTATGTGAGTTATATTTCGCATTTTTTAATCTATGCTTTCTCCCATATGTATGCCTTTATCATTATTGCATATATTCATTAAGGCATTTTGATAGGGGGAGCAATCCTTATACTTGTTTTATACTTACCCATGCTTATTTGTAGGGAGAGCTTTCGCTCTCTTAATTCTTTTATCCCCTTTTTGATGTTGTCAAAGGGGGAGAAATATTATGAGTATATTCCTTCTTGTTTATATGCATGATATATTATACTTTGTATATTCATTTCCTTTCATGCATATATCCTATTTGTAAATTGTTTGTCATCATCAAAAAGGGGGAGATTGTTGGCCTTCTTATTTTGATGATGATTTACAAACAATTTACATCTAATGTTGTTTGTCTAGTGTTTGTGTTTTCGTATTAATTCTAGGCAAACAACGAGTTGGAGGATGGATGGAATAGAGCCTCAACGATCATATCAAATGGAGGTTGACGGAATAATAGAGTGAAGCAATGTATATTCAAGTTAAAGATACAAGTTCAAGCTTCATCCGCAAGTGTACCAAGTCGAGCTTATTGAAGATCAAGATCTAGCTTGGGTAACTTAGTTTAGGTTTTATATTATGTGTGTTAAGTACCTTAAGCTCAATATCATATACACACACGTATTTGGTTTCTATGTATATATATAGTTATATATATACATGCATGGTTTTGGGTTTTTTGTTTACAAATATGAAATTATATATTTCATATTTATTATTGTGATTTGGTTTAACTACTTTGATATGAAACAAATATATTTTCATATACATACTCATATGTTTTATTTTCTATTGTATTTGTAAAAATATTGTATTCTTAGTTTTTGGACTTAACAATAATCATATACATATTTTATTAAGTCTACATAATCATTGTGCAAAGTTTCAAAACATGGTTTAACCAAAATGTCAAAATTCACATATTTACACTTTCATGTTTTGGCCTATTTTGTAAAATGATGATATTTTTATTTGGGGAAGTCCTTTTTGGAAACCAGTCATTGTAGCATGTTTATTATCATGTCTACAATCATTCCCCAAAGTTTTATATTTTTTGGAATTTATTTGATATTTTTAAACAGTGTTTCAAAATCAGCAAATAGTTTTTCAAAACCTATATTTCATGTATCAGTTCACGGTCGACCGCCACGGTTGACCGCCATGAGTTCAGAAACTCATTATAGGTTTTTATGGCTCGCGGTCGACCGTAACAAGTCCAGAGACTTTCGCGGTCGACCGTCGCGGTCGA
>NC_033794.1:60008962-60030103 GCF_001876935.1 Asparagus officinalis
CCACCCGCCACGGTCGACCGCCGAACAAATCATTGCTTTCCAACGGCTAGTTTCCAGTGCCGTTACAATGTGGTTTTTTGGTCTTTTTCTTGGCTTTCTCTTGGCTTTGGGGTTTCTATAAATACCCCCTCTTTCCTCAGTTCTATCAAGCATCCAAGAATGTTTTAAAAAGGTTTTTAAACAAGGGTTTAAGTGTGTTTTTAGTGTTTGTTTAGTTTGAAGATTGTTTTCACAAGTGGAGGAGATCATCTTCTTGTTTGGGCTCTAATATCCATCTCTCCATCTTGTCATCTATTGGAAAAGTTTTCTAAACTCTATCTAGCTTTACATTTGCTTAGTTATTTTATTAGAACAAATTATATTTGTTACATTGTGAGATTGTTAGGTTTTCGGTGAGCTAGAAACCGAGTGTGTTGTGAAGTTTTCGGTGAACTAGAAAACCGAGTGTGAGGAGTGACGTTGTTCGGTGAGCGTTGAAAACCGACACTTGTGAGGTGTAAACGTTATTCGGGTGAGCGTAGAAAACCCGGTTGTGATAGTTGATTTCTCCCCGGGAGAGGGGAGCGGAGACGTAGGACGGAAGGTCTGAACTCCGTGATCATAATGCTTGTTTGAGTTTGTCTTTGGCGTATTTGCTTTTGCATTTATCTTATATCGCCATTTGTGCATTGCTCATTTATTTCATCCACTATCTTGTTTCGATTATTGTTTCCCCTTGTGTTAGTTTATATATATCCTTGCATATATATTTCATCATATAGGATATATCTCATTGTTCATATTGCTTATCCTAGCTTATATTTTTATTGTATTTCATACTTACTAGGATAACTTGTTAATTAATTTTAATTGGCATAAAATCGGATTAGATTAGCATAAGACCATAATCACCCCCCCTCTAGGGTCTAACAATTGGTATCAGAGCTTGATGCTCTTTGATTTAAGGTCTAATCGCCTTGAGTTAAAGATCCAAGTTAGCTTATTGTGCTAATCTAATTTTGAGCTTTATTTGTATCTTGCTTGCCTTTTATATTATGGATATGCATGGTTTAGGTTATGCTATAAATTATGGATATGAATGATGCATCTTGTTTAGGCTATGATTCTAGTATTGCTCCTAGATTAGATAATTTCCCCTATGCCCAATGGTGTGTTAGATTTAAACTTTTTGTTCAATCTAAACACTTTAATTTATGGGAAATTATAGATGATGCTTATATTGTGCCCACTTTGGAGAAATCCAAGTGGAATAAGAATGATCATCGTATGTTTACAATGAACAATAATTTGTTAGAATATTTTCTAAATGCTTTTAATTTATCTATGTCTAACAAGTTTGTTCATTTTGATAGTGCTTACAAACTTTGGAAATTGATAGAAGCACATCAAGGGGACTTGGAGGCGATCCTACAAGCTTTGGAGGATCCGACTTCAAGTTCATACGGAGCATCATGCATACGGCCACTAGGCGATAGCCCTAGTGAGGTTTGCGAGTTCGAATCTATTAATGATTTACCTAATGATGAACTTTCTTGTGCTAGTGAAAAATTATTGCATGCCTTTAACAAATTGCAAAATGATTTTATTGATTTAAAAAGCAAGAATGAAGATTTAAAATCCGATCATGAGAAGTTAGCTTCCAAATTTGATATCATTTCTCAAGAAAGTATTGCTCTTCAAGAAAACAATGATATGTTAAATTTGGAAAATAAAAATTCAAAATTGGATATCGCTAACTTGACCCATGACAAAAATAATGTCATGTTAGAAGTAGAGAACATACAAAATGATACCGCTTCCTTTAAAAATGACTATTTATGTTCTACATCTAAAAATGCATATGTGCCTAAAATGAAGATTTGAATCTTATGAATAATCGCATTTCATCTTTAGATTCAACTTTGAAAGTATGCTTTGATAATCATAAGAGGCTTATGGATATGTGTGCCAAGTCTAAGTCATCATCCACTCACTATGCACACATATATAGCAAAGTTTACAAATGCTTTATTTGCGGTTGTAAAGGCCATCTTGCTAGATTTTGCTATGATGCACACAAACATAACAATGCTAATGCTCATTGTGCATCTCATGTAGCTTCTTCATCACATACACATGCACATACTCATCACGTTCATCATAAGCATGCTCATGTGTTTAAATGTGATATTTGTGGTCGTTTTGGTCACTTGGCAAAATATTGTTTTGATTTGAAAAATAAATCTCATTTGCAAAATATTTCTAGTAGACCACATGTTTATAAATGCAATGTTTGTGGTAGATTTGGCCACTTAGGAAAGTTTTGTTTTGATTATGTTTCACATTTGCAAAAAGCTTCAAATAATTTACCTTTGTTTGCAAATGTTCCATGTGCACCTTTTAATGGTCAACATAAGCAAATGCTTCCTTTTCATTGTACATATTGCAATCGGAAGGGTCATTTGAGTGATTATTACTATGACCAATCCCGTACACCACATATGCCCAAGAGGATTCATAACCCTAGGGCTTTGAGCTTAAATGATAGGGGTCATGTCCCTAGCCAATCCGGCACCAAGAATGCTTGGGTGCCAAAATAATTTTTCTTAAACCAAAAATTTTAGTGTTTTTATTTTTTTTTGGTTTTGAAAAATTATACTTTAAACTTTTTTTATTGATCAAATTCTTTTATTTTCATGATTATTGGTTTTGTTTTGATGAGAGGTTTGTACTTATATAACCGTTTTGATGAGAGGTTTGTACTTATATAACCCTCTGGATTTATTGGGTGTTTATTCCAAAATCTTGTTTACCGGGTGCTAAAATGTTTATATGGGTTGATACTAGCTCAAGAGCTAGATATAATTACCTCTCTTGATTTTTGAAAATCAATGATGATTTGGTTTTATGATTTAAATTTTGATTTATGATTTCTTTTGGTTGATTCGTTTTCATTTGAAAGCTTTTTGCATGATTCTCATGTTCCTCTTCTTTTGATTTCATAAATCTATTCTTTTATATGGCTTTTATATTTTTTATGTTAATGAGACACTTCTTTCATATTAACATATTTATATGTGTTCTCATTGTCTTTTTGTATGTGAGTTTTATTTCGCATTTTTTAATCTATGCTTTCTCACATATATATGCCTTCATCATTATTGCATATATTCATTAAGGCATTTTGATAGGGGGAGCAATCCCTATACTTGTTTTATACTTACCCATGCTTATTTGTAGGGAGAGCTTTCGCTCTCTTAATTCCTTTGTCCCCTTTTTGATGTTGATTCCTTCTTGTTTATATGTATGATATATTATACTTTGTATATTCATTTCCTTTCATGCATATATCCTATTTGTAAATTGTTTGTCATCATCAAAAAGGGGGAGATTGTTGGCCTTCTTGTTTTGATGATGATTTACAAATAATTTACATCTAATGTTATTTGTCTTGTGTTTGTGTTTTCGTATTAATTCTAGGTAAACAACGAGTTGGAGGATGGATGGAATATAGCCTCAACGATCATATCAAATGGAGGTTAGCGGAATAATAGAGTGAAGCAATGTATATTCAAGTTAAAGATACAAGTTCAAGCTTCATCCGCAAGTGTACTAAGTCGAGCTTATTGAAGATCAAGATCTAGCTTGGGTAACTTAGTTTAGGTTTTATATTATGTGTGTTAAGTACCTTAAGCTCAATATCATATACACACACGTATTTGGTTTCTATGTATATATATAGTTATATATATACATGCATGGTTTTGGGTTTTCATGTTTACAAATATGAAATTACATATTTCATATTTATTATTGTGATTTGGTTTAACTACTTAGATATGAAACAAATATATTTTCATATACATACTCATATGTTTCATTTTCTATTGTATTTGTAAAAATATTGTATTCTTAGTTTTTGGACTTAACAATAATCATATACATATTTTATTAAGTCTACATAATCATTGTGCAAAGTTTCAAAACATGGTTTAGCCAAAATGTTAAAATTCACATGTTTACACTTTCATGTTTTGGCCTATTTTGTAAAATGATGATATTTTTCATTTGGGAAGTCCTTTTTGGAAACCAGTCATTGTAACATGTTTATTCTCATGTCTACAATCATTCCCTAAAGTTTTACATTTTTTGGAATTTAATTGATATTTTTAAACAGTGTTTCAAAATCAGTAAACAGTTTTTCAAAACCTATATTTCATGTATCAGTTCACGGTCGACCGCCATGGTTGACCGCCATGAGTTCAGAAACTCATTATAGGTTTTTATGGCTCCCCCCCCCCCCCCCCCCCCCCCCCCGACCGCCGCTTGTCCAGAGCCATAGTGTTGGTTTTTGTTGCTCGCGATCGACCGCCGAACAAATCATTGCTTTCCAACGGCTAGTTTCCAGTGCCGTTACAATGTGGTTTTTTGGTCTTTTTCTTGGCTTTCTCTTGGCTTTGGGGTTTCTATAAATACCCCCTCTTTCCTCAGTTCTATCAAGCATCCAATAATGTTTTAAACAAGTTTTTAAACAAGGGTTTAAGTGTGTTTTTAGTGTTTGTTTGGTTTGAAGATTGTTTTCACAAGTGGAGGAGATCATCTTCTTGTTTGGGCTCCAATCTCCATCTCTCCATCTTGTCATCTATTGGAGAAGTTTTCCAAACTCTCTCTAGCTTTACTTTTGCTTAGTTATTTTATTATCATTCTTTAAAGCTAGTTTTTATATTGAGTTTAGATTTGATTATATTATCTCATTATTACACACACCCACTTGAGCTTATTGTATTTGCATACATAGTATATTAGGGTTGTGAGAGATTGTAACATTGAGTTGTGCTTAATTGTGTTCTTATTTATTGTTACATTGTGAGTGTTGTAAGGTTTTCGGTGAGCTAGAAAACCGAGTGTGTTGTGGAGTTTTTGGTGAACTATAAAACCGAGTGTGAGGAGTGAACGTTGATCGATGAGCATTGAAAACCGACATTGTGAGGTGTAAACATTATTTGGGTGAGCGTATAAAACCTGGTTGTGATAGTGGATTTCTCCCCGAGAGAGGGGAGCGGAGACGTAGGACGGAAGGTCCGAACTCCGTGATCATAATGCTTGTTTGAGTTTGTCTTTGGCGTATTTGCTTTTGCATTTATCTTATATCGTCATTTGTGCATTGCTCATTTATTTCATCCACTATATTGTTTAGATTATTGTTTCCCCTTGTGTTAGTTTATATATATCCTTACATATATATATTTCATCATATAGGATATATCTTATTGTTCATATTGCTTATCATAGCTTATATTTTTGTTGTATTTCATAATTGCTAAGATAACTTGTTAATTAATTTTAATTGGCATAAAATCAGATTAGATTAGCATAAGACCATAATCACCCCGAGCCAACCGAGAGCATCCAAGCAATATTCGTTCAAAGAAGAACATGTGGACACCCTGTTCCAACTACTTCGGAAGAACAACAAATTGCAGCTCCCTGAGATCAGAAAACCAGATGAAGTAGGGAAGGTGGATGACCCTAATTACTGTCGCTATCATAGGTTCTTGGGATATCCTACCAGAAAATGTTATATTTTCAAAGATATTTTACAAAATCTGGTGAATGCTAACGTCCTTACCCTGAAGCCGGAACAGAAGACCGTATCCACTAACTTGTTAGCGGTCCAGTTCGGTGATTTCCCCCCTGTGGCAGCTGCAGATGGAGAAGCCCGTATCCACTAACTTGTTAGCGGTCCAGTTCGGTGATTTCCCCCCTGTGGCAGCTGCAGATGGAGTTATCCCCATCCATAAAGGAGAGATGCATCTGAAGAACACTGACTTATACAGTCAGAAGGACAGGGGGTTAGTACCCCTTACTACCCCAAAAGGGAAAATCATGTGGGTTCATCCTGATCTGGTTGGAGACCAACAGTGGACTAACACCTCATCCAAGAAGAAAGGAGGCAAGGCTAAATCATCCAACATGATTAGCCCCGCCATAAATGAGAAAGATGACCATCTCAAACCTCTCATCGACTCAGAAGAAGAGAGAATCGTCCTGGCAGCATATCCATGAGGCAATCCTGGTACCCGGTCAGGAAAGGTTTATTTGAAGGACTATGACCAGCCTGCTCAAGAAGCTGAGCAACCACACCAAGATGCTGGGTGTTCTGTACCACAAAAGTCAATTGACAAAGGGAAACAGAAAGAAACTTGGTATAATAGGAACCTTCTGAGGAAGCCAGAGAATCGAGCACTCCTTTCCGATTCAATGCCATGGCGCAACTAGCCAACATACATGCTAGGATTACCTTATATGAGATCCTGAGGTTGTCCAAAACCACCAAGGAAGCTTTAATTGAGGCATTAAAGAATACGGAGAGCTTTATTACACAAGTCACTCCGATCCCTGAAGCCTCCGAAGATTAATCTTGCCTGCAATGTCTGCAAGTGGCAAGAAGTTTATCCTGTATATCCTTTACTCAGGAAGACATGCATGTCTTCCGAGCTCTCGACCAGATCCGGGAGTTGGACTTGGCGGTCTCCTGGTGGTAGAAGCTACTGAAGATTTCCCAGGGGTTGCAGTAATAGGCACAACCTCATCATCACGTGCAGATAAATCTAACCCGCCTCCACTCTTCTCGACATCTTTCATCAGGTTGAGATAGCAGGAGATGCGGGAAGGATAGAAGTGGTCTAGAGAAGGATAAGAGCTATGAGACACTAGAGAAGTGAAGTAGTCGACTCCAACCTTACATGCCAAAATCACTTCAACCCTTCCCAAGAGGCCATAATGCTAGTCGTCGACCACCTTCTTTTTATGCTGCTCCGAATCCAGCCGAATGAGTTTATCCTCTAGTTCCTTGATAAGGACTGTAGATGCCTAAATATTTGACTACAACTCTTCGAAGTCCCTCCTCAATTTCTCGAGAGACATGCAACTTGATCGAGCCTCCGCCTCAGCTTTCACCTTGCAATGCTTCTCAGACTCTACCTCCGCCTATAGATAAACCATCTCTCTTTGAAGATCCTTGATGGTTCCCTCCTGCTTGGAGAACTGAATTCGAAAGCTCTTCAGAAGCTCTTCCTTCTCATCCAGACTCTGACGCCAAGCACCTTCTTTATGAGCCAACTCATCCTCCAAGGTAGTGACCCTCTTTTCTGCCTCCTCCTTGGTTAACTTCTCCTTTGTCGGCTCTTCTTACCATTCTAGGGAATGCTCAAGTCGATTGAACATAGATTTCTGCAACAAAGTCCCCCGAGCCAAACAGGCTTTGAGGGCCCGATGTATGACAACACTTGGCATATCCTCCAAAATCCTCTCACCAGCACTATTCTCCATCTGGTCTGATGGAATTCTAGCTCTCCCCTCAACGTTCTTGTCCACCCCAACCGGCTCCTTGCCAAGGTGGCGATATAATGTAGTCATAGAACTGGGGCCGATAGCATCCTCTTTGATGGCTAGGGCGGTTGTATTCTCACCAGGAGAAGACTTATCTGCTAGCCCTATACTTTCTAAGCGATTAAACTAAGTAAGTAGCAAACCTATTCCGGCTGACTGAGGCCCCACAACCGGTCCGATTAGGTGCTGCCTCTCAACCCTTGTCCTCCCCCTTAATTCAGAGGTAATTTTGGCTACTTGAGGTATCAAGACAACCACCTCCTCAGCGCTAAGGGCCTCCCTCAGCTCCTTATTAGGCCTGATAGTGGAACTCGACCCCTTGGTCCCTATGTTCCTCTTGTGGTTTTCCTCCAACAGAGGGACGGGGCTCGCCCTTTCCTGGAAGCGAGTAGAAGACAAGATCATGGATATGCCCACCACTTGGAGAGACACATCATCAAATAGAGCATCACTCTCCTATGGCCCGGCATAAGAATGAACCTTTTCTAGTCCATCATCTCTGAATCACTAAGGGTGACTGGCCTCAAAGCACCCTCATTTTCCCCCAGCCAGTTCGAGCAGGCAAAGACGCTGTCGCCACCATAAAGCCATATGTATCACCTCCTCTAGTCCTTGTCCAACTCTAAAGAGTCTGAGACAAGCTAGAAATCACTAATATAGTGGTAGAAGTAATGTGGGTCAATCTCAGCTGACCCTACGCTGATCAAATATCCAAGCAATCTCAAGCTTGGTTGGACTTCGACATGGTGGCAAATAATGATGAAAGCCACCAGAATCACCACTGCATTCAGATAGAACTAGGAAGGGGAGACTCCTAGAGTGGCATACACCTCCCTAATAAAAGGATGTAAGGGTAGCAGTAAGCCATGTTCCAAGTGCGCCAGGTACAGCAGCACTCGACTTTCTCCATAGCAATACACTGGCTCACTCATCTCTAGTGCCGCCAGTGTGAGAGTTTGAGGGATATTGTATTAATCATACAATCCCACCAAATTGTCCATTTGGACCCTTGAGCAGATGAGTAGAAGAATGACAAGCCTCTCCTCACTACGGCCAAAGGTTGAAACTTAAGAGGCCATGGAATATTTTTCTTAAAAAGCTTGGAGGAATATTAGAAATTCGCTAGAGTGAAAGTTTGTAAAAGAATCTTCATAACATCAAGAGGCCATTTATAAGCTTTTGAAGAAGTGTGTGGAAGAATTTCAAAAGACGCAGTGATTTTTGAAACAACCAGGTCAAATCCACTTCGGAATCTGAAACGGTTCACTTGAAGCACAAAGCGCCATCCTTATTTAATGTCCCACATCCCAATACTAAAAAAGTGGAACACCTTTCATTATGTCCATGATGCTTCGTTTCTTCAAATGATGGTTTAGATCTTTGATAACGTCAGTCAAGACAAATGGAGCTATGATGGGTAAAGAAGGATGCCCGATGATGTCAGCCATGTCAATAGACGAAGACTTCTCAGTTTCTCATCCTAAGCAGACTTGTACTAATAAGAGCATATCTTATTTTACTCGAACGCGACTAAAAGTTGACTCCAAGTGAAAAGGGCCAATTGTTATGGTGTTTATTCACCTAAGATATGGGTATTTGCAAAATGATACAATAATAGTCCTGACAAACTGGCCTCAACTAACTTAGTGGCCCAAGCCCAACAGAGGACTCGACCCCGCTGACTCATCAAGTCGACATTCTTTCAAACCGATACGAAAGGCAGGATCAGCCGACCCTATCGTCACCAAGGGCACTCGATCACTTACTTGGCAACTCACGAAGATGATTTGATGGACATTCCCTAACTCGAAGATGACTTGATGGATATTCCCTACTGTCGACTAAGTTAAGTAATAACCTCCGCCTCAAGCCTCTCCCCCAGATTATATGTTAGAATCTCAGTCCACCTTAGACAAGCCATATCCAAATCCTAGCCTGATGGTCTCCATGACTTGTCGGCTACCCACGTGCCTTCTGCCATGCCCTCAATCACTTCCTAAAAAATATGGAGACACCCTCTCTCGTGCCGAAGTGACTTCCCCTCCAATCACCAGCCGACACCTATAAAGTGAGGGATGACACACCCTACCAGCGTGCCTTTTGCCATACTCTCAACTACTTCCTAAAAAAATGTGGAGACATCTTCTCCCGTACCAAAGTGACTTCCCCTCTAGTCATCGACTAACACCTATAAAGTGAGGGATGACTCGGCTCTTAGCACGCACTTCACCACCGCCTCCCTATGCATGGCTAGAAGTGACTTATTTATCCCTATGATGGAGATATATATAGGTAGACTCCTAACCTCGAGAGGAGGTTGGCTCGATCTAAGGCTGGCTTAATTCCTCTCTCTCTCTCTCTCTCTCTCTCTCTCTAAGAAAGAAAAAGAATATATAGTTCTTGACACACACAAGGGAGCTCATAACAAATCCTCTGTAACGACACATTGCCACCTCAAGAACCACACTGGTTCATGAACTTCCCCTTCCTCACTCAGGTTTCACTAACTTGACCATCGGAGGAACCACGGGGGAACCGGTCCCCACCCTTTCAAGGGTTCTTCTTGTTTGTACAACATGACTTCAGGCCCCCATTCAAGAACCAGACATAAAGTCAAAGAAGAAAGTGGCCCCTTCATCAATCTTCTCTACCTCATCCTGGCGAGGACCCAGGAGGAACCAATCCAGTTCTGGATCAGAACTGATCTTAGCTCGGATCCGATTGACTATTTGATCCCGACCATCAATAGTTGTCATCTTGCTATATTGCCATCAGAGCAGCCCTTAGTAGGGTGAAAGACCTAGATGTCCTTAGTGAGACCTAGGCACCCAACCTCTAGGTTTTCATCTTGCCGTATTGCCATCAGGGAAGCCTTTAGTAGGGCGAAAGACCTAGACGTCCTCAGTAGGACCTAGGCACCCAACCTCTGGGTTGGATTCTAAGCCCGTGGTGCTTGTTCAGGGTAAACCCAATGTACTCTTACCATATGGTCGACTCCCACATTTACCACTTGATCATTATGGCAATGGCCAAAGACCCAGGCACCATGTAAGTCTTGGGCACTCAACCTCTGGGTTGTCCTTTTGCCAAAGACCTAGGCACCACGTAAGTCCTAGGCACCCAACCTCAAGGTTGTCACTTTGTCGAAAAGAGCTTGATGCCCTCATTAAGTCCAAGGCATGTGCCCTAAGCCCTTGTGTTATCACGAGTAAACCTAAGGCATGGAGTACAACTATTCGGTCGTCTTTGGTGAAAAGACCAAGGCACTTCAACTTGCCAATCTTCGTCGATAAAAGACCCGAACATCTCACTAACATAAGGTGTAAAATGAGCTAGCCATCTCGACCCCCTCAACACTTGGGTCATCCCAACATGGCGAACTCACAACAATCTACACTTGTTCTCTCAGCAAAATCAACAATTGGTTCTCTCAATCAGAACAAAGCTACAAGCAAACAATGCAGAAATAAGGACTAATTGAAGGCAGACTCCAGAATAAGAGAAAAGTCAATCTTTATTCCAACATGCAATATTTATTACAAGCTTCATTACAATATCCATGTAACTATTTACAAAAGGCATGTCAATATTTATAAAAAAAGAAGAAAAGAAGATACAAGCCATCAGATCTCTCTGCCAGATCCGAGAGTAGGGCTTGGGAGATCCTCAGTAGGGGCGGTAGTAGAAGAGGGAGCGTGAGGGTCTTCTCTGGGGGTTATCCCCTGACTCAACGTCATCACCGTCATCCAATGCCAGATAAGGCCCCCCTCCACTCACCTCGATCTCCTTTAGGAGGTAAAGGTAGCAAGAGACTTAGGGAGGATAGAGGTGGTCAGGCGCAGGGCGAGAAGTAAAAGGGAGTAGCGAGGCAAGGTAATCGACACCAGCCTTGCAAGCCAAGGCCACCTCAGTTTTACCCAAGGGGCCATGGTGCTAGTCATCGACTATCTTCACCCTATATTGCTCCGACTCCAGGCGAGCTTGCCAATCCTCAAGGTCCTTGACTATTGTCGCGGACGCCTAATGAGTCGATCGCTCCTCCTTGAGGTTTCGTCTCAGCTGCTCAGCTGAGAGATGACTCGATCGAGCATCCTACTCAGCCACCACCTTAAGGTGCCTCTTAGACTTGACCTCTCACTCTAGAAAAATGAGGCGGCAATCCCGATCGAAGAGTCCTTACTGCAGACGGCTAACCTCTTCCTTCAGTCGAGCCACCTCTCTTTGGAGCTCCTCGATGGAAGTTTCCTACTCGGCGCTATGGGTTCTGAACCCCCTCAGGTGCCTTTCCTTTTCATCTAGTTCCTGATGCCAGATGGCCTCCTTGCTGTTCAACTCGGCCTCTAAGGCAGCAACGCTCTTCTCTGCTTTCTCCCTAGCCGACCTCTCCTTAGCGAAGCTCTACCGCTACTCCGAAGGGGATTGGTGCATGTGGGTGAGCCGGTCGTATAGATCTTGCTCCACCAATGCCCCCCAGACCAAGTAGGCCTTAAGGGACAAATGCAAGATGACGCTTGACATCTCTTGTAAAAACCCCTCGTCCATCAGAAGGATAAACTGTTGAGCAACTAAGATTAGGGTAGTTCAGGACCCTAAGATTGAGGACTCTGTGTCGAGGGGTGCCACTGTGACGAACCGCTTGCCCTCGGTGGGTTACCTCTTAGGTGAATAGGGGCCAAGCGGCACTCTAAGCAACATGGCCTTTGCCTTCTCCCAGAATTGTGGATTAAGCTCCAATATCTAGTGATAGAAAGGCTATCCAAAACTTCCCTCTTGCTCCCCGCTGGCCCTAGTCAAAGGCTCAGTAGGGGGCATTCCTTGCTCTTTAGCCCCTCCCAAAGTACTGACATGCTCTTTACCTGGTCGGCAAGATGGTTCAGACGCGGGACTCGGGCCAACAGTTTCCTCAACAGTGGCTCTAACTTTAGCAGTCACAACTGCTAGGGCTGCCTCATCTGGCCTAGGGGAGGGAGGGTTATCGACCATAACGACCTCGTACGACTGACCGGCTGCTGCTCTTTGGCCAACCGCTGTTCTTTAGCTGAGTCGACCTAGACCTACCCTATTGGCCTATTAGGACCTTGGTCCTTCTTGGCCTTCTCCCTCAGCCCTGCCAGTTGCGTAGCAACCTCGACCACCTCGACCTCAACTCGGCTGCCTCCTTGGGGTCGAGATTCCCCCACAACCTCTTCTAGTGCCTTGAGGCTGAACCTGACTCCTTGCCCTTGGAATCCCTCTTATGCCTTTCTTCAAGGGGGAGGGCTAGCAGACTCACCTTGACCTTGTCAACCTTAATGGGCGGGGCCATCAAGATGTGCGCCACCCGAAATGATGCCATCTCAAAGAGATTCTATCTCTTCTGAGACCCGTCATAGGAACAGATCTTCTCCAACTGCCATCTCTCCTCAGCAATAAGGACGCATGGCTTCAGTGCATTCTTGGTCACTTTAGGCCTATCGGGGTAAGAGAGAATGCAGTTGGCGTCGAAGACCCACACTAAATGCTCCTTCCAGTCCTTGTTGGACTCTGGAGTGTCCGAAACGAATTTACAACTTCCACTATAGTCAAAGAAGTAATGAGGGTCCCTCCTCATTGACTTGATGCTGATCAAATGCCCCAGCAGGCGTATGCTCGGCAGGACACCGACCCGGTGGTAGATGACGATGAAGCCCACTAGAACCCTAATTGCATTTAGGGTAAATTGAGAGGGGGAAACCCCCAGAGCAACACACACATCCCTAATGAAGGGATTGAGTGGCAATAAAAGACCCTATCCGAGATGGGCAAGATATAACGGTAACCTATTCCTGCTATGGCGGTACACCGGTTCATCCCTACTTGGCGCTGCAAGTTTAAAAGCCTTGGGATATCATAGAGCTCATAGTACTGCTCGAGCTCTCCGGTGCAGACCTTTGAATGGATCAACCAGAGAAGAGAAATTCTCTCCTCATTGAGGCTAGTAGTGAAAGTCTGAGAAGCCATTGGAAGATTTTGATTGCAAAAGACTTGGGAAAGTTGAGAGAGAAAAGCGCTAAAGATTTAGAGCAAGAGTTTGTGAAGAAACTTCTTCTTCACCCCAATGGGCTATTTATAGTGTTCAAGAGGAACCCGTGGATTAATTTGGATAGTTGTCTCATTTCGAAATGAATGGGCGAGATTCACCTTAAAATCTCAAATCTTCACACGAAACTCGAAGTACCGCTTGCCTTTACTCTGTGCCTCTTTGCTAAAAAATCAAAGCAATGTCATAACTCTCTGACAACTGACAGCTTCATCATGTCATTTCAAACAATAATATTTCACCTGCTTTATAAAGTATTTTGGAAACTCACTAAACAACGTCTACTCGGCAAGCAGTCGACCTGACTCTAGTCGACCCTCGATAGCCGACAATAGACTTCAAAGAGTATCTCTCAGGCACTCGCCCAAGAAGCTCAGACACCAACTAGCAAAAATAGTCAACCAAGATTGATTCCAAACTTAGACAAAAAAAAAACACACAATAAATGACTACTTGAGTTCGGGATGTATCTTCTCAATGAAGGACGAGTCCCCTCGAGTTAGTAGTTCAAGTCCATATTGGAGCTAAGTCATTTAGAAGATATAAATTGAGATTGCACAACACAGAGAAAGCAATTTTGGATTTAAAAATATTTCTTTATTTATTTATAAGGAATATTTATAAGATACAATGTATACACATATACATCAAGAGCAAGAAAGAGGAAAGTCCTAGGAGACTAAGAGAGGTCCATCCCTGCTCCAGGAGTCAAAGGCAAGGAACTACTGGGAGCAGTTGGCGGAGGAGTTGAACACTCTACTCCTTCATCTGACTCTCCCTCCTCCTCGCCAATATCGAGTCCCCCTCCAATTGCTTCCACCTCCACTAACTCATCTAAGCAGTTAGCTATGATGGGAGGATAGTGAAAATGATCGGGTGGGTTCCTCATCTCAGCCGGAAGCTAAACCGACAAGTAATCATACCAGGCCTTGCAGGGTTTCACCACTTTGGTTTTTCTAGTTAAGCTCTGGCAATACCCCTTAATGATCTCCTGACGGTGAGGCTCAGGCTCGAGTTGAGCCTTTTGGCTTTGCATCACTGACAACGACTCTTGCAAATGGGTGACCTCCCCCTAAAGCTTGACAAGCGTTGCATGCTCCTTGTCCAGCCGACGACTCTCATGCACCGCCACCTGCTTCTCTATTTCGACCAGTGCTAAATCATACCAGGCCTTGCAGGGTTTCACCACTTTGGTTTTTCTAGTTAAGCTCTGGCAATACCCCTTAATGATCTCCTGACGGTGAGGCTCAGGCTCGAGTTGAGCCTTTTGGCTTTGCATCACTGACAACGACTCTTGCAAATGGGTGACCTCCCCCTAAAGCTTGACAAGCGTTGCATGCTCCTTGTCCAGCCGACGACTCTCATGCACCGCCACCTGCTTCTCTATTTCGACCAGTGCTATAGTGCGGTCCATCTCCCGTAGAGCCTCCTCAATTCTCCTAGCCTTCCTCTATCTCTCCTCCAGCTCCCGCCTGAGCCTGTCGACCTCGAAAGCATCTGAGGCTAGCATCTCCGTAGCCCGTTCCGAGTCGACCCCTTTGGCAGCCCTCAGAGAAGCAATCTCCCCCAAAAGCTTGAGACATGAAGTCTGGATGTGATCCATCTAGCCGTACATCTCCTACTCCACCAAAGTGCCTCGAACCAAGTAGTTCCAAAGGCATAAGTGGAGACTGGCATTGGAAACCCCCTTCAAGAACTTATCATCATGAGGAAGCTAGAATTTCTCAGTCGCAGTCGACTGAGCCACCCAAGAGTTGAAGACGGTCCTCCTGACATCAAGATGGTAAGCAAGCTCAAAGTGGTACTTGTAGGCATATAAAATTGCTTATAGGTCCCTTAGCTCAGCTCGACACAAACCGACGAACCAACGAGGCGACGAGATCGACCAATCGCACGCGAACAACGGAACGAACCCACCCGCGTGCAGAATCAAGCTAACGAATTAAGGAATCAACGAGTCATCCCCAAATCAGATCATCAAATCAGAGTCTCAGGTCAACCGAAACACGGACAAACGAGACAACGGAAAACGACTCGAAAAAGTCGGAAAACACCGCCCGCGGGGGCTCGGCCAAAGCCGAGCCACCTCGGGGTGGCTCGGTGGCCGAGCCACCTTGGGGTGGCTCGGCCATGAGCCGAGCCACCCCAAGGTGGCTAGGCACAGTGTCGGCCACCCCGAGGTGGCCGACAGTGGCCCGAGGTGGCCGACAGTGGCCAGAGGTGGCCGACAATTCTCTTTTTGCAGCCACTGTCCTGAGAGCCTATAAATAGGCCTAGAGATGTTCATTTTCAGGGGTCGAACTTTCAAGAGCCGAAACTCTGCCGGATTGAAGAGTGAACTCGGAGCTTGAAGACCAGAAGACTTGCACCATTCAGATCTGATCCTCGGCGACCATCCACGTCAGAAAAGGCAGGATCTCGAGAGGAAGAAAGAACAGATCTGAGATCTACACGAGACTACACTCCAGATCTAAGCTTGGTCTTAGATCTCGAGATCCGAGCGATTATTCCCTTGGTGGATTAATCCCTCCCGGCTATTATTCCCTTCGTGGAATAATACCCGCATACTCGTGTAGATCCGACCGGATCTAGATCGCGCGGTGGTCCACGGATTAACCCCGGCGCAGGCAAAGAACCCACCAAAGCGAGCGACCGCAAAACAGGAGCTCGTGATTTGTTCACAGAGGAGAGTTGTAATTTTTCTTTATTTTCTTTGATTTAGTTGTAACCGGATCTATAAAAGACCGGATCTTTGTAACCCAAGATGACAATCATATCAATGAAAAAGAAAACAGTTTTCCACGCGAACAATCTGGCGACCACAGTGGGAGCCACCGATCTCGCTGTCGAGATCGGAGCGTCGCAGCCGCGGATCGAGATCCCGGTCGTGGAGGAGGTCGAGTATGAGTTCGACCAAGCCAAGTTCGAGGAGTACGTGTCCTCGTCCGGATCTACCTCCCCCCGCAAGTCCAAGAAGTTCTCCTCCAGGAGAAAAGCTCGTTGGTTTGAAGCTGCTCATGAAGCCCACGAAGCCCTCAACCCAACTGACGCCGAAGTTGCATCAAATGAAGTTCCACCGACCTCCAATCAGGTCAACTCTGCTCCCGCCAACGCCTCCACTGTTCAGGGCGTTGTGACTCTCTCAAAGAGAGCCCGCCAGAGGCGTCGTCAACGCCTTGCGCGGCAACTCGCTAAGGCGATGGAGTCTACACGGACGGATTCCGCTACCACGCGGAGTTGAAGAACAGAAGAGGCAAACAGCCTCAACCACCAATGAATGGCGACTCTTCCAAGCCGCCAAAGAAAGAATGGGTCCGCGTCAAACGGAACCGTTCGACACTCGAGGAGCGCATTCGCAAGCGCCGCGCGATGTCAGCGCAGGCACGGGCTCAAGCTCAGGAAGCCCGTAGAAAGCTGCAAAAGGAGGTGGAGAAGAAGCCACCACCAACACGACAAGTCTGGAAGCCTAAGTCTGAAGTGGCGACTCAGGCCAAAAAGCAACCAGTGCAGCCTTCTAAGGAAGGTCAAACTCCGGCGAGTCAACCAAAGTCGCCGTTAATCCCAATAACTTCTCCGGGAGATCATGCAGAGTCATCCCGCAAGAAGAAACCAATTTTGGAGCGCCTCGGTCCAGTTCCTGACGTGAGAGGCAAAGCTCCAATTCACGAGCGTTTGGGCCCGATGAAGAAGCCCAGAACGACTCAACATACTGGGGGTCGCCATCACCTCCAGCATGACAAAGAGCTCAAGGCAGCTGCGCGCACCAATTTGCGCATTGAAGTCCAAGAGCACGCCGAAAATTCACGCCCAAAAAGGCATGTTTTGAGGCGGGTAACCTTTGAAAGCCCAAAGAAGGCAAGTCAACCTCAGATGGAAACATTATCATCTGATAATGATTGTGTTGTACCTGAGAAGGCGTGCCCGCACACGATAGGTTACTCTGACTGTCAAAATGACGAGTTGTACTATCGTGCTGGGGGTACGAATAGAACCAGGAAGAGGAGTCCCCGAGAACGGGAAATTCAATGTCCCTGTTCCAAACTCATTCGGGCGGTATTGTCGGAATGCAATTGCATTAAGGCGGTCCCCGAAAGAGTTTCAGTTTTTGAAAGACTTAATGCGGAAACGCCAAAACCAAGGCCTAGGCGCTTCCAACGAAGAAGAAGGGTGATTGAAGACGGAGAATTTCCGAGGGTCACCACCAACATGACGAGCAAAGGGACATCGGCACGAGAAGATTTCGAGTCGATTCTGAAAGCTTCCCGACCTAGAACCCGTCTGCAGTCCGGAACCATAGAGCGAGCAACTTATGGTAGGATTCGGACAAGACGCCCTTCAGAAGATGAAGAATCTGATGCCGGCTCCGCGGTGGCATCAGATAATACAGTATCCAGCGAGGGACAACCCCGCGAGGCCCTGATGATAAGTGCGGAGCAGATGGCCAAGATGCTTGAAGACGCTTTGGCTAAGCAGAAAGAAAGTTTCAAATTTGAGATGGAGATGGCCATGCAGCAGATGAGAGAAATGCATGACCAACAGATCCAAGCATTGGCGAACCAACAAGGCGAGCAGAATCATCGTAACCCGATTAATGTGGAAGATGAGGATACAAATGCTCGTAACACCAATGATCCTCCCGTCAACGCAGGGGGTGGTAATGAGAATGCTGGCGAAGAAACCGGCGAAAACCTGAAGATCAAGAACCTCGAGAGCAAAATCAACACACTAATTTCCGCTCAAGAGACGAAGAAAACAGGCATTCCTTGCCCATACCCAAGAGAATGGGAATCGATCCCATATCCGGCGAAGTTTAATCTAATTAACTTCACGCCGTTTAATGGGATGGGTTCACCTACCCAGCATTTGATTTACTTCAAATCGCATTTGGGGGTGATCTCTGGTAATGAGCCTCTGATGGTGCGGTCATTCGTCGGCACTCTTCGCGGAGCCGCCTTCGATTGGTATCGCCGCCTCAAGCCAGGCAGCGTAAACAGCTGGGATGACATGGAGACCAAGTTCCTGGCCAACTTCTTCGACGACGACACCGAGATATCTATCGGATCGTTGCTCGATGAGAAGCAGAAGGACGGAGAGTTAGTCGATACCTTCGTCAAAAGATTCCGGAACAAGGCGATGAATTGCCGGGACCCGATCACAGAGGAATTCATCCTCCAAACTTGCCACAACAACCTTGCGTTGGACGTGTTGGAAGCAATGGGAACAGCACCGTCTGACACTTGGAAGGATCTGAAGGCCCGAGGGGAGCAGGCTGAGCGATTCCTTAGAAGGAAGAAGGCCGAGAGGAACCAACCGACGGTTAATCCGCTGGACTCAAATTTCGCCTCTCGGGCTCGGCCATGAGCCGAGCCACCCCAAGGTGGCTAGGCACAGTGTCGGCCACCCCGAGGTGGCCGACAGTGGCCCGAGGTGGCCGACAGTGGCCAGAGGTGGCCGACAATTCCCTTTTTGCAGCCACTGTCCTGAGAGCCTATAAATAGGCCTAGAGATGTTCATTTTCGGGGGTCGAACTTTCAAGAGCCGAAACTCTGCCGGATTGAAGAGTGAACTCGGAGCTTGAAGACCAGAAGACTTGCACCATTCAGATCTGATCCTCGGCGACCATCCACGTCAGAAAAGGCAGGATCTCGAGAGGAAGAAAGAACAGATCTGAGATCTACACGAGGCTACACTCCAGATCTAAGCTTGGTCTTAGATCTCGAGATCCGAGCGATTATTCCCTTGGTGGATTAATCCCTCCCGGCTATTATTCCCTTCGTGGAATAATACCCGCATACTCGTGTAGATCCGACCGGATCTAGATCGCGCGGTGGTCCACGGATTAACCCCGGCGCAGGCAAAGAACCCACCAAAGCGAGCGACCGCAAAACAGGAGCTCGTGATTTGTTCACAGAGGAGAGTTGTAATTTTTCTTTATTTTCTTTGATTTAGTTGTAACCGGATCTATAAAAGACCGGATCTTTGTAACCCAAGATGACAATCATATCAATGAAAAAGAAAACAGTTTTCCACGCGAACAATCTGGCGACCACAGTGGGAGCCGACGATCTCGCCAACGAGATCGATGCGTCGCAGCCGCGGATTGCAATCCCGGTCGTGGAGGAGGTCGAGTACGAGTTCGACCAAGCCAAGTTCGAGGAGTACGTGTCCTCGTCCGGCTCTATCTCCCCCCGCAAGTCCAAGAAGTTCTCCTCCGGGAGAAAAGCTCGTTGGTTTGAAGCTGCTCGGGAAGCCCACGAAGCTCTCAACCCAACTGACGCCGAAGTTGCGTCAAATGAAATTCCACCGACCTCCAACCAGGTCAACTCTACTCCTGCCAACGCCTCCACTATTCAGGGCGTTGTGACTCTCTCGAAGAGAGCCCGCCAGAGGCGTCGTCAACGCCTTGCGCGGCAATTCGCTAAGGCGATGGAGTCTACGGACGGATTCCGCTACCACGCGGAGTTGAAGAACAGAAGAGGCAAACAGCCTCAACCACCAATGAATGGCGACTCTTCCAAGCCGCCAAAGAAAGAATGGGTCCGCGTCAAACGAAACCGTTCGACGCTCGAGGAGCGCATTCGCAAGCGCCGCGCGATGTCAGCGCAGGCACGGGCTCAAGCTCAGGAAGCCCGTAGAAAGCTGCAAAAGGAGGTGGAGAAGAAGCCACCACCAACACGCCAAGTCTGGAAGCCTAAGTCTGAAGTGGCGACTCAGGCCAAAAAGCAACCAGTGCAGCCTTCTAAGGAAGGTCAAACTCCGGCGAGTCAACCAAAGTCGCCGTCAATCCCAATAACTTCTCCGGGAGATCATGCAGAGTCATCCCGCAAGAAGAAACCAATTTTGGAGCGCCTCGGTCCAATTCCTGACGTGAGAGGCAAAGCTCCAATTCACGAGCGTTTGGGCCCGATGAAGAAGCCCAGAACGACTCAACATACTGGGGGTCGCCATCACCTCCAGCATGACAAAGAGCTCAAGGCAGCTGCGCGCCCCCATTTGCGCATTGAAGTCCAAGAGCACGCCGAAAATTCACGCCCAAAAAGGCATGTTTTGAGGCGGGTAACCTTTGAAAGCCCAAAGAAGGCAAGTCACCCTCAGATGGAAACATTATCATCTGATAGTGATAGTGTTATACCTGAGAAGGCGTGCCCGCACACGATAGGTTACTCCGACTGTCAAAATGACGAGTTGTACTATCGTGCTAGGGGTACGAATAGAACCAGGAAGAGGAGTCCCCGAGAACAGGAAATTCAATGTCCCTGTTCCAAACTCATTCGGGCGGTATTATCTGAATGCAATTGCATTAAGGCGGTCCCCGAAAGAGTTAGAGTTTTTGAAAGACTCAGTGCGGAGACGCCAAAACCGAGGCCTAGGCGCTTCCAACGAAGAAGAAGGGTGATTGAAGACGGAGAATTTCCGAGGGTCACCACCAATATGACCAGCAAAGGGACATCGGCACGGGATGATTTCGAGTCAATTCTGA
Organism: Asparagus officinalis; assembly: GCF_001876935.1. NCBI lineage: Eukaryota > Viridiplantae > Streptophyta > Magnoliopsida > Asparagales > Asparagaceae > Asparagus > Asparagus officinalis. The sequence continues at coordinate 60,029,872 of NC_033794.1, forward strand.
AAGCCTCCCGGCCTAGAACCCGTCTGCAGTCCGGAACCATCGAGCGAGCAACCTATGGTAGGATTCGGACAAGACGCCCTTCAGAAGATGAAGAATCTGATGCTGGCTCCGCGGTGGCGTCAGATAATACAGTATCCAGCGAGGGACAACCCCACGAGCCCTTATGATAAGTGCAGAACAGATGGCCAAGATGCTTGAAGACGCTTTGGCTAAGCAGAAAGAAAGTTTCAAA
>NC_033794.1:60031103-60074171 GCF_001876935.1 Asparagus officinalis
CCGGATCTTTGTAATCCAAGATGACAATTATCTCAATGAAAAAGAAAACAGTTTTCCACGCGAACAGTACTCTGGGTCAGGCTCCCATACATATAGAGGGCCTACCCCTGAAGTCCTAATGAGGTACTCCCACATCTTCTCCCATTCTTCTTCTCCGATCTCATCGGCACGATGGGGGAAGGGATACTCCACTCTAGGGGGAGGCACTGTCTCCTCAACCGGCTCTTTTTCACGGCGGGACCATTCACCGTAATGAGTAGATGACCCCTAGCCTCAGCTTCAACCTTTCTTGGGGAGCCTCAGCCTCTTCTTCTGGAGCTGACTCATCTCAATGGATGACGTTGGTCTTAGCCACCATGGCCGCTGCTTGTACCTCTTGTTCCTCATCTTCCCCTAGCGGTCGTCTCCTCTGTCTATGGATAAGGGTGGGAGTAGGTTCCTCCTCGGTCATCTTAGCATCTATTGGAGGAATGTCCCGACGAAGACGCTTCATGGGCCTAGCAGATGGAGCCTCCTAGGGAGCAGCCAAAGAAATAGTAGGCACTGTCACCGCTTCTGATGTCCCTATGACAAGGGCTAAATCCTTCTCATGGTCCTTAGCAGAAGGAGGCACAACTAATATACCAACAACTCGCAAGACCGAGTGTCGAGCAGATTGTCGACTCTACGAGAGCCAGTGTATGCCTTGATTTGGTCAAGAACATCCTTCTCGGTGTTTAGTAACTCTCCCTCCATGAGCGCCCCCCTCCTTATTTCAGGACAGTTAGAGCAGTTATCCCCCATGACCTAGACAAACTTCTCCTTCCAGTCCTTGTACAATTCAGGAAGGCCGGTGATGAGCCTAAACTTCCCCACCATCTAGAAGCAGAAGTAGGGTTCAGTTTGGTTCATCTTCACAACCACCAACAGGCCTAAGACCCGCAAGGATTGCTTTATCCCTAGCCAGTGCACGATCACCACGAACCCCACCAGGTTGGCGATGGTGTTCAGCTTCATCTATGAAAGCGATACCCCTAGTGTTGTGAACAATTGCTAGAGGAAAGGGTGTAGGGGTAGTCTCAGACCAAACTCTAAATGCCTCAAGTACAGAGGATCTCATTTTGGTCCATGATCGAAAATGGCCTCCGACCTCGTCGGAGCCATCAAATCATACTCCTGAGGAAAATTAAATTGTAAAACCCTATGAATTTGAATATTATATGATAAATAATAATAAAATATTTTATATGGTGATAAATATCATATTTTGATATTTGAGTATGCCATGAATTGATTTGAGATCAATTCAATGTATATATATGAGTGGAGAAGAGAAACATGCAGGAAAACACACAAAATCAGAAAAAATATGTGATAAATCCCTGATAAGTCAACTTATGAGTTGACTTGCTATAAGTCGACTTGTCAGAGCCCTAAGTCGACTTACGAGCTATTTTTCAGATTTCTTTCAGGTTTTCAGGTCGTATCCGTTTTGTTTCGATCCCAGGCTTATATATACTCTTTTAAACTTGTTTTTGATATACTTTTTCATGAGAATATAGCAGTCACCCCTCCTCTCACACCCTAGCCCAAGTATTTGAGTTTTTGGAAGAGTTTGGTGAAGGATTTGTCGAGAGGAAAGCGAGATCTGTGTTTTTAGCAAAGGAAGAGATCTTGCACGCATGTTGGAAGGATCAACAGCGACCTAATAAAAGATTATCTTCATCCAAGCCCATTCTCATAGTTAAATAACTAGTTTAGATGTTCAATATGATGTTTAATATGTGCTTTCATGTTTAATCTTAACCTGTGGTGTTAAAAATCAGATTTTTTATGTTGAAACTTAAACCAATGCTATGTTAGTAATCTTTTCTTGCTATTTATGATAATATCAAGATCATGATCATTAGGGTTTCATGTATTTTCATTTTTAAATCTTTTAAACATGCTTAACTTATGTGTTAACCCTAGCTTGATGCCTAATTATCTTTTCATTTAATTTAATCATGTATAAACCTTAGGCCTGTGATTCCTAAATAGTCTAAACATGTTTAAACGAATTTTTATGCTTCTGTTCATATTTATAATTCATTATACTGGATAATCATGTTGGTAATATATGAGAAAAATTGAGAATTTTGGTTATTTATGAAGTTAATCCTAATTAGCTTTTAATCCAAGAGTTAAATCATGTAATATGATCTTTGTTAATTAGTTTAGATGTTTATAACCTATTTCCTATATTACATGTTGGTTAGAACGAGTTTTTATTTGAGAAATATCGCTAAAAACTGTGAAACGTCAACCTAGAAGTTGACTAAGTCGATTTGCCATAAGTTGACTTATGCCAAGCATAAGTCGACTTACAGGCCTTTTTCTAGATTGTTTCCAGTTTGCTTTTACACTATTTTGAGACGCATTCGAGGGGTTCGAGCCGCACTTTTGTACATGTACATTCACGAATTCACAAGTACAGTATCATTGTACACATGGGTATCCCGAAGAGGATTATGACGAGTTTTGATCCAATTATATTTGAATTAGAGATTGTTTACTCACGGGTATGATATCGTTGATAAGTACAACTCAGTACTACGTGGGGAAGTGCATTGATATACATATTGTACAGGGTATTGAGTCGGATTTTATGAGGCTTGATCTAGCAATTCATCCCGTACTTGGGTGCGATAAGGCTCGTGAGCCGTATTTCTAGGATGCCTATTTGGTAGTCTATCCCGCACTAATACTACGCACTAAGTTGCAATAAGACTAATGAGCCGAGTACACAGTTAGGATGCCGACTTGGTAGTCCATCCCGCATGATACTACGATGAATCATAACTTGCAAGGATTTGCATGATGATGATTTCTTGATAGATTGAGTCCATGGCAGATGCCAGTTATGCATATGACTCACTGCTGATATATATGACCGAGGTACTTTTACTCCTGATAGTTCACCAGAACTATGATGCCGACATTTATTTTATCTTCCAAGTGATTGTGGAAGATATAATATATTGATGCTTTATTTTCCGTATTGCTCTTTTTATTTTCTTAGTTGGAATTGATGATTAACGATTCACAATTTGAGACATATGGTATATACATGAGGGTTTCATTGTTTGGATTATTATGCTCGATGTACAAGTCTCGTGTTGTGGATTTCTAATTTTTAATTTTATTTAGATTGCTTACTCTTAGTCTGGTATTAATGTTTAGATATCTACCACTACTGGACAAAGACCTTTTGGCAACGGACAAATCCATCGCCAAAGGCCTAAAATCCATCGCTAAATGTTTTAGCGATGGAAAAAAATCAAATTCTGTTGCTAAAATACCGTCTGCACATTAAGGGTCCTTAATAGTACTTTTGGCGACGAATTTTCCGTCGCTAAATGTTAGCGACGGGAAATTAGCGATGGTTTTTCCGTCGTACTATTTTTAAAAAATAAAAAGAAATAGGATGTTTCCATTACTAGAGACTCATTAGCGATGGCTAATTTGTCGCTAAAGTTATATTTATATTTTTATTTGATTTTTCTCATGTCTGATTTTCGTCTCCAAAAACACCTTTAGTGACGGCACGTCTATAATGACACGGTCCTCTGATGAATATCAGGGATGAGGCTCTGTTCCCTGGTAGCACCGTGGCCGCACCTAGGAGGTCGTTCGGTACTTGCAAAACAATGAACCGGGTGAAATATAAATCAATCCATATCGATAATAAAAATTAAAATAATAACCGATAAACTATAAAAATCTATTCATACTTTTAAGTTCGACACATCTGCGCCTTGCTTGTTCGTACCTATGCTACGCGATAGGTCGTAAAGCATGATAAGAATCCTAATCCCCCTTTACCTTCGCCAGGATGTAGACTCACTGATCCGTAACAGAAACTGGCGGTAGTGGCGCAGCTTCTACAGCTGCGCTATACGGTTCATATAATAGTTACGCTAACCCTTCACCCTCACTATAACCCTAACCCTAACCTAACCTTCACCCTTGCCCACACCATAACCTTCACCCTCGCCCTAACCCTAACCCTAACCCTAACACTCAAATAACCCTAACCCTCGCCACAACCCCCACCCTCACTCTCGCCCTTGCTATAACCCCCACCCTCGCCCTCTCCCTCTCACTCGCCCTAACCCTAACCATCGCCCTCGCTCTCACACTAACCCTAACCCTAACCCTAACCCTTAACCTCACCCTCATCCTTACCTAACCCTAATCCTACCATTAACCCTAACCCTAACCCTCGACTAACCCTAACCCTCGCCGCCCTCGCCCTCGCCCTAACGCTAACCCTCAACCTCACCCTTACCCTCACCCTCACCTAACCCTAACCCTCGCCTAACCCTAACCCTAACCCTAACTATATTTTGTTTTATTATATTATAATTTTAGCATGATGATTTTTTTTTGTTTTGCAATATCTTATTAGGGTTTGGGTTTTTTTTAAATTTTTTGTTTTGCAAAAAGTAAACTGTAATAATATTAAACAAAAAATAAAATTAATAAATAATAAAATTTTAAAAAAATCTCTCTCTCCCTACATCTCTCTTTCTCTCTACCTTTCTCTCTCGATCGACCGACGCTAGTCGATATTAGTCGGTTGGCCGCCGGCGTCAGCCGTCCGAGAGAGAAGAAGAGAGAAAGAGAGATGTAGGGGGGAGAGAGAAAGAGAGATAGAGGGAGAGAGGGATACCTTGAGAGAGAGAGAGAGACGACAGCGTTGGTGGTCAGGTAGGGCGGCGATGGTGGGGGTAGGACGGCGACGGAGGGTCTGGTGCCAACGAAGAGAAAGGGGGAGGGAGAGAGAGAGGGGAGAAATGAAGAGAGATGGGTAAATGATAGAGGGATTTTGGGGAAAACCCTCTCGGGTGTGGGCTTGCCCAAATTTTTTGGGCAAGCCCGCGCCAAATTTTTTTTTTACTTTTTACTTTTTAGCGACGGAAATTCCGTCGCTATAACTTTACCCTTCCATTGCTAAAAGTATTTTTAATGTTGAAAAAATAACGATGGATATTTTCATAAGGATGATGGGAACAATCTATCGCCAATAATTATTTTTTTGTCGTTATATCCTATTTTGTAAACGGTAATATAGCGACGAAAATATTCGTCGCTATAAGTTCACTTATAGCAACGAAAATATCCGTCACTATATTTTTGTTGTTAAAAATCATTTTCTAGTAGTGTACAATTTGAGATATATGGTATATACATGAGGGTTTTCTTGTTTAGATTATTTTTCTCGACGTACTACATCTCATGTTGTAGGTTTTTAAATATTAATACCACTTAGATACGGGGAAAATGAATCTAAGTAGACTATGCTTAATAGATAGATCCTCCACTCCATCTAGCATCCTTTCCCATGGGGGTGGATGAAGGTAGTCTTACTGTAGTGCTCTGACGCTCTTATTATTATCATTTTTCTTGTTTTTGTTTCTTTTAGGAGGTACAAAGGTACAGAGAGCCGCAAGATGACAGAGTTCTTACATAGTCATCATCACATGAGTTTTAGAGACTCCACAATAGATCTTTATGATTTCATTCAGACATTAGAGTTTTATTTTCATATTGTAAAGGCAATGTGCCTTAATATGATTTTTAGTTGATTTATGTTGAGATATTTTTATTATTCAGATATCAGATATATTTTAGTTGAGACGTGATTTTTATTTATGAGATATCTTTTTCCATATTATGTCCATTGTTTCTATTTCCTTATTATGCTTGTTTTGTACATGTACTTTTATTTGTTACCACTAGAGGATATTACTATGATTAGTGAAACGTGTTTATGCACAATGTGAGTGCATGTCAGGTTTGACATCTCTGATTTTACCTTAGACTATAGCCATGTGTAAAAACAGGGGCATCACACAAACCTCCAAGGAAGCGTCCTCATCTGGGACTGCGTCACTTTGGAGTGGATCCTCGCCAAAAGAGCTCGATGATCCACATGCTTAGATGCCATTGAAGATTGTAGAAATGACAGTTGGAAGAGATGAGCAGAAAAGTTCTGAGTTCTCTAAAGGGAATTTCAAAAAGGTAATAACCGCCACCTTCGTGGTCCTGGTTCTATATATAGGCAGCTGACTTTACAACTGCCGAAATCTAAGCCATCAGATCAAATTCTGGTAAACAACCAAGATTAATTATTAGAATTCAAAGTGGCCTCTCAGAGATCGAGGTGCAACCCGCTTACCTCGAATAGTCCACAATCTGCCAAGAAAATCGGAGCTATGATAGTCAAAAAGAATGTGCAGTGATTTTAGGCATGATAATCCGAAGGGACCTTTTAGTTTTCATATTTAATGCACCCACGTCCATCCAAAGCAACTTTTATTTCACTCGGACCCGGCTAAAGCTGACTCCAAGCGAAAGAGGCAAACTGTTATGGTGTTTTCAATCATTTGTGTACCCCTTTGCTAGCAACAGATAGATATACTTCTACATGCAATGCCCAATTAAATTGGTGGCCCAAGACCAACAAGGGTTCTAACTTAGCTGACTCGTCGAGTTGACATTCTTTTATGTCGACTTGAAAGGTGGTACTAGTCAACCCTCTTGTCGAAGACGACTCACAACGAGCCCACTTGACCTGCTATTTGCCTTCTGATGATGGCTCGAAAGGTGTTACTTCTCGGCCAAGCAAAAGGACTTCACCCTCAAGCTCCCCCACTGACAACGTTGATGTTGCATTTAATACTTGGCAGGTGTCATCATGCCTCTAGCCCCGATAGTCTTCATGACTCATCAGACCATGTCGGCACTGTTATGCCTCCGATCACTTCACATTTAATGCTGAGGTCATCTCTCCACCGGTCGCTAATCGACACTTGTAAAGCAAGAGCTGACTCAATCGCCAACCCATGCTTTTTCATTGTCATCCTATGCTCAGCCACAATGACGCTTCTACTCTTTCGGCACTACTATAAATATAGGTACTATTCTAACTTACAAAAGGTTCACAAATCCGATCTTCTGATATAGATCTGCAAATTTCTACACACACAATAACTCTCACAGTTCTTCACTTTCCACACTCAAGCTAACCAGCTAACTTAATCGTCGGAGGAACTACGGAGGAACCAGTCCCCGTCCTCTCATAAGTTTCTATACGTGTTGACTTTTCAGCCACTCAACTCAGAACTAGATATTCAGGGAAGAAATCAGCCCCCACATTAACTTCACCCCCATCCAACCATGGATTTAATTGACTGTGTGGTCACTTAACATCAACAAAAATTAAAAAAATAGTGTAAAATTTAGGGTATCAGAATGCCAAAAAACTTTGGAGTATTAATGATTAGAAAGGCCTAAATTTTAGAGTGCCAAATTGTAAATAACCCTTAAATAAATATTAGATGAGGGTATTTTGGTTATTGAGAGACGAAAATGCAATAACCTTATGATTCGAGGGACTAAGGATCAATTTCATAGATTTGAGGGACTTACATGAAATTATTGAAGATTTAAGGAACTAATATCTAAATAGCCCATTTTAATAAGCCGATAGTTTTGCTGCTCCCAAAGGAGCACCGACGACAGTGTAATTTCTGGCCGTAAATCTCGCTCTCTTGTCTTTCTATTTTGTAGTAAGCAGTTGAATAAGATGTTTGACATCTATTTAATAATTTAGTAAACTTTTTTTGTCATACTTATATTTAGTCTTCACTTCATCATCTCATCTCCCAGTTGTTAATTATTTCGATGATATTTTTATAAATTTGTATTTAATTATTTGTCTTTCTTCTTCTTCACGCTCTACTCTGAAAATTCTTTTTATGTGTTATTCAGTAAACCCCGTGCACAGTTCTATATATTATCTCATCCTTTATTTATAACAACAATCTTGCCCTTCATTAGTAGTATTAGTTGCAATTTTTCAATTGCTTTCTCATTTTATTTTTTTAAATTTTGTATCTAAATCGTGAATAGCACCCACCTGGGACACCACTAGCATGTTCAACATCAATCTTAACTATGACCTCGATGGTTGCTTGAAGAAAATAAAAATAGAAAGAAAGAAATTGGGGAATTATGTTGAATATAGGAGATGAAATCTTAATGCTTGATTGAAAAAAAAAAGAAACAAATAAATTCTAAGAGTCATGTTGAATAGAGAAGAAGATTGAATTATCTTTGCTGGTTTTTATTTAAGAAGATATGATTTCAGAACTGGTGAAATTAGTGAGGCTTGTCCACCATGAAAGGATGGGTCCTTTGATTTCTAGAGATGAAATTTGATAATAGTTTGGATAGGGATGATGTGTATAACAAACACTTATTTTACCCTTTTAATTCATTAATTTTGACCTAGTTTCAGTCATGTCAGTAACGTGGTATGAAAGTGGGTCGAAATAATAAATTATTTTCCTATAAACTTCACTAGATTGAGAATCCGTAGAGTTTATAGGATAATTAAACTCCACAAGTTATCAATCCCGTCAAGTTTTTATAGCATAAAACTTCACGGGGTTCACAATTCTGTGAAATTTATTTGATCATGCAAATTCCATGGGATTGAGAATCTTGTGGACTTTAGCACACTACTAAACTCCATGGGATTGTTGATCCCATAGAACTGCAGACAAACCACAGAGAGCGAGCACTCTTTACGAGTTCCTACCTGCAACTCCACAGAATTCTCAATTCCATGGAGCTGTAGACCCATAGAGACCATGCACTCTCTGTGAGTTGCTGTCTACAACTCCACAGGACTGACAATCCCATGGAGTTGAAACTATTTTGTAGGACCCACACACTGCTCTCTATATTTTGATTTCTCTCTCCTCGACTCATCTCTCTCTTTCTCAATCTCATTAAGGCTCTTCCCTGGGGTTTGTGAACTTGAGATCCTCTGACCCCCTTGCTACACTCTAACCATCACCGTTCACCATCCCCACTGCCACCGACATAAGTAAAAGTAGAAAGTTCATCGTAGTTCACCGGATTTTATTTTTAGGGTTTGACATATTTTTGGTAAATTATTTAAACTTTTGTGGAATTTTTATTTTTTATATATTCTCTCTATTTCACCCCAATAGATTGTTTTAGTTTAAAATTTGGATTAATGTTTGTTTTTTTTTGAAAATTTGTATGCAACTTGAAGGAAAGTTAGGGAAATTTGTGTGCAATTGAAGGGGGAAAAGGAAACTAATGTAAACATTAGTTTATTGAGTTGATACTGTGAATTTGGATTAATGATGTGAGTTTTTAGAAAATTGTATGAAATATTAAGGTAACATTAGGGGGAAGTTCTAAAAATTAGGAAATTGAATTGGTCAAGGTTTTAGATATTATTTTTAGTATTCTTCATGTAATATTAGTAGATGTTGAATTGTTTTACTCCTAAGAGGTAATGATGAACAATCGATTCTTAATACTTTGTTTGTATGATGACAATATTAACTATCTTGGGAATAATATGCTCATATATGAATAAGGAGTGATGAAGCCGTTGTTTATATCCAAGTTATGTATTTTCGATGGATTGATTAATGACTTACAAAAACTTACATTGATCAACCCATGTGAGTATCACCTCAATGTGATTTACAATTAATCCCTTAACGATGAACAGAACAAGCATTGTTCAAATCTCAATGACTACGATATGAGTTTCATCTTCCTATTGAACAATGAGAAACATTCTGTGAAACTGTTTATTGAAAAGATTCAGTAAAATTTGGGTAAAGTGGTTAATCATGATGGAGTATATTCTCGCATGTTGGAGGACCTTGAAGTTGACTCGATTGAGTTTTTGTCTCCGCAATGAGATATGAATTTGACACAATCATAACACTTGAGTGAGTCTTCGCTTATAGGGACTTCAAATGCCTTTGCTGATGATGATCTCCATTAATATGTAAGGTCTTCCACTAGAGTGGTGATAGAAGAGGATAATGCAAGTGTTGAACTCGAGGATGATGATGAAGAGAACAACTTACAAATTAACAGTATGGCATATTTGACCAATTGAAATGAATGAGAACACTAATTGATTGACCGATATTATTCTAACAATGAGTATGTTGTGTTAGAGGATCACCCACCCGATGAATTTCACAGAGAGGAATGGATTGATTAATCAATAATGGAAAATATTCATATTGTCCTAAGTTTAAATGATGATACATAAGGCGATGACTTCACCTTAAAAAAGTATGATATATTTTGAAAGCAATGAGAAGTCAGTTCATACTATTCATTTATGGTCTATCAAAAAAATGTCAAGTTTAAGCAAACGAAAAGCAATAAAACAAGCTAGAAAGAAGTTTGTTTCTATAACAAAGAGGGTGATCAAGAAGATATTGGTGCTTGTCATGATGAAAATGCAAAGTGTTCATGGAAGCTTAATTTCATGCTTTGGGTTAAGAGTGGGTGGAAAATTTAAAACAACACACTACAATAGAGCTCACGCATGAAACAATCCTCGATTGCAGTTGAATCATAAATATGCATCCATCCCTTTCATATATTGATTGATTATACCTAAACTAAGAGAGGATCTCGATCTAACCCTAAAGAATATTCTCACTTTAAAGTGTAAAGTGACCAACTTGGATGCATCATACATCAAATTTTGGAATGCTTGGAGGAAGCTGATGACAAAAATGTTCAGAGATTGGGAGAAGTTTTATGAGATATTACCACATTATCTTGAAACATTAAAGAAATCTTGGGGCAATGTAAGAAGTTTTATCAGAACCACTTGACAACATAGATAGACAATTCATGAGAGTATTTTGGGCATTTGGCCCAAAACATTGCCATTCTATTCTTAGCATTGACAACACATATTTATAGTAAATATAAAAGCGTATTGCTCATTACAGCTAAAGTAGATGCAGATGACGGTTTATTTTTTTAGCTTTTGCAATTATTGATGTTGAAAATATAGACAATTGATTATGATTTTTCACGTGTATTAGTATGCATATCACCACAACACCATCGATGAAAGAAAATTTCAAGTGTACTAGAAAGTGGATTTCCATCACCACAACACCATCGATATTGCTTAAGATATATTAGGGATAACTTCAAGAGGAAGTATGGACAAGCGCATATCCAAAATCTCCTTTAGCAAGCTAGATGTGCAACGAAAAAAATTAGTGTATGAACAACTAGAAGAGGAAATTAAGTCTATTTGCAAGCTGCACATGATTGGATCAAAACTAGTTTGGGTTGAAACAATGTCAAAAGGTGGGCCTTATATAAAGATGGCTAGAAACAGTTTTGTATGATAACCATAAACTCCTATAAGAGTTTCAATGATGTGCTTAGGGGATATCGTGGTATGCTATTTCATGGTATACCAATGCAGTTATTAGTTACAAACATATTTTATAGACTTAATAGATTCTTCCTTAGATGATGTACACTTAGAATGAATATAATATAGGAGTTGGCCTCGAATGTTAAAGGCATCTTAGTGGATTGAATTGTTTATGCTAGATCATGTCATGTTATTAAAGTCAATTTTAACGAATGTAAGATCATTGAGGGATTCTCACATAGATAAAGTCATTCTTACAAAGTCAATATGCTTGTGGATCTGTAGGTAGTAAAAATTAACTAGGTATCAAAGCCCACCTCATTGGCCCCTCCTGTTAATAGCTTGGACTTGTCTGCATTCAGCGAGCCCAGCAAAGCTCGCCTGCAAGCACGAGCAAGCTCGCCAACACGCTCTGCTCGCTAGTACGAGCCAGACGTTGCCTGTTTGTTGAGCTTGCCCGTAGAGCTTAACCTCACCTGATTGTTGAGCTCGCTCATAGAGTTCAACCCCGCCTGTTTGTTGAACTCGCCCGTAAAGCTCAACCTCTTTATTTGTTGAGCTCGCCCGTAGCTCAACCTCGCCTGTTTGTTGAGCCCGCCTGTAGAGCTCAACCTCGCCTCCTTGATGAGCTCACCTGTAGAGCTTAGCTTTTCCTGTTTGTTGAGCTTGCCCGTAGAGCTCAACTTCGCCTCCTTATTATGCTTGCCTATAGAGCTCAACCTCGCCTGTTTGTTGAGCATGCTCGTAGAGCTCAACCTTACCTTCTCATTGACCGCGCCCATAGAGCTTAATCTCTCCTGTTTATTGAGATCGCCCTTGGAACTAAACCACTCCTAATTGTTGAGTTCGCCCGTAGAATTCAACCTCTCCTTGTACTATTGAGCTTGCCTGTAGAGCTCGATCCTACCTGTTTATTGAGCTTGCCCGTAGAGCTCAAGCATCGCCTATTAGCTTGACTCACCTGCATGAATCAAGCTCGTCAAATCATTAAGCTTGCCAGTATGAGTTCAGCCTCTTCTGAATGCTTCGCTCGCCCGCACGAGCCAATCATGCCTGCAGGGAGTTCGCCCACAGGAACTTCGCTTGCCAACAAATGTCAGCTCACATGTTGGAGGGGCCTGCTAGTCGATCCTGCCTGTTCGTTAAGCTCACCTGCAAGCTCACCTGAGCATTCAGACAGCTCGCGAGCTCGATCATAGCTTTGCTAACCTTGCATGAGCAATGCAAGTAGGCTGCTTTCTTGTGGGAGTGGGCCTACCCACTTCCCATTGTTAGGGGAGGGAATGGTGCCCCTCACCCATTGGTGGTCATATCCCACAAATCAAGGGATGGCCCATGCCATCCCTTGCCTATTTAAAGCCATCTTCATCAAACATGAAGGGGGTTGGAGATTTGATATTCAAGTCTCTTCAAACAGAGATCTTCATTGGGATCACTTGCTTGGTAGAACATTCCTAGCTCCTTGCTTGGATTGTTGAAGCAGACTCAATCTAATTTCTCAGATTTGAGGCTTGTTAGCTTTTTGTGAATTCTTGCATCGTAGCTCTCTCCAGGCTCGTGACTTTTCATGCTCGGGTATAGTCAAACTCAATTGCTCCGGATCCTCTATCGCACACCGAAGCTCCAACCGCAACTTCAATCAGATTATCTAAGGGAAGCAAACTTGGCGCAAGCACCGAGGGAGGCATCCTACCAATGCCAACGAACCCACATTAACAAGGGGGGCCATTCTCTCCTCCTCTATTGTAAAACATCGATTATTAGTTTGTAATAAGCCAATCTTATAAATACAAATGACCCATCATCGAGAAGTTAATTTTTACACCCAACAGAAGATAGCGACCATAGTGGGAGAAACCGTTCATTCTGATGAATTTGTAGTGGCACAGTTCGATGAAGTTATGGAAGGAACAACTGTTGAGTCTCTTATGATCGAGTTCGACCAAGCCAAGTATGAAGAATACTTGCCTTTTTCCTCCTCTGGTAGCTATGCATTACGCAAATGCTATAGAGTCACGTGTGTGTCCCGACCTCAAGTGGTCGAGGTAACCATGCATGAGAGCTCTACCCGAGCTAAAGCAGGGGGTTGTATCTCCCCCAGGACAGTTAAGTCTGAGCCGAAAGCCAAGCAAGCGAGCCAAAGGATTGCTCGTTAGGTTTCCAAGCAACCCACACAGTCCCCCATGCAATAGGAGACTGTGGTACGTGTTGGTACGAACCACGCCCTAACCGTCGACATGAGTCTCCCCCTCTCCAGAAGAGCCTAACAACAGTGATGATAAGCTCTCACCCGTCAGGGAGCCCGAGCTTTCACTTCCTATGATGGTCTGAACTACTATTTAGGCCTAAGAAGAGCCAGACAGGAATGCAAAGTTCCCAATGTTGGCGGATTGAGTCGATCAGGCGAGCCTACCTATCCAGGCGGGTTCCCCCACATTGGAAAAGTTCCCAAAATGGGTGAACTTAGTGTTCTAGGTGAGCCTGACACTTCAGGCAAGCCTCACTCTAGTAGCCGAGTTCCCTATCTGGGCGGATTTAGCAACTCAAGCGAGCCCACCAAAGCAGGCGGGCTTCGCTCTTCAAGTCGTTTGGCCAAATAAGTTGAGTTGCCCAGATTAGGCAAACCCCATGATTCAAGCGAGTCATGCCTTCAAACAGGCGAGCTCCACACAACAGGTGAGCTTTACCCCCCAAATAGGAGTGAGCATGCAAGCAAACCCCGGTAGGATGGTCTAAGAACCAGCTTTAGCCAAAAAGGAAAAGCCAGAACAACTCAAGAGAGCAAACCTCTCCTGATTGAATAGACAATGCTAGTTCACCTGCAGTTGTCTAAAGCTTGCTCAAACTTCGGACCACATTTGTCAAGGCAAGGTTGCCTGAATGAGCAGTCAACTCGAGCTCGCTAGCAGTTGGTTGAAGCTCGCCTAAACTCAAGACCTCGCCTGTCAAGGCAAGGTTGCATGAAGTCGACACTTGGGAAGTTCCCCAAATGTTCTCACTCTAACTCCCTTGAGTCTCTTTTGTGCAATTGCACATCTGGTCCTTTCAACGCTGGGGGTTGCCACCACTAACCCGTAGGAGATCTCAGGGATCATCTGACTCGCAAATGCACTATTCATGAGGCTAACCCTCAGTGTCATTGCGAGAGGCTCATCCAGGTGGTACTTGCCAACTGCCAGTGCACTGAGGCACCAAAGCCATTAGTCTTAGCAAGGCTTTCTCGATAGTCTCATAAGCCAAGACATCCCCACTAAAGACGTCGTCGTCAGAAGAGGCGAGCCATGGGTGACTTAGAGCTCCCAATAGCCAAAGTCAACATGACAGGGAAAGGTAAAGCTTGGCATTCAGATTTATCAAATCTTGAATATACCCCGGGGTTCAGATGGCCCCCTGTTGAAGAGGGGGGTGTGTACCAACGCACTCATCTTCAAACGGGAACAACTATCCCATTTGATTATGCTCATTTGTCTCCCATCTATGATAACGAAGACAAGGTGTGCTCAACAATAGTGACATCTCAGGCCTAAAGCTCAGCCTACGGCAAGCATGCAAAGGTGTACATGGTGAAGGCCTCCGATGAACTCACTAAAAAGTTCGAGCAGCAGTAGGTAACCATCAACTCTCTAAAGGTGATGATGGAACAACTTCTCAGTGAGAAGAAGAAGAAGAAGAATTCACGAAATCAACGAAGACCCTCGTATGCGTCTAAAAATGCTGATAGATATCCAAATACAGCTCAAGATAAAGAGAAGATCGTCCAAGGATTGCAAGAAATAGCCTTAAGCTGTCTCGAAAAATCAAGACAATGTAGATTGTCTCGCATGCGAGATAGTGTAGACTATCTCGCATGTGAGACAGCGTCAAATGTCTCGTATGCGAGACAACTCTAAAAGGCTCAGAAATTGCTGAAGCAACTGCATGATATATGGCCATTAACCATTAAGGAACATGGGAAACATTGTGGGCGAGAATCACGTCAATAACTACCAAAATAACAGAGTTTAAAACATGGGAAAGTAGTTACAAAACTGTCGAGTAGTCTAGGCTTTCCGAGATAGTCATGGCTGTCTCGGAAGCGTCACGACTGTCTTGGAAGCACAATTTTAGTTATCCTGTTCAGAGGTTATAAATACCCCCCTGAGATGATCCAAGATGACAGATAGAGATCCGAGCACAGAGAGCAGATAGAGCAGAAAAACTTGAGCTTTTGGTGATTCCTTAAGATCTAAGCTTTGACTTGATCTTGAGAAGAGTGTTCATCTTACTTCGATAATATATTCACTGATTTCATTCTTGCTTCTAAATGAAGGAAGAATATCCAAAGCCTTCATGATTCAACCAGAATCTTGTGAATCGGTGGTCCACGAGCTAACGCACTCCCGGCACAGGCAAAGTCCCCACAAAAGCAGAAGTCGATAAACGATTTCTGTGTTATTTTCTAAGAAATTGTAATTTTCTTCTTATTTTGTTACGTAATTCATTGTAAGCGACTAAAGTTTCATGGATTTCTTAATGAGAACAATTTCTAACGAAAACAAACTGGTGACCACAGTGAGAGCCAATGGTCTCGCTACCGAGACCGTCGTGTCGCAGCCGATCAAGATACCGGTTGAATCCACGATCGAGTACGAATTTGACCAAGCAAAGTTTGAGGAGTATTTGTCATCCTCATATGCAAAATCTTCCTTGCCTCGCAAATATAGGAAGATTTCGTCTTCCTAGAAGATCGTGAAGTTTTCCACCTCACCAAAAGCCACAGGTGAAGACTCTCGCTTGGTTGTTGCCGAAAGCTCAACTCGCAACACTTCTGCCCACGATGATTCTTCTCCAGTTAAAGAGTCATTGAATCAAAGCCCACCGGTACTGACAAAGAAAGCTTGTCAGAGGCAGTGTTAACACCGTGCTCGCCAAATGGCTAGAGCCATAGAGCAAACTGATGGGGTTCACTATTTTGCGAACCTAGAGTTGAGAAAATTTGTTGCAGTTCAGCCTCCCTAACGACAAGCCACTCACATCTCTTCTAAACTCACGATGGAGGAATGAATTCTCATCAAAAGAGCGCGATCGACTCTAAAAGAACGTATACAAGAGCGTCACCTAAACGCTAATCGCGCTCACGCCCTCTTGCAACAAAAACAAGAGGGAAAGAAGGAAGTGGTTTCTAAACAACCACCACGGACCAGTCAGGTTTAGATTCCCAAATCCAGACCTAGTCAGAATTCAGGCTGTCAGAATATTTCTTCAAAACGGGACGATCACGAATGTCTCGGCCAACAAAAACTTACTCGAAATACATGCAAACATCTCAATTGAAAATAAGTGCTTGAAGCTCTTTCTTCGGTTCCGAAAATGACTATTCCAAATCCGACTGTTGTAGCTACATCTACAACAAAATTTTGGGTTAGCCCAGATTTGTCAAAATTCAAGGTCACAATGACAGGCCATCTCGGACCTTCATCTGAACCTCAAAACAAAACACCAGTAAAAGAGCGTTTGGGTCCTCTGAAGGAGCCCCAAACAAACTCTTACGCTGGGGGTCGTAAATATCCTCCTACCAAAAAAACAAGCCCAAAGAGAGAAGATACCAATTCACTCTTGTTTGGGGCCTGTAAAAACTCCACACTTGCAGGGGGTGGGATTAAACACATTGTTTTGGATCGCTTAGGGGTAACAACAAGTTATCCTGAGTATAACAATAAAGTTCAAAAGCAAAAGATAGGTTGCTCTGATCATCATGTTGATGAGCTGTACTATCAAACTAAAGGAGGAAATAAGTCACGAAAAAAAGGACTGTTCGAGAAACAAGTCCTCATTGTGTATGTGAGAAACTCATCAAGGTGGTATTGTCGGAATATAACTGTTCTGAATCAGTTTCGCCAAGAGTCTCCGTATTCCAAAGACTATCCACTAAAATGTCCAAACCCAAGCCAAAACATTTCCACAAGAGGCCTGTTCCCCGAAGTCACCATCAATATGACGGACAGAAGAAGACAACGTGTCACCAACACCGATCCAGATTTCTCTCCAAGAGTAAGTGTTGGCCGAGGTCTTTCTCAGAAAATATCGCAAATGCAATTAAGAGCCAATCGTCATAGGGATTAC
This sequence comes from Asparagus officinalis, assembly GCF_001876935.1. Classification (NCBI taxonomy): domain Eukaryota; kingdom Viridiplantae; phylum Streptophyta; class Magnoliopsida; order Asparagales; family Asparagaceae; genus Asparagus; species Asparagus officinalis. The sequence goes on from NC_033794.1 coordinate 60,048,487, forward strand.
AAGAGAATGCATAAAGGAATATCCTCGGAGGATGAACTTTTGGACACTTGTTCAGTGATTACTACTGATGATACAATAGCTAGCACGGGGCAAACCAGAGAAGTGCTCACAATCACCCCTGATCAGTTTGCTCAAATGCTTATGAAGACGGAGATGGAGTTGGCTATCCAACATATAAGAGAATTGCAAGCTCAACAGATTCAACCTCCTGAATCCAGTCTGTGAGCTGAATCCAGCCGTCACACTCAAAATATTGTAGATGACAGCGATCCACAAGTGGATGAATTCATTATGGCTGATACACCTCCCAATGATAATAAGACTGGGGGTGGTTCAACGGATCCTCCTAACAACAATATTGGGGGTGGTTCAATTGTACCTCTTAATAACACTGGGAGTGGCCCAATTATTTCTGCTCAACATCACTCAAAGAGAGATGAAGATGAAGACAAGAAAATGCAAGACCGTGAAAACAAAGTCAATGCTTTGATGTTCGTTCAGGAAGTAAAGAAGACAGGTATTCTGTGTCCTAATCCAAGAGAATGAGATTTAATACCGTACCCGACAAAATTCAATCTGATTAACTTCACACCATTTGACGGGAAGGACTTACCTACTTAGCACTTGATTTATTTCAAGTCTCACTTGGGTGTGATCTCCGGAAATGAGGCTTTGATGGACCGATCATTCATTAGCACCCTTCGTGGGCCCGCCTTCGATTGGTACCGACATCTCAAACCTAGGAGCGTCAACTGCTGGGATGATATGGAAAGTTTGTTCCTCGACAATTTCTTCGATGATGACACTGAAGTGTCAATCGGAACTCTTCTAGATGAGAAACAAAAAGACAGAGAGTCAGTTGATAATTTTGTCAAGTGCTTTCGTAACAAGGCTATGCATTGCAGAGATCCTATCACAGAGGAGTTTATCCTGCAGACATGCCACAACAATCTTTCCATTGATGTCCTAGAAGCCCTCAGGGTCGTGCCTTCAACCACTTGGAAAGAGTTAAAACTACATGGCGAACATGCTGAACGCTTTCTTAAAAGAAAGAAAGCTGAGAGAAGCCAACCGGTGACACCTGCAACCATTGTGAGTGCCAATCAAACGTCACAACAGCAACCCTAGAGGCAACAGAAGACTCCCGATCCGAAGTTCCAGAAGGAGTATTCTTTCGAAGATGATGAAGTTCCAGCCATCTTGAAATACCTCTTCGCTAATGAAAAAATTGAGCTACCACCTATTAAAGATCAAGAGGGTGCTAAGATGATTACAGATCCAAACTATTGTGCGTATCACAGAAGGGTTCTTCATCCCACCAAGGTTTGCTTCGGCCTCAAAAACAAAATTCAAGCCTTAATTGACTCCGGTGTCATAACGACAAAACAAGCTAAATAAGGACACCATGTGACTCTGATGAGTATACGAGTATAAACTGCTTCTCTATGTAACTCCAAAGAGTATAAGAGTATAAACTGTTTCTCCTTTTCCTCCAACGGGTATACGATGTTAAACTACTTCCTTTATTTTTAATAACAGGAAGTTCCTGGAGAATATTACTCTTAATATTCTTAAGGATAACCCAACAATGTGGCCGAATATAATTGGATTTAGATTCGCCAAAGAGCTAGGGATGGAATACCTCAATTCATTCCAATGGGAAGTTCCTGGAGAATACTACACATGGTATTTTTAAGGATAATCCAAAACTGATTCATTATTCAAGGTGAAGACCAATTATCAGAATAATTCATTATTAATCATTATTAAAAACCTCCCACTGTGGCTATTTAATCATTTACAAGATGATTAAAACCCTCCTACTATGACTTTCAGAGCACTCTTTCGTTGAGATGAGATTCAATGACTTCATCGGGTCAATCTTCCCTCATGAAACTCCCACAGAGTAATTGTGGAATGCTTAATGATTCATGGTCCTCCACCATAAAATCTCTCACTGATTAAATTAATTGATGATGAGTCCACAAAAATTCTTCACGGTTGAATTCATTCAATCTCCCACTATGTCTAAGCCTTTAACACTCCCACTGTTAAAGTCATGACATGATATCCAAAATTTCAATCTACTGATCCATAGTGATTATCAAACCCTTTCATGTTAAATCCTAGCCACTTGACACCGAAAACCCCCACCGAATGATTTGTATAAGTCAACATTCTCACTGTTATTTGTACCCTACTCCCACTTCTTATTTGGTCAAGCCTTTAAATAGTTAGGACCAAAACTAAAATCCCCTCTCGATTCCTTCCATGAATGAGAGGACCACTTACAAATTGAATGATCAAATCTTTAAACAGTTAGGATTTTCTCAAACTCCCATTGGTCAAACCTTTAAACAATTATGACCAAAGCCAAAATCCCCTCTCGATTCCTTCCATGAATGAGAGGTCTACAAATTGAATGATCAAACCTTTAAACAGTTAGGATCATCTCAAATTCCTATTTGGTCAAACCTTTAAACAGTTAGAACCAAAGACAAAATCCCCTCTCGATTCCTTCCATGAACGAGAATTCCACAAATTGAACGATCAAACCTTTAAACAGTTAGGATGGTCTCAAACTCTCATTTTGTCAAACCTTTAAACAGTTAGGATCAAAGCCAAAAAAACCCTATCGATTCTTTCTATGGACGAGAGGTCCACAAACCGAATGATTAAACCTTTAAACAGTTAGGATCGTCTCAAATTCCCATTTGGTCAAACCTTTAAATAGTTAAGACCAAAGTTAAAATCCGCTCTTGATTCTTTTCATGAACGAGAGGTCCACAAATTGAACGATCAAACCTTTAAATAGTTAGGATCGTCTCAAATCCTCATTTGGTCAAACATTTAAACAGTTAAGACTAAAGCAAAAATTCCCCCTCGATTCCTTTCATGAACAAGAGGCCTACAAATTGAATGATCAAACCTTTTAACAGTTAGGATCATCTCAAACTCCTACTTAGTCAAACCTTTAAACAATTAGGACCAAAATCGGAATCACCTCTCGATAAATGAAAGGTTTCCACACATTCCCCACTCGGTCAAACCTTTAAACAGTTAGGACCAAAGTTGGAATTCTATCTCGATAAATGAGAAATCCACTTTTAGATTGGATAATCAATCCTTTTAACAGTTAGGGATATCTAAATCTTCTCGATTCTCGGAGTGGAGATCCCACTCTTAGTTTCACCCTTCAGATTCTTGAAGTGGAGATCCTACTTTGAGTTTTTTTGTAGTAGGAGATAGAATATAAAATTCTTCCTCTCCAGCATCGGGTTCATCTTTACCAACAAAAAAAAGACCAGAAGATAGAATATAAAATTCTTCCTCTTCATCATTGGGTTCAAATCTCCAAAGCTCCAACCTTTTTTAGTCTTGAGCCTTTAATCCAGCAGAGTTTCTCCTTAAAAGTTCCACCAAAAGTCCAACCCTTAAACAATGAGCCCTCCTTCTCTATTTATAGGCATCTCAATCCTGATCTGGACTCAGATCTGGGCCCGGATCTGGGTGGCTCGGCCACCTAGGTGGCTCGGTCAGCCACCTAGGTGGGCTCGGCCACCTAGGGGGCTCGGCCACCGAGCCACCTAGAAACAAGGGTTAGTTAGCGTAGAGATCACGCCCTCATCAATTCTTTAACCAACATCAAACTTATCACAAGACAAATACGTTTCATCGGGACTTAACAAAGTAATTTCCAAAACTCTCAACGAAATCACATTTTAAACTTTACTTACTATCACAAGCGTCACAAGTCAATGATAGCCATCCTATCCAATTCTCAAGTCAAAGTAGAAAAAAGAAATTCATGTAGCTAGCTATAATCCAAAAGTAGTAAAATTAAGACTTTCAGGTAGTTAAATTGGTAGACCTCACTTTAGGGTATGTGGACTCTCAATCTCTCATATGTTTAAGGATAAGATTATGTCGCTCAAAATTCTTCCAAATGGATGTATTCAATCCATAGGCTTGCATCTCATCTCAATTCTCCGCCACTTTGAAAACTAAGGCATGTAATAAAATCATGAGGTCTTTTATTTGGTTGTAATGGGAATAGGGTCAAAAGGTAGGATAGATATTTGGATTGTAGTTGAAAGCATATCACTAGTGGAGCGATAATTGAAAAAGATTAGATCTCAATGTAAGATCAATGACATCCACGCAAACTCCATCATCTATCAAAGAACTTCTTCCAACTAGTCCTCTTACACTACAAGAAATACAGTATTTAACGACCAAAATTAGTAAAGGGGTTAGTTGACCATCGTTAATGTGAATATAATAACGACGGGTTTTTAAAGCCTTCGTCAAGTGATTACAAATATTATAGGAATGATGTGAGATGGGTTTTTAAAGCCTTCGTCAAGTGATTACAAATATTATAGGAATGATGTGAGATGGGTAACGGTTTTCTAGTCCCTTCATTAATTTGTCAAGTGATTACAAATATTATAGGAATGATGTGAGATGGGTAACGGTTTTCTAGTCCCTTCATTAATTTATTCCTAATACCGTCGTTATTGGGTCTTATTAAAGACGAAGGGGTCCATTACCTTCATTAATCTTAAGTCCCTAATGAATAATGATAATAGGAATAGTAATTAAAATTAATATAAATAACCCGAAACCCAAATCATATTCTAACCGCAACTCTATTTTTATGTATTTAACTAAACCCTAAATTAATTTTCATAACTACTAAATATATCACATTTTATTAAACAGTAACGATCTGTGCCAACGCCACCGCCCTGTGCCAACACCGAATTAATCTTCGTCTTCAAACTTCACCGCCGCCCTGTGCCAACGCCGCCCACCCCAGCGCCGCCTCTGCCTCAGCCCGCCCCAGTGCCCCCGCTGCTGACCCTCTCCGCCACTGCCGACCCGCGTTGGAGATCGTCGCCGCCCGCGTTGGAGATCGTCGCCGCGTTGGAGATCGTCGCCTCGCCGCCCCGCCGCCCCAGCAACGTCGTCGCCGCCCGCCCAAGCTCGTCGCCCCGTCGTCGGCGTCGGCCCAGCACCGCTTCTACATCCACGCTTGCCTCGTCGTCGCCACCGTGAAAAGCCAGCGACTGGAACTTGTAGTTTTGTAAATTTACACTCAAGTCCCCTATAGTTTATCCTACTTTGCACTTTTGCCTTAAAATACCTTTTATTTAAAAGTACCCTATAGTTTTGTTTGATGTAATTTCACTTGTGAATGTGTGATGCACCATTAAACAACATCTGATTTATAGACACCTAGCTTGGGTTTATACATTAGCTGATTGATTCTTATTTGAACCTTTGTGGAGTTTGTGATTTCAAGAATGTGAAGATTTCCATGTTGAACTTTCTTTCGACTTTTTAACATTTGAACTATCATTACATCAACAATTGAAAGAAACTCATGTTTGAACTAATGATAGCACCTCCGAAAAGAAACAACTATGTCACTTGCTACAGTAATCCTACTTGTCCCCAGAGACCTGTTTTTTCTACCCTAGTGAAACTTGTGTTGATTGCTTCGTATTGCCTAATTTAAAATTAGCATATGCATGTCCATTCTGTCTACCATTGTCTAGTACAGGAATAATTAATATTTATTTGGTTCTCTGGGCTGGCCTAAAGTTTGACCCTCGAAAATAAAGCTCACTTGAGATACGGGCCCAAATGTAACAACCCTTGGCTGATTTCATGCCATATATATTTATCAATTTAATAAAAAATATGGTTTAGTTTCATAATATAAATTTTACTAATAATTATGCTTTACAAGTGGGAGTGTTGTGGTTATTAATATGTGAGTATAATCCTACATCGGATAGGATAATAAAGATGAAAGTGAACCAATTAATCAATAAACAGTTTACTTATTATTCATTCAGCTATTCGATCATATTTGATTCGCTATCTCATTTGACAGTAAATGCATAGCTATTAGTTATTCAGTTCATAAACAAATTGAAATTAACTAAATGTATTTTGGATTTGCTTGGTCATTAAATATTCGTTCAAATTGAGACATAAGCTTAAATGGAAAAGACAATTTAGAGGGCAAATTAGTAAAATGATGCTTTGGAGGGGATATTTGCAAATATATACAATGCTTGTTTGTACAAATAAAATATAGTCGATATTTATTGAACCACAATCTAATTATAAACTAATTATATTGTTTTTTTTGTTTTGTTTTATAGAGTCGAATATCCAGCATTAGTACATTGCTTGGAAATGGCACCGAATAAATATTGGATGGACCTAGTAGATGATGATAGACTTGATCTAAAATATGTAGAAGGGGTTGATAAGTTTTTAGACTATGCATATGAGAAGCTGTTTAATGGTTTCAATCAAAAGAATGGCAACTTTGAAATTCGATGTCCATGTGTTAAATGCAGCACTGTGAAGTCTGGTAATCGTGAGTCAGTAAAGACCCACTTGATTGTTCATGGAATTATTAAAAACTACAGTCGTGAGTCAGTAAAGACCCACTTGATTGTTCATGGAATTATTAAAAACTACAGATTTTGGTGTCATCATGGTGAAAGACAGGGTGAGTCCATATCGGAGTTTGATGAAGAACAAGAAGAAATGACAGAAGAAAGACAGAGTGACGATGAAATGCAAGAAATGATTGGAGATTTATTTCATAATTCAACTGACGTTGTTGCACCTGATGCCACGTCGAGTCAGGATATTCTTGAGCAGGAACCAGATGGACATGCAAAAAAATTCTACAGTCTTTTAGGTGACTCCGAGAAACCTTTGTATGAAGGCTCTAAATGTTCAAAGTTATCTGCTTTAGTGAAACTACTTCACATAAAGAGCCTAAATAGGTGGAGTAATAAATCATTCTCAATGTTGCTCCAGTTTTTGAATGAGGATCTATTGCCAGGGGAATCAACACTGCCTAATTTGTATGACGAGGCAAAAAAATTAATCCGAGACCTTGGCCTATCATATGAAAAAATTGATTCGTGTCCATTCTCTTGCATGCTGTTTTGGAAAAGTGAAGAAGGTCTTGATACGTGTCAGAGATGTGGTGCTTCTAGATGGAAACTTGATAAACATGGAAAAGAGATCAAGCGAAAGGCAAATGGTAAAAAAAATACCACAAAAGACATTGCGATATTTTCCTCTTAAGCCACGATTGCAAAGGCTTTACATGTCTTCGAAGACAGCTTCTGATATGAGATGGCACCATGAAAGACAAGTTGAGGACGGAGTGATGAGGCATCCAGCTGACTCTAAGGCTTGGAAAAACTTTAATGAGCTACATGAAAGCTTTACCGAAGAGCCCCGAAATGTTAGGCTCGGTCTTGCAAGTGATGGTTTCCAGCCTTTCACAAATTCAAAAGTTTCTTATAGCATATGGCCTGTTTTACTTGTACCATATAACTTACCACCATGGATATGCATGAAGCAATCCAATTTTATTTTATCTATGCTCATTCCTGGTCCAACTGGTTCTGGAGATGCTATTGACACCTACTTACAACCATTGATAGATGAACTAAAGGAGTTATGGGCCTCAGGCGTTCGAACATATGATGTATCTCTAAGATAGAATTTTATTTTACGTGCAGCACTAATTTGGACTATTAATGATTTTCCTGCTTATGCAAATTTATCTGGATGGAGCACTAAGGGGAAATTAGCATGTCCTTGTTGTAATAAGCACACTCACTCTATCAGGTTAAAATATGGAGGCAAGCAGAGCTATATGGGGCATCGTCGCTATCTTGATGAAAATCACAGTTGGAGAAAGGATAAGAAATCATTTGATGGCACTAGGGAGAGAGGGTATGCAGCGCCGAAGCTGACCGGAGATGACATCCTTAAGCAGGTGGAAGATCTTATAGGGATCACCTTGACCAATCATCCAGAGAAGAAAATTAAAATATCACACGAAAGACGGGGAGATAATTGGAATAAAAAAGTATTTTTTTTTTGATTTGCCATATTGGATAACTCTCTTATTGCGACATAATTTAGATGTCATGCATATTGAGAAGAATATTTGTGATAGTCTGCTGGGAAGAATCATGAACATTAAAGGAAAGACAAAGGATAATATCAAAGCCCGTCTCGATTTACAAGCAATGAGTTTAAAACCGGAGTTACATCCAATCCAGAGAGGAGATAAACTTGTGATGCCAGCAGCTTGTTATACTTTATCCCAAGAAGAGCAAAGCAAATTTTGTCGATTTCTAAAGGAGTTAAAAGTTCCAGATGGATTTTCATCCAATATTTCTCAATGTGTAAACCTTAAAGAGCGTAAGATTTTGGGGTTAAAGAGTCATGACTGTCACATTCTTTTGCAGCGCTTGATTCCTGTATCGATTCGTGGCCTTCTTCATGCAAAAGTGTGTGAACCAATTATTGAACTTTCCATATTCTTCACTATATTATGTGCCAAGACATTAAGGATGAATGAACTTAAGCAAATTGATGAGCAGATTCCACTTATGTTATGTAAGCTTGAGAAGATTTTTCCACCTTCAATTTTTGATGTTATGCTGCATTTAGTAGTTCATTTAGCATCTGAAGCCATACTTGGAGGGCCTGTTCGATTTCGATGGATGTACCCAGTGGAGCGTCAGCTTTATACTTATAAGTCATATATCAGAAATAGGGCACGTTCAGAAGGGTCAATTGGTGAATGATATATAGTAGATGAATGCATGACTTTTTGCTCAAGATATCTAAAAGGCTTTGAGACAAAGTTTAATCGCCTTGAAAGAAATTATGAAGATGACAATAGAGAATGTAATGAAGCACAACTATCTATTTTCAGACATAGTGGGCGGGCATTGGGTGCTGCCACCACCCGCTACCTTGATGAACGTGAGTGGTTGCAAGCTCATATTTATGTTCTAAAGAACTGTGATGAAGTGCAACCACACATTGAGTAAGTCACTAAAGTTTAAGATTCTACTAATAAATTTACTATAGTTAGTCAACGTTAATCATATTTATGATATTTTAATATAGGGACTACAATGAATTCGTGAGAGAACCCACAAATCACTATGATGATAAAGATTGGGATAAGAACTTTATCGAGTGGTTCCAAGCTCTAGTACGTATATATCTTGCCTTATTTTTTAAATATCTTGATTGGTTCATTTTATTACATGTTCCATGACTTGATCATATTTTGGTTTTGTTTAGGTTTATCAGAGTTATCGAGAAGATGATGACTTAGTTTCACTATCTCGTGGTCCAAGTAAGATTGTTAAAAGTTTTACTGGATTTGTCATAAATGGACATCGATTTCATATAGAAAGTCGAGATAATTGTTTGTCAACTCAAAATAGTGGGGTTGCAGTTGTTGGTGATGCTGGTGATGGTGGAGATATAGATTATTATGGTGCTTTGGTTGAAGTTGTCGAATTAGAGTATCCTGGTAGAAGAAAGGTTGTTCTATTTCGTTGTAAATGGTGGGATGTGCACGGCAAAGGAAAAGGGACCGCTTTGAAAGAAGACAAATATGGATTTATCAGTATTAACTGCCGACACTTGCTAAAGACGAATGACCACTTTATACTTGCTGGCCAAGCATCACAAGTTTTTTATGTTGAGGATATTGCCAATGAAGGTTGGCATGTAGTTCTTAAAGCACAACCTCGTGATTCTTATGATATGCCACTATATACAGATGATTGTGAGATAACAGACGATGGAGTTGAAGCTTATTTGCAAGATGAATCATTTGATGCTCAGGCTATTGCATCAACGTCATTGGAAGATGATTATATCAATTTGAGAAGGAATGATATTGATCTAATTATTGTAAATTCGGTCTCAACTTCAAAAAAGAGGAAAAAGACTCAAGCAGAGAATTAGAACGCTTTAATTAAAGAATAGAACACAAATATATTGTGTTATTGAGATAAATTTTAAGTTGTATCTTCACTATAACTATTCCTTTTTTAGACATATGATGTTCTTTTCTTCATATTTTGGATGTGGCTTTGACATTGCAGCAAGTGCTTCTACATTAGTGTATTATGTATTTATTATTATGCTTGTCCTTAGGGATTTCTTTTTCTTTTATTCATTTCTCTTTTGACATTTGTTTTATACATAGTGTATGATACTTAAATTCCTATTCATAGCAGCAAAATGAAAACACAAGAAGTCACTTCCTAAAGCAAAAGGGCACAATTTCTAGCACCCAGGTCATTAATTAGGAAGCGACTTCAAGCACTTGCAGAAAATTCATTAAAAAGGGAACAACTCCGTACTAGTCATGACAAGAACTTGAATATTCAAAATCCAATACAAGATCAAAATATGGGTACAAATTTTAGTGCTGATTCAGAAAACTTTAAAGAGGAGAATTTTGCACAAAATCGCAGGAGAAGTGCAAATACTAACAATGAAGAGAATGATGATTCTGCAGGTGATGAGACTTAAAATTTATTATTATTTCTTTTTTATCTTTCAATTTATTTTTTATGATTGGATTAATAATTGCCCAATTTTTTGCAGAATCAAATAATCATCGAGTGCAAAGTGATGATGTAATACTAAATGAATCTCGACAAGAAGGTATATTCTTTATTAATTACAAGAAGTAATATTTTTATCAAATTTTTTTACCTATATCTTGTTTCTAACATATGATATGATGTATGCAGCTGATAATTCTCATAAGAAGAAAAATCCACCTCGTGGTAATAATAAGTGTCTAAAGTTGAATAATTTGTCACATGGGGAGAAAAAGATCATTACTTTTTATTATAATAGAGCTATTGAGCCAGAATTTTCACGATATCTTGGAATTATTATTCGTGATAGAACTATTTGCCCAGTAGCTGTTGAGAATTAGGCCAAAATACCACAATAAAATAAAGATCATATGTGGGCATCCATTAAGGTACATTGAAAATTAATTTTTTGCAATTGGTTTTTAATTCTTATAAATTAAATTTTGATTCAAATTTGATATAGGATAAATTTGATGCTGAGGACATGGAGCAAAAGAGAGAGTTAGTAATGAGACACTTGCGCGATTTGTGGAATAAGTGGCGTGGTGACATGCACAGGAAATATGTGAAAGAAAATTTATTGCAAGTTGCACTTAGAAATAAACCTACAGAAGTGAGTGTTGATGACTGAGATTGGCTAGTTAAGGAATATTATTTTTCTTCAAAATTTTAGGTATTAATCTCCTAATTTTATTAATTTTGTTCCATGTATATTGTTGGATTGTTGAAATTATCTTTTAATCTTGATGTATAGAAAGCAAGCCAACAAAATACACTTAACAGAGGCAAACGAAAGATGCTCCACCACACGGGCAGCAAATCCTTTAGACAAATTGCGTGGGAATTGGTATACATTCAAAACTAATTTCTTATTTATTTATAACTACTTTGTTTTTTAGTTTGATGTTGTACTCATTTTTATTTAATATTTGAATAAGGGTGGCAAGTAAGGAAATCCACCTGATGTGGCAAAAATGTTTCATGAAACTCGAAAGAAAGCTAATGAAACACTAGAAAATGGGGATCAAGATAAATATGTAAGTAGAATATGTGTTTAAGTTTGATAATGATGCATTATATAGTACTAACATATGAATTTAATTTTTATAGGATGAAATTGTTCAAGTCAAACAAGCAAACCCTTCACTTTCTGACATTGAGATAGTTGAGAAAATCTGGGGGAAGCAATCTCATAGTCACATTACTGTATTTGGTGGTGGGACTACTTTGAAAGATTTGAGAGGACCTCTCCCTAGTCGATCTGATCTGGAAGCACGGGTTATAGAAGAAAAGAGAAAGAACCAGATACTTCAACAACACTTAGATGAGCAGGAGCAACAACAATAAAGGATGTCTGAGTTGGAGTCACAAGTGAAAGCTATGCAAGAACTTTTTTTTAGGCAATCACCTTCATTGACTCCTCAAACTCGAGAACATGTGCAGGACTAGGTAATTATTTTTTGTAAAATCTCTTATATACTTTTATGATTGACTACTTTCACTAAAAAAATGTGATTTTTTACTTAATAAGATAATATTTGCTTAATTGATATTTCTTAATTATGTGATTTTTTTTTAATTTTTTAGGCTATCCATGCAAGATTAGGAGGGGGTAGCTCGAGTCTTCTTTTGACGATGATTAGAGGTGTCAGAGATGTGTCTTCCCCAAACTTTTATTTTAATTTGTTTTAGATAGTTTCATGTATTTTTCTTTGGAACAATTAGGATATTAACTCTTATTATTAGTATTGAATATTTGAGGATGGTGGAATTTTATTTATTGATGTTATTAATGAATGGAATTTTTATTTTACCTCTTATTCATTATTGGGTATTTTTAATATGTTTTTGTTGTGAATCTTAGTGTCTGGTTGAGAATAATATGATAGTTGCCTATGAGTGGAAAATTTATTATTAATGTATATTATAAATTTGTAGTCTACAATGACGGTTTTATAAACCGTATTTTATTCATGAACGAAGGGAAAGCACCGTCGTTGATGGGTTACTAATTACCCATTATGTGGACGTTTATGATGGTATCCAACCGTCATTAATTAGTCTTCAATGATGGGAAAATATCCCCGTAACTAATGGTAACGACGGGAAAATATCCCATCACTGATGGTAACGACGGGAAAATATCCCGTCACTGATGGTAACGATGGGAAAATATCCCCGTTACTGATGGTAACGACGGTGATAATTACCGTCATAAATATTAATGATGGTAATATGTTCCGTCATTATAGACTCTGTAACGACGGGTAGTATATCCCTTCGTGACCCTTTAGCGAAGAGGGCTTCAACGACGAGTGACGAAGGGATTTTTCCCCGTCGTTATCATACAATAACGAAGGTTTTCAGCTCTTTAACGAAGGGAAATCCCTTCGTTAAAGATGTAATTTCTTATAGTGTTAGTATGCCATAATGAATTCTTTTGACACCAATAATTACATGCACCATAAAGAGGACACTTTATTCATCTTTTTTTTTTAATTGAATAAGTTTTTTTGGAAAGAATTATGAAAAGAAAGCAAACACCTACTTTCACACTCCCAAGCTTATACCTCATTACTCACATAACCCGTTATATCATAAATTATGCTCCACTAGCTTAGGGAATGAGTAAGGAATACAATTGGGTTTTGAAGGTTACATATGTGGGTTAAATCAATAAAAATTAGGCTCATTGGCTCAAAGGGGCTAATCAAAAGGAACAATAGTGCATGGTAGGCTGTTTGGCTAAAGTGGACTATAAACAAAAATGTGCCTCAATTACCTTTTATGCATACAAAAGTTATTTGTGGCCTTGAAGAGATTCAATGCAAGTTCTAGTATCCTACACCATTAAAGAATATCACACAAGAAAAGAAAATAATAATTGGATATGTAATGCATCCAATTTCAGGCTCAAGATCTCATTGGTTTTATTTGTCTACCAAATTTAATTTCTCTCTTGTCTCAATAGAGTAATAGTTATGATGCTAGCCACATAAATGCTAAATCCTATAAGACAAGAGAACATTCAAGTCTGGTTCTCCCATATTGTTAACTTGTAATCAAAAGCCTTTGAGAATCAGTTGAAAGGTGGTTTAAAAAGTTATCTAGTCGACTGTCACGCCACACTTCTCAAAATACCCGGGAATCAGAACGGGAGCAAGCCCGCGACATATTAGATGAAGGAGAATAAATAAAAAACATTTCTCCTCAACTTAATATGCTAAGCGTCTAGAAATAAATACAATGCAAAGTCACGAGTCCTCGATCACAATAGCGAGAATATAATGAACAACACAGAATAAAATAATCCATATCACAAGTGAATATCATCCAAGACATAATATTCGTGTCAACATGCCCTTATACATATCTGAATAAATGAATGCTGAAGAAATATAAAATACATTGTTCGACAGAAATAGAAAGGACGAGACTACAAAAACAACTAGGATCATCAAATAAGATAAGATACTGAACTTCGGCCTATTCTTCAACTCTATCTTCTAGGCACTCCTGCTAAGAACTTCCTGGCTCTGGCACATCTCCAAGCTGAACCTATTCTTCCTCTAAGTCTGACGCACACCAGAGAAAATAGGTGTACGTTAGCGTGTATGGCACACGACAAGATCCCACAAAACAAATAGAGCGAACGAAAACCTAAGCGGAAAACGACACGATAACAGAAATGACAAAAGGACGTAACTGGAAAACTAACAAAATCAACATGCGAAAACACTGTAAAACATGATAATCAAAAGGCTAACTGCACACTATAACTGGGTCGAGTACTAGCCATCCTAAATTCTCACTGCTCTACATCTTACACAAAGTCAACGCTCATATTACCGGATAACTGACTGTTCACAAATTCTCTACATGCATCTAATATCGCTACACGAATCGGTCAGAGGACTACATTGTAGAACCCCGTAAATTTTTATATAAATATATGTGAATTATTAGTAAATAAATAATTCTTTTATGATAAATAGCTTGAGGTCATAGATGTACATGATAACAAGTTATTTGAGATGATATGAGAGTATGGGTGTAGAGTTTTGTGCGTTGGTTTTGCAAATAAGTAAAACATGCACAAAAACAAAATTTTTCCAGAAGTCGACACATCAGTCGACTGACTGTATCGGTCAACACATCAGTCGACTGACTGTATCGGTCGACACATCAGTCGACTGATACGCTGATTTCCAGTTTTTAGGTTTCGGGTCTGTTTTGATTTTGGTTCAGGTTTGGGTCGGCTTTAACTGTTCGTATATATTCCCTCTCACCCGAAATCACCCCCCCTCACCTTCAGAACTGAGAAAACCCTAGCCCACTCTCCCCTATCTCAAACCCTAGCCTTGCTCTTGGTAATTTGGGGAAGAACTTGGAGGATTTTCGGCGAAATCTTCACATTGCAGCAAGGGGATCCACACTCTCTCAGACCTAGGAGTTGTTCATCACCCAGAGGCGAGTAACATCTCGCCCAACTCTGCCCCATTTGTTTTTACCCGAATTTATTGACTTTAATGAGTTTTGATTTATCCAAAAACGTATTTTTAGTACAAAGAATAAATCTTTATGGCATATGAGGTGAGGTATTGAGCATCTTAGTTTATAAAAGACCAACAATGTTTTACTAAAGAGATCTAGATCTGAAAAACGTTTGACAAGAGTTATTTCATGATTTATTGATTTCAAAACGTATTAAACATGTTTTTATGTGTTTAAGGATTTTTGATAAATGTTTATATGTGATCTTTCATTCCAGTTTAGTGCAAATATATTGATATCAGTATTATTCATGCTTGGGATTGATGGAGATGAGTTTGGATCAAAGTTTGGGTGAAAAATAACCTGTGCAGAGTTTCTGCAGCTTATCGGTCGACTGATCAGTCGACCGACGGGCAAATTTTCAGCCATCAGTTGACTGATCAGTCGACTGACGGGCTGATTTTGTTTTCTCAGCTTCTCAGTCGACTGGTCAGTCGACTGGTGAGCTGAGGCTGTGATGCCTGAGCCTTATCAGTCGACATATGAGTCGACTGACGTCATCAGTCGACATATTAGTCGACTGATGAGCTGTTTTACAGATTCTTGATCTGTTTGAGTTGTTTTTCAGGGTCGCCTCGATAACCTGACCCTAGCTAATCATGTTAATGACTTATCTATACATGTAGGTTAACTTTTGACACCAGTTTAGACATGTACACCGAGATAAGTGCAAGTTTAGATTATGTATATCTGTCTGCATATACTTTTCACAGTTATACAGTCCTCGTGTTGGACTATAATCCATAGAAGTCCTCGTGTTGGACTATAATCCATTTCAGTCCTCGTGTTGGACATTTGCCACTTATTCCATGTGTTTGGAAACCACAGTATTTAGTTCCTGTATCGAACATATTTCTTAACCCTGTATATGACTTTCTCACAGGAGTTTATGACATGACACTTATGTAGATTATAATATGACATACATGTAAGTTATAACATGATGCTCATATAAGCTATGACATGGCACTTATGTAGATTATAATATGACATACATGTAAGTTATAACATGATGCTCATATAAGCTATGACATGGCAATGTATTTATGTTCTGAGATTAGTTGTATTTCTTTTATTATTGTTTCCTGTACTAGAACCTCGGGTTTAGTGTTTAGGGATTTACAACTTGAGATACAAGGTATATACATAAGGGTTTCCTTGTTTGGATTATTTTGGTCGACGTACCTATGCTCGTGTTGTAAATTTCTAAATACTAAAATCTTCTTTAGTAAGATCGATGATTTTAGATCTATTATGTATTAACTGTATTTTCTTATACAACGAGCCCTGTGCCCTTGGGGTTGGTTGTGATGTTACTCGCTAGCGCTTTGACGCTCATTGTCCCTCCCCCTTTCAGGTAACGAGCCAGGAGCCCGGAGAGTCGCAGGTTGATGGCGACACACTTTAGTGTTCAGCTGTCTATTTTAGCTATGTTTTATTTTGGAGCTCCACTGTAGTTTTGTTAGACATTTGATAATCTTATTCTAGAAGTTGTAAAGGTTGTGTGCCTTATTTCCATCTTGTCGGATATTTTTATTTGAGACTTGTTGAGTATTTCAGTTATCTATTCGGATATTGACTATGTATTTCTGTATGTTGGATGATGAGATATTAATGGGATTACTTTCACTTCATCAGTTACTTCTTGTACTATCTTTTACTTGCTTTTGTACCTACACCTATTGTTGACTCTACTAGATAGATATTAATTATGATGGTGAAACATGTTATTGCACGGTGTGGTGCATAGCAGGTTTGACATTCTTGGTTTCACCTTGGACTACACCCTTGTGTGAACCCAGGGGTGTCACAGTTGGTATCAGAGCCAGGTTCCAGTATCCTTAGGATCATCCTGTGTCGAGTCGTGGAGCTAGGATAGAGTTTCCTAGGATTCATGTATAGAGTCCGTAAGGATTTCCTAGTATGAGTGAGGACGATATATGCGTATATCTCAAAATTTGAGAATTTTTTTATGACAACTATTTTTGTATAAGTTCAAAGTATTTGTGCAAATACTATATGTTGTGAAAATTGTATTATAATACGCTATTTATAGAGGTCCATTTTGACTCATGAAACCTTATTTTTCTTATGATCAGAGAGATGGCAGGACGTGGTAGGCCTCGTACTCGGAGAGCTGGGTAGGCAGAGTCACAGCAGACTCCCTCTGAGCAGCAGCCAGATCAATCTGAGCCTCAGCAGACTCCACCTGAGCCACAGCAAGCTCCTCAGTATTTTGTAGACATCATGGCTCCTCTTATTGCCCGGATGACAGCCATTGGGGAGTTGGTGACGACTCATATAACACCACGGACACCATCACCACCGGTAGCTCAGCAACAGGGGATACCTGCCGTTCCTATCAGAGAGAGATCCCCAGGGATCACACCCGCAGCCATTCCTCTAGCAGTCCCAGATAGAGCCACGGAGCAGGAGGCTTGGCTCCGTATGGTAGAGAGATACCAGAAGATGAGGGCACCAGAGTTTCAGGGATCACCAGACCCCCTTGTAGCCCATAAGTGGAAGGAGGATGTGAGCAACATACTTGACATACTCAGTGTGGATTCAGTTCAGAAGCAGAGGTTGGCAGCCTACAGTCTGAAGGGAGATATCGGGAGATGGTACCGACTTCAGTTTACCCCGGAGCAGAGGATGACCCTCGCCTAGGAGGACTTTATATACTTCTTTGATGGGCAGTACATTTCTTCTGCAGCACGGACTGGGAAGGGGCTCGAGTTGTCCCGATTGACTCAGGGGGACATGTCAGTGGCAGATTTTGAGAGCCGATTCATGGAGTTGCTACATTTCATGGGCATGTGGCAGATAGGAGAGCGTCAGGCTCAGATGTTCTTAGCAGGGCTTCGCCCAAATCTCCGACGGTACCTCGTATCGAGGAGGTTCTATTCAGTTAGGGAGGTAGCTGAGGCCGCCACTTCTCAGGAGATTGAGACTAGCATGTTTCAGAAGGATAAGGAAGGGAAGGGCAAGGCAGTGCAGAGTGGTGACAAAGACAAGAACAAGAGATCTTTTTCTGGACAGTAGCAGCAGCATCAGGGCCCTTATAAAAGGGGACCCCAGCAGGATCAGAGAGCGCATCAGCAGCGCAAGTTCTAGGGATCTTGTTTTAACTGTCACAAGGTCAGGCACAAGGCATTGGAATGTCGTAGTGCACCAGCAGGAGCCTAGCAGGGCAAGGGTCCGAACCAGCAGCAGCGCCAGCAGGGCAGAAATCAAGGCCAGCAGAACAGACTCGAGGCACCGCCAGCAGCTCAGAGGACTAAGGGACAGGTTCAAGCAGTTCAGGAGGTTCCTCAGGGGCAGATTGTCTCATATTCTCCATCTCCAGTAGCAGAGTAGTCTTCAGTCACAGGCAGGGTTTATGCAGTAGTTTCACGTGATCATGGAGCTAGCAGAGCCGTAGTGGAGGGTACGTTCTTTGTGAATTCCTTTCCAGCCCGTATCCTTTTCGATTCGGGAGCTTCGCATTCCTTCATATCGCATGCATTTATGGCTAGACTCCAGCTCGTAGCTCAGCCTCTAGACACCCCTTTATCTGTTTCCACCCCTTTAGGTGAGGTATCACTTCTGGAGAGCGTTTGTAGGAGGTGTACCATCAGTTTAGACGAGTCGGAGTTCATAGTTAATTTGATAGTGTTGCATATGTTCGAGTTCGATGTCATCCTTGGTATGGATTGGTTGTCTTCCTATCATATTAGTATTGACTGCTTTGCGAAGACAGTCAAGTTGTGAGCGTCCGATGGGTCCGAGATGATTGTAGAGACCTATCAGGGCAACCTATTTGCGGAGTCATTTTTGGCGTACATCGAGGAGGTGATGCGACGGGATCAGGGTGCTGAGTTATTGGAGACTAGAGTTGTCTCAGAGTATCAGGATGTCTTTCAGGACATACCTGGATTACCTCGGTGAGAGAGGTGGAGTTTTGTATTGAGTTGCAGCCTGGCACAGCCCCGATATCCCGCGCACCCTATCGTATGGCACCAGCTGAGATGAGGGAGCTTCAGACCCAGTTGGACGAGTTATTAGCTCAGGGTTTTATTCGTCGGAGTCATTCCGTGGGGCGCGCCGGTCCTCTTCGTGAAGAAGAAGGACGGTAGTATGAGATTATGCATAGATTATAGAGAGTTGAACAAGGTCACTATCCGGAATAGGTACCCACTACCTAGGATTGATGACTTGTTTGACCAGTTGCAGGGTGCGCAGTATTTCTCGAAGATTGATCTTCGTTCTGGCTCTCATCAGTTGCGGGTTCGGGAGATGGATATTCCCAAGACCGCCTTTCTTACTAGATATGGATCTTTTGAGTTCTTGGTCATGCCATTTGGGTTGACTAATGCACCCGCGGTATTCATGGATTTGATGAACCGGGTTTTTCGTCCCTTCTTAGATCAATTTGTGATTGTTTTCATCGATGATATTCTCATTTACTCGAGATCGGAGGCAGATCACGAGGAGCATCTACGGATAGCGTTGAGGACTCTGCGGGAGCATCAGCTGTATGCCAAGTTCAGCAAGTGCGAATTTTGGCTTTCAGAAGTCAGATTTCTTGGCCATATCATCAGTAGAGAGGGCATAGCAGTGGACCCGGCAAAGGTCATGGCAGTTCTTGATTGGGAGCCACCGAAGACGGTGACAGAGATTCGCAGCTTTTTGGGTTTAGCTGGGTATTACAGGAAGTTCATTCAGGACTTCTCGAAGATTTCGGCGCCGATTACACACCTTACGAAGAAGGGTGTACAGTTCGTATGGAGCATGGAGTGTCAGAAGGCCTTTGATATTTTAAAGGCTAAGTTGACTACATCGCCGGTTTTGACTATTCCGAGCAGCGACAGGACATTCGTCGTATATACAGATGCATCGTTGGCAGGCTTAGGTGGCGTATTGATGCAGACTCAGAGGGTAGTAGCTTATATCTCACGACAGTTAAGGGTGCATGAGCAGAACTATCCCACTCACGATTTAGAGTTGGCAGCAGTGGTATTTGCACTGAAGTCTTGGAGGCACTACCTATATGGGGTGCAGTTTGAGTTATTCACAGACCATCAGAGTCTGAAGTACCTCTTTTCCCAAAAGGAACTTAATCAGAGATAGCGGAGGTGGGTTGAGTTTATTAAGGACTACGAGTTCGCGATCCAGTATCATCCGGGGAAGGCGAACGTCGTGGCAGATGCATTAAGCAGGAAGCGTCGATCTCGGATTTCAGCTTTGAGGTGTTCACTACATCGGGATCTTATCACTCTTAGCCAGTTTGATTTTAGACCCAAGATTGGAGGAACCAATGCATTTTTGGGAGCTGTGACAGTGCAGCCATCTTGGAGTTACAGAGTTGTCAGAGCTCAGTTGGGAGACTCTTGGATTCAAATCCGAAAGGAGGAGATTTCCAAAGAGCCTAAGACTGATTGGACCATTGGAGCTGATGGAGGTCTACGGATGAAGGGTAGATTGGTTATTACTCGGTACACAGTGCATCCAGGAACCACCAAGATGTACAAGGACTTGAAGAGACATTTCTGGTGGAGCGGTATGCGTAGAGAGATTGCAGACTATGTGGCTAGATGTTTTACCTGTCAGCAGGTGAAGGCGGAGCATCAGAGACCGGTAGGGACACTTCAACCTCTACCCATTCCAGAGTGGAAGTGGGCAGACATTTCTATGGACTTCATTGTAGGGTTGCCGAAGTCGAAGAAGGGGAATGATTCAGTTTGGGTGATTGTGGACCGGTTGACGAAGTCGGCCCATTTTCATTGTAGGGTTGCCGAAGTCGAAGAAGGGGAATGATTCTGTTTGGGTGATTGTGGATCGGTTGACGAAGTCGGCACATTTCATTCCAGTGAGGACTACCTATACTGCCGAGGCATATGCGAGGATATTTATCCGGGAGATAGTTCGACTTTATGGAGTTCCAGACACGATTGTATCGGATCGAGGTTCAGTGTTCTCTTCGCACTTTTGGAGGAGTTTTCAGGACTCTTTTGGTAGCAGATTATCATTCAGCAGAGTTTTCCACCCACAGACGGATGGTCAGACAGAGAGAGTGAATCAGGTGTTGGAAGACATGTTGCGGGCTTGTGTCATTGCCTTTCAAGGGAGCTAGGAGGATCACATTCCATTGATAGAGTTCGCTTATAACAATAGTTATCAAGCGACGATCGGGATGGCCCCGTATGAGGCATTGTACGGGAGACCTTGTAGGTCACCGATATGTTGGGCCGAGCCAGAGGACAGCTTGATGCTTGGATAAGAGCTGGTGAGGCAGACTACTGAGAAGATAGCCTTGATCAGAGAGAGGATTCTAGCAGCTCAGAGTCGGCAGAAGAGCTATGCAGATAAGAGGTGAAGACCCTTGGAGTTTTAGGTTAGAGATTCAGTTATGTTGAAGGTATCGCCTATGAAGGGCGTGCAGCGATTCAGATGACGGGGGAAGCTTGCGCCGAGATATATTGGACCATTCCAGATTTTGGAGCACATTGGAGTTGTGTCATACAGACTAGATCTTTCAGCATCGATGTCTAGTATACACAATGTATTTCATGTTTCTATGCTCAAGAAACACTTGCATGATGAGGAGCAGCAGCGAGTATTGGATGCACTAGAGATTGAGCTTCAGGGGGATTTGACTACTGTCGAGATACCAATTCGTATTCTTGCCAGAGAGGACAAGAGACTTAGAAACAAGGTAATTCCATTGGTGAAAGTTCAGTGGAACCGAGGAGGCATTGAGGAGATTTCTTGGGAGCGCGAAGAGGATTTGCGTCACTACTATCCACACCTGTTTGAACAGGTAAATTTAATTTTTTTTGTTTATGATGTGTATCTTATATGATATTTATACATTTGGTTATATTTACATTTAACACTAGAATGAGAATATTCTCGCTTAATTCTTAATCTTTCGGAACACATGGTATATATATGGGGGGTTCCTTGTTTGGATTTTTCACCCGATGTACTAGTTCCACCAGATTAGGGTTGAGCAGGAATATTACCATTTTAGATCGTTAAGTATAAATATCTCTATATGTTTGTTTGGAAGTTCATGTGGTGAGATGCATATAGTTTCCGAATTTTGAGGACGAAATTTTTCTAAGGGGGGAAGAATGTAGAACCCCGTAAATTTTTATATAAATATATGTGAATTATTAGTAAATAAATAATTCTTTTATGATAAATAGCTTGAGGTCATAGATGTACATGATAACAAGTTATTTGAGATGATATGAGAGTATGAGTGTAGAGTTTTGTGCGTTGGTTTTGCAAATAAGAAAAACATGCACAAAAACAAAATTTTTCCAGATCAGTCGACACATCAGTCGACTGACTGTATAGGTCGACACATCAGTCGACTGATACGCTGATTTCCAGTTTTCAGGTTTCGGGTCTGTTTTGATTTTGGTTCGGGTTTGGGTCAGGTTTAACTGTTCGTATATATCCCCTCTCACCCGAAATCACCCCCCCTTACCTTCAGAACTGAGAAAACCCTAGCCCCCTCTCCCCTATCTCAAACCCTAGCCTTGCTCTTGGTGATTTGGGGAAGAACTTGGAGGATTTTCGGCGAAATCTTCACATTGCAGCAAGGGGATCCACACTCTCTCAGACTTAGGAGTTGTTCATCACCCAGAGGCGAGTAACATCTCGCCCAACTCTGCACCTTTTGTTTTTACACGAATTTATTGACTTTAATGAGTTTTGATTTAGCCAAAAACGTATTTTTAGTACAAAGAACAAATCTTTATGGCATATGAGGTGAGGTATTGAGCATCTCAGTTTACAAAAAGACCAACAATGTTTTACTAAAGAGATCTAGATCTGAAAAACGTTTGACAAGAGTTATTTCATGATTTATTGATTTCAAAACATATTAAATATGTTTTTATGTGTTTAAGGATTTTTGATAAATGTTTATATGTGATCTTTCATTCCAGTTTAGTGCAAATATATTGATATCAGTATAATTCATGCTTGGGATTGATGGAGATGAGTTTGGATCAAAGTTTAGGTGAAAAATAACCTATGCAGAGTTTCTGCAGCTTATCGGTCGACTGATCAGTCAACCGACGGGCAAATTTTCAGCCATCAGTCGACTGATGGGCTGATTTTGTTTTCTCAGCTTCTCAGTCGACTGGTCAGTCAACTGGTGAGCTGAGGCTGTGATGCCTGAGCCTTATCAGTCGACATATGAGTCGACTGACGTCATCAGTCGACACATTAGTCGACTGATGAGCTGTTTTACAGATTCTTGATCTGTTTGAGTTGTTTTTTAGGGTCGCCTCGATAACCTGACCCTAGCTTATCATGTTAATGACTTATCTGTACATGTGGGTTGACTTTTGACATAAGTTTAGACATGTACACCGAGATGCGTGCAAGTTTAGATTATGTATATCTGTCTGCGTATACTTTTCACAGTTACACAGTCCTCGTGTTGGACTATAATCCATAGAAGTCCTCGTGTTGGACTATAATCCATTTCAATCCTCGTGTTGGACATTTGCCACTTATTCCATGTGTTTGGAAACCACGGTATTTAGTTCCTATATCGGACATATTTCTTAACCCTATATATGACTTTCTCACAGGAGTTTATGACATGACACTTATGTAGATTATAATATAACATACATGTAAGTTATAACATGATGCTCATATAAGCTATGACATGGAACTGTATTTATGCTCTGAGATTAGTTGTATTTCTTTTATTATTGTTTCCTGTACTAGAACCTCGGGTTTAGTGTTTAGGGATTTACAACTTGAGATACAAGGTATATACATGAGGGTTTCCTTATTTGGATTATTTCGCTCGACGTACCTATGCTCGTGTTGTAAATTTCTAAATACTAAAATCCTCTTTAGTAAGATCAATGATTTTAGATCTATTATGTATTAACTATATTTTCTTATACAACGAGCCTTGTTCCCTTGGGGTTGGTTGTGATGTTACTCGCTAGCGCTTTGACGCTCGTTGTCCCTCCCCCTTTCAGGTAACGAGCCAGGAGCCCGGAGAGTCGCAGGTTGATGGCGACACACTTTAGTGTTCAGCTGTCTATTTTAGCTATGTTTTATTTTGGAGCTCCACTGTAGTTTTGTTAGACATTTGATAATCTTATTCTAGAAGTTGTAAAGGCTGTGTGCCTTATTTCCATCTTTTCGGATATTTATATTTGAGACTTGTTGAGTATTTTAGTTATCTATTCGGATATTGACTATGTATTTCTGTATGTTGGATGATGAGATATTAATGGGATTACTTTCACTTCATCAGTTACTTCTTGTACTATCTTTTACTTGCTTTTGTACCTACACCTATTATTGACTCTACTAGATAGATATTAATTGTGATGGTGAAACATGTTATTGCACGGTGTGGTGCATAGCAGGTTTGACATTCTTGGTTTCACCTTGGACTGTAGCCTTGTGTGAACCCAGGGGCGTCACATACATGCAATCCGATCTCGTCCTGGTCCGAACTCAGGCAAAGCTCAGGTGATGAAACAGGTCACGGATCCAAGTGGCAAAATAGGTCACTTGGTCTAACAAACCAACCCCAGGACGAAACAAGTCTCTGGTGCGAGTCTGGAAGATAAGTCAACAATCACATTCGATCATGTGAACCAAGACTTTCCCACCCCCAACTCTTCCTGTTCATTCTAAGTCAACGATCATAATCCCTATTAAAACTCGGGTTCACCACCTAAACTCAAGCATCACACTCACACATGTCACTAAGTCTGTTCATAACGCATAAGGCCACTAAGTCATGAACTACTAAGGGTTCTCAAATACAACCAGGAATAATAATAATATGACTACTTCTATGCAAATACATTAAAATAGAACGTAAAACATAAAATGCAATCATAAACAGTAAAACATGCATGCATTCCGGTTTCATTAATATCTTTTTATCCGAATCTCAAAACTACTCATATATAATTATACGCAGCTAATAATATCGAAAATAACTATGGTCAAAAGAAAGCTAAAATCTGTTATCGTTTTTCACATGAAGTGTCGTAGTCTACAACTACTGACACAAAATCATAAATTAATCTACAACCCAAAATAAATAATTCTTCTTGCAAATAATTTCCTTTAAATCATCATAATTATCAAAAATAATTCTTTTTCCAAAAATAATTTAATAACTCAAAATGACCTCGTTTCCGAAACAAATAATTTTAAACTATCTATTCTAATAATTCTTCAAAACCTACCATTTTTTCAAATAAATCATTTTCTCATCATAATAATTCTAAAAATATCTCAACATAACCACTTTTACACAAAATACTTATTCCTTTAAATTACTTATCATAACATTATTATTAATATGATCATCAACAAGCACACACAGTTATCACAATATTCATACAATAACATAATCAAATCAGTCAAATTGAAGCATATAATTAATTCATAATATCTAAAAATTGAAACAATGAGTCCAAGAAAAAGGGACCTTGCCTCGGGTATTGTCAAACAAGTCGATGCTGATGCGCGAGACTACGGGTGAGGCAATGGTGACAAGCGGCTGCGTGGAGATTAATAGTGGTCTAGGGGCTGTCGAATGAGTCGTCAGCGAACGAAGGAGGAGGCGTTGGGCATGGGCAGCGGCGTGGAGCATTGTCGTTGCGG
>NC_033794.1:60074426-60099426 GCF_001876935.1 Asparagus officinalis
ATAAGAAACTTAGTGGACGTCCACTTAAGTTGACAGAAGTTTTGCTCTATATATATATATATATAAAGGAATTTTAGGGTTTTGAAATTTAATTAAAAATAATAATAATCACAAAATAAATTAATTAATTATGTGAAAATTATCTACACATCAAAACGTACCAGTTGTAGTAATATAATCGATAATACACAATAATAGAAATTATACAATTAAATAAGAATAATTAATAAAAAATAAAATTTCTTATATTTAAAGTCAAACAATTATGGGATAATTATCTACACAATAAAATATACCAGTTGTAATAACACAACTGATAATATGCAGCAGTGGAAATAATACAACAAATTATGCAGATAATACGTAATTAATAATACAACTTATTATAGGTAATAATATGTAATAATAATAATAATAATAATACAACATATTATTTAAAGATAATACGTAATAGTATCAATAATATAATAGATTAATTCCAGAAATTTTCATCGTACAAAATTAATTTATAAATATTAATATTATTTAAATAAATATAAAACTTAGACTTTAAATCATAGAAAAATCTAGAAAATCGATAAAAATATAAATACTCTTTTAAAAAAATATATATTTTAAAATACTAAAAAATTATTTTAACTAGTATCAAAATTCACGATCATTACATTCTACCCCCTTAAAATAAATTCCGTCCTCAGAATTAAAATAAGAGTAATGTACGAAAAATCTGTAAGATCCCGTAGATTTTGATCATGTTTATGTACATCAGTAATGGGTTTGAGTGTGCAAATTTCATTATATGCAGCAGAACCATCATATGCGGTTTTTAGTCCATTATATGCAGCAGAACCATCATATGCGGTTTTTAGTCCATGAGTCGACCCATGATTTTCATGAGTCGACTCACGAAATCGAGTCCTGTTGCCTTTTGTTTCTGCTGAGTCGACTCATTATGTTACGAGTCGACCCAGGAAGTCATGAGTCAACCCATGACTGTGATGAGTCGACTCATTGAGAATTTTCCAGTTTTCTCAGTTCGGGTTTGTTGGGTTTCGGGTCGGGTTTTATCCACTTATATATATACTCCCCTACCCGAAATCACCTCATTTCCATCAGTTTTCCCCAGAAACCCTAGTCCCCCTCTCTCCTCTCTAAAACCCTAGGTGTTCTTGGAGATTTTGGGGCGTTTCGAAGGCTTTCTCAGCGGCTTTGTGAGGATTTCAGAGAAGGGATCTGTTCTTCATCATTTCTCAGGCGAGTAACATCTCGCCAAACCCCTCTCCCACGTTTTTAATAGTTTACAATGGTTTTCCATGAGTTTTATTGAGCCCAAGACTTATTTTCAAGTATAAAACAATGTTCTTGTTAGGGTAGATGCTAGAAATAATGTGTTTCAGATTTTAAATCCCCACCCACGAATTTTTGAAGAAAAACCCAGATCTGGAAATATTTCTAAGAAATAAAAACATGAGTTTTCTTTTTGATCAAATGCCCTTTTTCATGTTTAGGGGTAAATTGTTAGATTTAACACATAAGTAAATGTTCCTTATGCTATATGTGAATTTATCTCTGTATCATAGTCTAGAATTGATGGTTATAAAGATGTAGATTAGTGAATTAGAGGGAAGAATCGTGTTGGTGAATTTAACTTGTATTATATGCAGATTTTAGCCCGTAGGTCGACTCACGACTCACACGAGTCGACTCATCAGGTTGAGTCGACTCATGATTGTCATGAGTCGACTCACGAAGTCTTGTTGTGTTGCATATTGTTTCTGCTGGGTCGACTCGTCAGTATATGAATCGACCCATAAGCCATGAGTCGACCCATGACTGTCATGAGTCGACTCACAGAGTCCTTTTCTGATATCAAATGTGTTCTGTTGAGTCGACTCATATTTGAGTACGAGTCGACTCATCATAGTATTTTCTTTCTGTTTCGTTCATGCTTCTGTTTAAATTACATGTTGGGTGTATATAAGTATTTATGTTGGTTAGATTTAGTCCATGCGTTGGACATTGGTTATATTCAGTCCATACGTTGGACATTGGTGAGATTTAGTCCATGCGTTGGACATTGGTTATATTCAGTCCATGCGTTGGACATTGGTTAGATTTAGTCCATGCGTTGGACATTGGTTATATTCAGTCCATGCGTTGGACACTCGTTACTTTCAGTCCATAGGTTGGACGTTTAATTTATATAGTCTATGTTTTGGACACTTAATCGTTTTCAGACATGACACTTATTGTGGCCATGACATGATTACAGTACTTATCGGTAGAGATGGGTTTGTATTCGTTTCCTTTATTGTTTCTTGTATTAGATCTCGGGTTTAGTATTTAGGGATTTACAATTTGAGATACAAGGTATATACATGAGGGTTTCCTTGTTTGGATTATTTCGCTCGACGTACCTATGCTCGTGTTGTATTTTCCTAAGTACCAAAACCCATTGTTGTTAGGATAAATGATTTATATTATTGTGTATTAACTATATTTTCTTATGCAACGAGCCCTATCCCTTGGGGTTGGTTGTGATGTTGCTCGCTAGCGCTTTGACGCTCGTTGTCCCTCCCCCTTTCAGGTAACGAGCCAGGAGCCCGGAGAGTCGCAGGTTGAGGACGACCCTTACTAGTGTCTACTATCCTCTTTTTAGATGTATTTATTTTTGTACTCCACTTGAGACATTTTAGACTTGAGAGGTTTATGTTCTAGAGTTATAAAGGCTGTTTGCCTTATTTCTTGTATTAAACATTATGTACTTTGAGACATGTTGAGCTCTCCAGATCTTTATTATTCATTTCGGACTTTGACTGTGTGCTTCAGCTTATTTTTGATTGATGAGATGTGTTTATTTGAGTCCTATCACTCCATTAAGCAATTGTTGTATAACCTTTTACTTGCTTTGTACTACACCTGTTTTTGATTCCACTAGAGAGATAGTAATTGTGATGGTGAAACATGTTATTGCACGGTGTGGTGCATGGCAGGTTTGACATCTCTGGTTTCACTTCAGACTGCAGCCTTGTGTGAACCCAGGGGCGTCACAAAATCCAAGGACAGAGATATGGAACTATATCCGTATGCAGAGGAGAATATAAAACAATAACGACGTAAGATAAGATATAAGAACGATAACTGAGATTCAGCATTCATATGGATGTAAAAATAAATATTTGTATACTAGTATAAGGTGATATCAAGCAATTCAAGATTAATACATAAAATAATACTTAGTAGTGTATAAAAATTTATGTCATAATATATGCAGTTGTATCACAATCATAAAATATGCTAATATTCAGTACACACGAGACACAAAAAGGTGACAATTATCTTAAAAGAAATACATAGAAAATATAAATATAAGTATCATAATAACATGAATACATATGTGTAATACACGAATCATTCAAAATGTACGGAACATATATCAACATAATATTATTGATATACTATCATAAGACAACACATCAAGGTGTTAAAATATAATCAATAACATAGAATTGGTAAAATATAACAAATATATAGCATACAAAAATATGATATAAAATATAAATACATAATTCAAACAATTGTCAATCACTAGAATATATGGTAAAGTATAACAACTCAACAATATAATTAATTAAAAAAGAGCATGAAGAAGATAAAAGACAAAATGATCTCAACAAAATATAAATCACTCATACGTAAGGAGATGATAAACATGATAAAACACAAAAATGTAAAAACATAATATGAATAACAGATGAATCATATAAAAGCAAAAGCAAAAGAAATATTTTAAAGCAAAACAAAATAGTGAAGAATCAAACATACATATAGTTTAGATAACATAATAGACAACATATAGAGACATGAAAATAATAAAAAATATAAGCAACAATCATGTAGCTATATATTCATAACATTGAAAAGAAGGACAAAAGGAAAAATATCAATATATAAATATAAAACATGATAATAGTCAATTTATATAAAGGGTAAGAAGTACACAGTACACATTATCATGGAACAGAAGATATTTATCACATAATCAACATAATCACACCACAAAATAGATAATTCATAGAACATAATAATAACAGAGTTACAGACAACATACAAATCACTAAGTCAACATATGACAAGTACCAATAATGAAGAGAAATATGTAAAAATGTATTTAGTACTTATAAATGCATCAAATAAAATAGTATCAATATTCTAACAAAAACAAAAAGTTTTGTAGCCAAAGCAAAATCAATAAAAAAATACATATGCTGGAAACCAAATCAAATAAATCAATACAACATATCGTTAAACATATAAAAATTCATACTAAATTACAAAACACAATCATCATCACACAAATATAAAGAAATAAATATTTATAAAATCAATAATCATGTCAGTTGAAATCATGAACATCATTTGTCAATTTAACAAGGAAGCACATATAATCAAACGAATTAAGATTTACACAATCAATAATAACAAGTATTTATGTAAATCCTATATATGCATAAAATAAATCAAGTATATAAATTCAGAATAATAACATAGAGAAATAGAGAACAGAGTCACATAAGTCAGTTAGAATGCAAGAAATGAATAAATCAAAATCAATTTACTATCAATTAATAATATTTGTAAAATCAAAGCAATCATTTTCAAAATGATCAAATAAGTATAGTAATACACACAAAACACACAATCAATAAAATTATATTAAAAAATACAATCACAAAAGAATCCACACACAAACAGATATACACCCCAAGGGTAAGAGTAAGAGAAAAATAAAATGCAAACAATAGTAAAATCAATAGAAAAATAGTAATACAAAGAACGCATTACAGCAAAAAGAAGTATATGCTTGAATATCAAAATAGAAATACATTGCTCTTAGAAATAACGAAACCAATGCGGACATACTAAAGTAATATAACAAGACAAAACTTACTGATAAAAACTATATACTAAAAATGTAAAGGATGAGAATATAGTGCATATGTAGAATATTAAAATCATGAACTTATTAAAAATACTAACAATATATATTAATCTAGAACACAAGTAAATGACAAATGACATGATAGAAAAAGTGCACACATACACCATATAGATATGCAAGATATATTTTAAATACAAAAAAATAATCTGAATATCAGATATGCTATGTAATGTATATGTGGAGTCTAGAGCAATGTAAAACACTTAATAACATGATTTGAACAATTAAAAATATATAAGTAATGGTATATATATTTTAATGAAAAACACACAATATAACAATGTGTATGATACATAAAATAATGTAATAAATAATGCAGAAATCAATACAATTAAATGATATATAAGTAAAATCAAAGAAAATATAGTTGTAAAAATAATAACGTATAAAATAACGACCGGTACGAGGAAAGTGAAATTATACAAAGAGAGGGTAATCGCGAAGCGATGGGACAAGAACCATAAAAAACCCCGGAGTTAAAGAGTGATAAGATAGGGATGAAACAAAATCTATCAAGAAAATAGGATAATGCCTCAAGAATAGTCTCACGGATGAAATATAATATGCGTCTAAATTGCACATTATATTCTTACTAGTGAGGACTCGGGATCGTGACCTGCAAGGGCCACCACTAAAACCTGTCACGCCCCGCTTCCCAAAATACCCCGGAATCAGAATGTGAACAAGCCCGCGACGTATTAGATTAAGGAGAATAAATAAAAATAAACATTTTTCCTCAAACTAATATGCTAAGCGTCTAGAAATAAATACAATGCGAAGTCATAGGTCCCCGATCACAATAACAAAATTATAATGAACAATACAGAATAAAATAATCCATATCACAAGTGAATATCATCCAAGACATAATATTCGGGTCAACATGCCCTTGTACATATCTGAACAAATGAATACTAAAGAAATATAAAATACATTGTTCAACAGAAATAGAAGGGAAAAGACTACAAAAATAACTAGGATCATCAAATAAGACGAGATACTGAACTTCGGCCTATTCTTCAACTCTATCTTCCAGGCACTCCTGCTGAGAATTTACTGGCTCTGGCCCATCTCCAAGCTGAACATGTTCTTCCTCTAAGTCTGACATACATCAGAGAAAACAGATGTATGTCAGCGTGCATGGCACATGGTAAGATCCAACAAAACAAAAAGAGCGAACGAAAATCCAAGCGGAAAACGACACGATAACAGAAATGAAAAAAAGGACGTATAACTAGAAATCCCCCAAAATCAACATGCGAAAACACTACTAAAACATGATAATTATAAGGCTAACTGCACACTATAACCGGGTCGAGTACTAGCCATCCTAAATTCTCACTGGTCCACGTCTCACACAAAGTCAACGCTCATATTACCGGATAACTGACTATTCACAAATCCTCTACGCGCATCAATACTGCTACACGAATCGGTCAGAGGACTACACGCAATCCGATCTCAGCCTGGTCCGAACTCAGGCAAAGCTCAGGTGACGAAACATGTCACGGATCTAAGTGGCAAAACAGGTCACTTGGTCCAACAAACCAACCCCAGGATGAAACAGGTCTCTGGTGCGAGTCTGGAAGATAAGTCAACAATCACATTCGATCATGCGAACAAAGACTTCCCCACCCTAACTCTTTTTGTTCTTTCTAAGTCAATGATCATAATCCCTATTAAAACTCGGGTTCACCACCTAAACTCATTCATCACACTCACACATATCACTAAGTCTGTTTATGACGCACGAGGCCACTAAGTCATGAACTACTAAGGGTTCTCACACATAACCAGGAACAATAATAATATGACTACTTCTATGCAAATACATTAAACTATAACGCAAAACATAAAATGGAATCATAAACAGTAAAACATGCATGCATTCCGGTTTCATTAATATCTTATTATTCGAATCTCAAAACCACTCATAAATAATTATACACAGCTAAATAATATCAAAAATAACTATGGTTAAAAGAAAACTAAAATCCGTTATCGTTTTGCACATGAAGTGTCGCAATCTACAACTATTGACACAAAATCATAAATTAATCTAAAATCCAAAATAAATAATTCTTTTTACAAATAATTTCCTTTAAATCATCATAATTATCAAAAATAATTCTTTTTCCAAAAATAATTTAACAACTCAAAAGGACCCATTTCCGAAACAATTATTTTTAAATTATCTATTCTAATAAATCTTCAAAACCAACTATTTTTCCAAATAAATCATTTTCTCATCATAATAATTCTAAAAATATCTCAACATAACCACTTTTATACAAAATACTTATTACTTTAAATTACTTATCATAACATCATTATCAATATGATCATCAATAAGCCCACGTAGTTATCACAATATTCATACAGTAACATAATTAAATCAGTCAAATTGAAGCATATAATTAATTCATAATATCTAAAAATTGAAATGACGAGTCCAAGAAAAAGGGATCTTGCCTTAGGTGTTGCCTAACAAGTCGACGCTGACGCGCGAGGCTACGGGTGAGGCGACGACGACAAGCGGCTGCGCGGAAGTTGATGGCGGTCTAGGGGCTATAGAACGAGTCGTTGGCGAGCGGAGGAGGAAGCATTGGGCATGGCCAGCGGCGTGGGGCGTCATCGTTGTGGAGTTACAGTTGGTAGCGTTGGAGGCCGTGAAAGAGGCGGGGTTTGAGGAGTGGGGGCGGTCGGTGATGAGCGGCCAAGGGGTGAGTGGCGTTATCGGGGTGCTGTCAACAGTGGAGGAGGATAGGGGGACTATGGGGAGGTGTCGGATGCTGCCTGCCTAGGTGAAGAAGGGCTAAGCTCGGATTTGGGTGGAGCTCGGGGTGGCTGGATAGCGCGCGGTGGGCTGTGATAGGGTCGGCGCAACAACTCAGGGCCTTAGCTGTGGTCAGATTGGAGCTCGGGCTGATGGCTACGCATATAGAGTGTCGGGGGTGGTGCTGGTTGAGGGCGTGGAGGCGAGATGTGAGGCGACGAGGTTGAACTCGACGGCGGTCGAATGGATGGGAGAGAAGGTAGGTTCGGGGCGGCCAGGGTCGGTGGCAGCGAGCAGGAGGAGAGAGATCGGGGAGAGAGAAGGAGGACAGAGGCGGTGGGTGTTTTAGGGAAGAAGGGAAGAGAGAGAAGAAAAAAAATGATATATATATATAATATATATATATATATATATATATATATATATATATATAATATATATATTATATATATATATATATATATATATATATATATATATATATATATATATTTGAAATATAAGAAATTTCATTAATACCAAAACTCCAGTACATATATTACAGAATTGGCTAGGCTACTCAGGATTCTAACATAAGAAGCTTTAGAGAGGGGAGAGGACTCTGGCCGTCACCCTCAACTAAAGAACCTAGAGAGAAAACCTGATTGACCCAAAGCCAAACATAAAAACCAGTACCAGTCCCTTATATAAAGCAATATAGCTCTTAATCTCCGGAATGAAAGAATTAATTACAATGCTTAGCGGATTCAATCCCCTAATTAGCAAGGATAATATTATTTCCAGACTTCCATGTGCAGGTTCTAAGCAATACATTGATGTCCTCATAGAGTCGCCTAAACACCATCAACTTGTGCATCTGTTGAACATGAAATATACGTCGATTCCTTTCTTGCCAAATATGCCAGACAGTTGCACTTAACACCATTCTAGACAATTTATATGTTTTGTCTTTCACTTTGAACTTAGTATGAATTTCTAGAGCTTCAGATTTCAGGTCATTTATAACCATTGCATCAAGCTACAATTTAAGTTTACAGAGTTTCCAAATATATGCTGAAAAGGAACATTGAAAAAATAGATGATCTCTAGATTCAATCCCACTAGAACAGAGAACACACTCTTCAGCTGAGGAGATCCTAAATCTGAACAGTCTGTCCCTAGTAGCCAATCTATTATATAAACTTTTAATCAAGCAACAAGCCATCCTAGGATTTGATGAAGGAAACCAAACCACGTTGTAAAGCTCAAAAATTGAGTATGAGGTTCTTACTTGATCCCATGCTGAAGCAAAAGAATAGTTCCCCTTTGCATTTGGTAGCCAAAACCAGTGATCCTCTTGACCAGATATTTGTATATTTGAAATAGATTGTATTAGTGGGATAAGACATGGTAACACAACATACCATTGAGAGTTTTGAATGATGTGAGAACTGATCAATTTTCTATGCCTGTGAGCTATGGGTTTATTTGATGTAGAATATCAGAAATTTTGCCTTCATGGATCCATGGATCAAACCAAAGAGAAGTTATTTCACCATTACCAATAGATTTCCTAATGCAACACAAAGCTTTTGATTTAAGACCTGATAAGTGTTTCCAAGTTCCAGAGTCCAATACATGAGCTGGAGCATCCCAAATATTTCCTCCCCTGACATATCTGACATTCATCCAATTAGTCCATAGAGTAGTAGTAGTAAGTAGTCTCCATATCAATTTTAAGGCAGCAGCCTGATAGAGATCATCTAATTTTCTCAATCCAAATCCACCTTCTTGTTTTGGTCGACAAACTTCCTTCCAGTTGATAGCATGAAGCTTGCCTTTCCATAGAAAATTAGCAAAAATAGATTCCAAACCGTGAACAATAGAGTGGGGAAAGTTATAAACAAAATACCAATAAGCAATGGTACTAAATAGTACTGATTTAATGAGTTCAAGTCTCCTTGCAAATGATAAGGAGTATGTCATCCAACCCTCAATCTTGTTCCTAACTTTATCAATAAGTGGAAGAAAATCCTTAGCTTTAGGATAATTGATTGATAAAGGTAAACCCAAATATTTTACAGGAAGAGACCCACTTGATATTCCCATTATAGAACTTAGAACATCTTTGTTTCTACACCCCTTACTGAAGAAAATTCTGCTCTTGCTTTTATTGATACTCAGTCCAATATTAAGAGTAAGAGAGTCTAACAGATTGTTAATCCCTTCAAAAGATTTCCTGTTTCCTCTACAAAAAACCAACATATCATCAGCAAATAAGATATGAGAGACTTGATGCGGCATAAACATGTACCAAAAAGTTGTAAGTGCACAACCGTGTCAAGTTATAATATAAAGATATCGATCCCACGAGGAAGGTGTTTTGTAGGAGAAAATATAAAATCGATTCTTA
Organism: Asparagus officinalis; assembly: GCF_001876935.1. Taxonomy (NCBI): domain Eukaryota; kingdom Viridiplantae; phylum Streptophyta; class Magnoliopsida; order Asparagales; family Asparagaceae; genus Asparagus; species Asparagus officinalis. The sequence continues at coordinate 60,084,597 of NC_033794.1, forward strand.
TGTTGTGTGCGTGACAAAAAGGAGTGATGAGTGAATGTGATTGTGGAGAGATAATGAGAGTGATAGTGTGTAGATAAATGTGTTTGAGAATAAATGTGATCAATAAGGCAAGAAAGAAGAATGAATAAAATCGAGAAACAAATCAAAACTAAAATTCAAGAATAAAAGAAAATACAAGAAATTAAAGATGGTGGATTTAATTATAGATATGAGTAATCTAAAATTGAACCCACTTCTTAGAAAAGGGTGATTCCCTAGAGGGTTCTAGCCTAAAGGCGAATCAAACAAAATGAAAATAAACAAAAAGAAAAACTAAACCCAAGAGGGTTCTAGCCTCAAGGTGAATAGTGCAAGAAATTAAAATCTAACTACAAAATAAATTATAAAATCTAAACTATAAAATAAATTACAAGAATTAAATACAATAAAATAAATCTACTCTATAAGCATGAAATAAATCTAATCTATAAGCATGAAATAAATCTAAGGCAAGAGGGTTCTAGCCTCTTGGCTATTTAACAAGAAAATAAAATCTAACTATAAGCATAGAAATAAATCTAAACTAATAAGCAATAAAAAAGAAATAAAAAAAATCAAACCTTCAAATTAATCTCCATCTTTATCTTCATATTCATCATCCAACAAAGAGAAGAAGAAAAAAATTTAAAGTGATAGAAAAATTATTATTATTAATTATAACAAAAGTTATAATTTTGGAAGGCCTTCTCAATTAAGAGTAGCCCTCCTCTCCAAATGGAGTTACAAAAATTTTCACCCTTCTAACCCCTCATTCTCTATCACTATTTATAGTAAACATCAATGAATAAGATCCCTTTAATTGAATCCTTATCCAAAACCATAAAAAATCAGCCATTGATCTGTAACTGAATCGTAGCCATCGATACCAGCATCGATGCTGGCATCGATACCAGTATCGATGCCTGCATCGATGCTGGCATCAATGTCCAATAAAAAATCTGCCTCAACATATGGCTTCATCTCGTCGAGATAGGTGATTTTCATATATTATATGTTAAATTCCGCCTTCCGGATTGAGAGATATCGTCATTTCTTTGCGGCCAACCATCTTGAATATATTTTGTTTTCATATTTGATTTTTTTATTTTCTCCGGCTTCTACAAGCTACTCGGCTTGATTCTGGGCTTGAGATTTTTGGCTCTTGCTTGTGTTCTTCATTTAATTCATGAGCTTTTATTGAGAGATGGGATTTTTGGGCTTTATTCTTCATTAACCTGTAATTAAAAGATAAAAACAATTATTAGTGGTATATTTATTCATATAAAATAGATAATGAGGGTATAAAATTGTAATAAGATATGATTATCAAATACCCCCACACCTAAACTTTTGCTAGTCCTCTAGAAAAGAAAGAAAAATAAAAAAAACCTAACTCACTTTCGCAGGAATCACGGTTGTATTTAGTGCATACAACAAGCCTTTAAACCCCTAGGAAAAGAACATGCTAACTTTTTGTTTAAAACAATATTTAAGTTGCTTGATCTAAAATATTTTCCAAGACCATATATACATATATAAAACATTTATTAGTATTTTTATTTTTATTATTTTTTTATATTATTATTATTTTTAACTCTTTCTTCCTTGGTGATTTTTTTTTACTTTAACGGGCTTTCTAAGCGACCATTTAACAAGTCTTTAGCCAATGGATCTCAACCTAATTATACTTAGGTCATTAAGTATTGAAATACTCCTTGGGCTTAATTACTCGATCAACTTAGGCTTTATAAGATAGAATCACCTTGAATTTAAGAGTTTTTTTGTGCCTATTTTTCGCACTCTTCTTTTTGCAAATTTTTTTTTATATGTATATGTGTATATATTCTGAAAAAAAAATGTAAGTCAAGCCAATTTGAAAAATTATTTTTAACTCTAAGCGAAGCATGCATTCCATTATTTTAAATAAAAATCTAAGTTAAGACTTAAGTAAAGTATACTAATTTGAAAATTATTTCTTAAGAACTTTATTTAGAGTTATCATAAAAGATGAACTTGAGTAAATAACAGATTAGAAAATTTAAAATTTATCAAATAAATCAATTATTACATAACTCTATCAATTTGGCAAGTGACGATATTTTTATAATTTTTTTAGAAAAAGAAAAAAATGACAAAAATGCAACACAACAATGTAAAACAAAGAGAAAAATTAACTAATTCCCACCCCCACACCTAAATTTTGCATTGTCCTTAATGCAAACTCTATGATGCACAAAGTAAAGCAGATAAGAAGTGAAGTACTTACATTTGATCAACTGATAAAAATCTGTAATTACCTTTGGTCTGTGTAGGATAGAATCGAAAATTTATTATTCTCTTCTTTTTTTTTCTTTTTTTCTCTTTTTTCTCTCTCTCTCTTTTTTTTTCTTTTTTTCAACTGAATAAGAAACTCTCGAATGAGAGAAGAATAAATTCTTTTTATTACTCTGAAATAAACAAAATAAATAATGTTGAATGAAGTGTTCAACACGAAGAGCTCGTATTCTACATTTGAATCCTATCTTATTGTTAAAAATTCTTCCCCGGATTTTAAATAAATTCAGAATGATATAATCAATAATGTGAAATTCCAAGTATTTTGGGGTGTTCAATAATTCTTGCAATAAAGTAAGGTAGGTATTATTGGTGTTATGCATTTTGTATTTCTTAATGAACTCAGACTCTTGTACTGTGAAGTTTTGTTTTCTAACAACCAATTCTTCTGTAGAGTTCTGAAAATTTGGTTGTTGATTATTCTCCAAGAATCTAAGTTCATCAAGAAAGAGTTCTTCAAAATTTAATTCAAAGCAGCAAATGTTTAACACAGTTTTATTATTCTCAAGGACCTGATCTGCTTCTTTTAAAAACTCTAACTCTTCATCAAAAATTTCCTCAAAACTCAAATCAGAATCTTCTTCTTCTTATTCTTCTTCTGATCTTTCCTGGATGTAATTTATTTCTAGAGGCTGATTATTTGGCTGGTCCCCTGGATTAAAATGGTTGAGATCAGCAGTCAAATTCCCAAAAGACAGCTTCATTTGACCAGTTCTACAGTTGATGAGAGCATTAGAAGTGGCTAAGAAAGGTCGTCCTAAAATGACAGGTGTCTATCCTTTGGAATTGGAAACAGGCTGTGTTTCCAAGACTACAAAATCTACTGGAAAAATAAAATCTCCAACCTTAATCAGAACATCCTCTAACTCACCCATAGGGACCTTAACAGATCTATCAGCCAACTGTAAGGTGCATTTGGTTGGGTTCAGTACACCTAGACCCAATTGCTGATAGACTGAATATGGAAGCAAATTGACACTGGCCCCTAAGTCTAAAAGCGCCTTATCAATGTGAGTATTACCAATGATACATAAAATGATGGGGGAACCCGGATCTTTACGTTTCAAAGGTATGGGATTTGATAGTATTTCACTGATATTGGCGGCTAAAAAGACTCTTTTTGGAACATTTATTCTCCTCTTCTTAGTGCATAATTCTTTTAAAAATTTAGCATAAGATAGAATTTGTTCAATTACATCGAAGAGAGGGATATTAACCTTAACCTGCTTGAATGTTTTTAGGATCTTCTCCTCTTGAGTGGAGTGTTTCCTAAGCCTGAGTCTATCTGGAAAAGGAGAAACTAGTCTAAACCTATCAAAAGCAGGCTCAGGTTCCGGTTCAGGTTCTTGGTCATCTGAGGAGGGTGATTGTTGAATAGGTTCATCAGAAGGAGAAGGAGAAGGAATTTGTACTGAATCAAAAGTTTGACTTGGGGGAGTTCTCACTTGATTATTGACCTATCTACTTGACCGAAGTGAATAGATTGCATTCACTTGAGCTTCATAGGATGAACTGCATCCTATGTCCTTAGGGTTGAACACAGGTTGACTCGAAAATTTTCCTTTCTTTCTTTCACTCACGACACTAGCTAGTTGACCAAGATGGGATTCTAATCTAGCTATAGCTTGAGTGTTGGAGTTGAGCATTTGTCCGGTTGATTGCATAAAGGAATTCAGAGTGCTGGACGTTTAAGTCAACATATTCGTGGTTTGAGTAGAGGCCTTAATTATGGTTTCCAAACCCCTTTCTAAGACATTGAGACGTTTATCCTGATTTGGATTGTGAGGAGTCTGAATTATAGCTTGATGAAGAGGAGACTGATTTTGATACGGCAGATTAGGTTGTTGATATTGTGGATGAGAATTAAAAGGAACTGTGTTTCCCCTAGGAAAATATTGGGTCGAAGCGGGTGTAAAGTTTTGAGTTCCGGGAGAATTTCCTTGATTCCATGCAACGTTAGGATGATTTCTCCAACCTGGATTATAGGTTGGAGAGAATTGATCATTTGCGAACGCTGGAATGCAGCGTTGACCTGTCCTAATGGCTGATTATTTCCTAAGAGAGGACATTCTTCTGAAATATGAGATGGTGACAAACAGTTGTGACATCCTGATGTTGAAACTTGATTGATTTGAGCCGGGGCTCTTTCCTTGATTTCTAAAGCTTCTAACCTACGCATGATTGTGGCCATCCTAGCTTCAGATGTAATGTTCGACCCTAAGGAAATACCACTGGATTTGGGTTGGGGAACTGATGACACTCGGTCATCACAGTGTTCCCATTGCATGGTTTTTTTAGAAAGACTCTCTAAAAACTCCCAAGCTTCATCAGCGTTTTTCCTCATGAAATCCCCGTGGCACATTGATTCTAAGGAAGTTTTTGCAGAATAATCTAATCTTTCATAAATTATTTGGCACAATCATCATTTTTCTAAATTGTGATGAGGACATTGGATGAGAAGATCTTTAAATCGGTCAAAATACTTCCAAAAGGGTTCTCCCAAGACAATTTTAAAATTCATGATACTGTTTCTTAGCTTCACCGTTTTATGAATAGGAAAAAATTTCTTAAGAAAAATGGTGATAAATTCCTCTCACGTAGTGATGGAATTTACGGGTAAGCTATACAGCCATTTTTTTGCTTTGTCTTTGAGAGCAAATGGAATAAATCTGAGTTTGATCACATCTTCTGTTAATTCTCTTATTTTAATCATAATACACACTTTCTCAAATTCTGAGATAAAAATATATGCATCTTTTGTTTTATTCCAAGGAATTTGGAAAGCATGTTTATATAATGCGGTCTAAGTTCAAAATTTATTCCATTTGTTTCGGGGAGCCTAATGCAAGAGCGGATTGGATTCCTAATGGGATAGCACATATCATGAAGAACGGGTGGATTAGGATGCTCCATTTCTATGAGCACATATCATGAAGAACGGGTGGATTAGGATGCTCCATTTCTATGATTGGTTCAAAGTGAATTAATCGACGTGTATTATCGTGGATTAGGATGCTCCATTTCTATGATTGGTTCAAAGTGAATTAATCGACGTGTATTATCCCTAATCCACTGTTACATACACCAAAACTATTTCTTTTTCTTTTTATTTTTTTATAAAGAAAGAAAAACAATCAGTTTTTTATGAGAAGAAAAGGATAAAGAAAAATCCTAACTAAAACAAATCAAAGCAATCACTTTTCAATCACTCTAATTCTAGGGTTTAACCTAACTCACTAGACCAGCTCCTAACCAAAAACTCCTAAGTGAAAAGATAAAAGTTTTACCCGGGTAGTTAGCCAGGTAAGGATAGTACTAGAGGGTGATCAAAGATCAATTAAGTACCTCTTTCCTTACGGAGCGCTTTACGCAACCCCTAAACCTTGCCTTAGACACTAACTAATCTGAGAAAACTTAAACCGGTTCACTTCAGGATTTCTTGTTCCTTATTGATCTTGAGTCCTTAGGGCTAACGTCTAATGAGTTTTATTAGGCTTGGGTAGTGTAGTGAGGAATTAGTGATTTTTGGGCTAAGGAAATGGTGATGAAATCCCTCACCTTATCTTGATTATAGGGTTTTGCCCTTAAAAATATTTTTAAGAGTGTGTCAAATCAATATGCTCAAATCACTTGGTGAATTCCTACTAACAATATGAAATGCAACCCTATGAATTAAAAACAACTAAAAAGGATGGAAAAGAAAAAAAATCTTTTTTTTAATTAGGGTTAACAATCAAACAAATGAGAAGGGGGAAATTATTTGAATTTATTATCTTGTTAGTAAATATCAAAGTGAAAGATGGATTTTATTATGGTCAACAAAAATAAAATCTTTTTTTTAATCCTAATTGTCTCTAATTGTGAAGCTAACTAAAAAGGGTGGAATTGAAAATGCTAGAAAGAAGACTTACCCGAAAGTAAATTTTCAAATCCTAGTTCTCCAATCCGCGTTCTTCAAGCTCCAATCGTTTCCTTCACAATAAACACACAAGTTAAAGAACCAAAATAATTAAAACCTACTTAAGCACCCTCCCCGACAACGGCGCCAAAAACTTAATGCGGCATAAACATGTACCAAAAAGTTATAAGTGCACAACCGTGTCAAGTTATAGTATAAAGATATCGATCCCACGAGGAAGGTGTTTTGTAGGAGAAAATATAAAATCGATTCTTATGTTGTGTGCGTGACAAAAAGGAGTGATGAGTGAATGTGATTGTGGAGAGATAATGAGAGTGATAGTGTGTAGATAAATGTGTTTGAGAATAAATGTGATCAATAAGGCAAGAAAGAAGAATGAATAAAATCGAGAAACAAGTCAAAACTAAAATTTAAGAATAAAAGAAAATGCAAGAAACTAAAGATGATTGATTCAATTATAGATATGAGTAATCTAAAATTGAACTCACTTCTTAGAAAATGGTGATTCCCTAGAGGGTTCTAGCCTAAAGGCAAATCAAACAAAATGAAAAGAAACAAAAAAAAAACTAAACCCAAGAGGGTTCTAGCCTCAAGGTGATTAGTGTAAGAAATTAAAATCTAACTACACAAAATAAATTACAAAATCTAAACTACAAAATAAATTACAAGAATTAAATGCAAGAAAATAAATCTATTCTATAAGCATGAAATAAATCTAAGGCAAGAGGGTTCTAGCCTCTTGGCTATTTAACAAGAAAATAAAATCTAACTATGAGCATAGAAATAAATCTAAACTAATAAGCAATAAAAAAGAAATAAAAAAACCAAACCTTCAAATTAATCTCCATATTCATCTTCATCTTCATCATCTAACAAAGAGAAGAAGAGAAAATTTTAAAGTGGTGAAAAAATTATTATTATTAATTACAACAAAAGTTACAATTTTGAAAGGCCTTCTCAATTAAGAGTAGCCCTCCTCTCCAAATGGAGTTACAAAATTTTTTACCCCTTTAACCCCTCACTCTCTACCCCTATTTATAGTAAACATCAATGAATAAGAGCTCTTGTATTGAATCCTTATCCAAAATCATCAAAAATCAGCCATTGATCTGTAACTGAATCGTAGCCATCGATACCAGCATCGATGCTAGCATCGATGCCGGTATCGATGCCTACATCGATGCTGGCATCGATTTCCAATAAAAAATCTGCCTCCACAGATGGCTTCGTCTCGTCGAGATAGGCGATTTTCATAAATTATATGTTAAATTCCGCCTTCTGGATTGAGAGATATCGTCATTTCTTTGCGGCCAACCATCTTGAATATATTTTGTTTTCATATTTGATTTTTTTTATTTTTTCCGGCTTCTACAAGCTACTCGGCTTGATTCTGGGCTTGAGATTTTTGGCTCTTGCTTGTGTTCTTCATTTAATTCATGAGCTTTTGTTGAGAGATGAGATTTTTGGGCTTTATTCTTCATTAACCTGCAATTAAAAGATAAAAACAATTATTAGTGGTATATTTATTCATATAAAATAGATAATGAGGGTATAAAATTATAATAAGATGTGATTATCAGTAGTCAACTCCATGTTAATAGACCAAAGTTCCATCACCAAGACAAAAATATATGGAGATAGAGGACCCCCCTGTCTTATACCCCTATTGTTTTGAAAATAACCAGTTGAAGAGCCATTTAAAAGAACTGAAAAAGATGGAGTTGAAAGGCACTCTTTGATCCAATTGATCCATATAGCTGGAAAATTCATGCAGTGCATAATAGAGTATACAAACTCCCTATTTATGCTATCAAAAGCTCTGTGCAAGTCAATTTTAAAACAAGCTCTCTTCCCATGCTTCTTTGAGAAATCTCTTAGCAACTCATGTGCCAATAAGGAACATTCTCCTATTTGTCTCCCTTGAAGAAAAGCATGTTGATTATTTGAAATCAACTCTCCCACCACCAACTTTAATCTATTACTTAAGATCTTAGAAATAATTTTGTAAATAACATTGCAACAAGAGATTAGCCTATAATCTTGAATGGAAGTGGCTTCTTTTGATTTCGGCACAAGAGTGAGGAAAGTGTGATTTATCTGTTTAAGAATTTTACCTGAAGAGAAAAAATATTTCACAGCTAAGACCACATCATCCTTGATCAAGCTCCAATTGTTATGGTAGAAATAAGCATTAAACCCATCTGGACCTGGCGCCTTATCTGGATCCATTTGGAAAAGTGCCTCCTTAATCTCCTTGTAATTGATGTCCTTAATTAACCATTGTTTGGCATCAATTGTAAGGATTTTCTTCACTGTCGCTTTAGGAAACACATTCCAATATAAAGATTGATTGAAAAGTCCTTCATAGAATCTGGGAGCAATGAGCTTTATTTTGTCAATGGAAGAAATAGGAGACCCATCTTGGTCAATAAGATTCCTGATACTGTTTGTAGAAATCCTATGCTTAATAGCATTATAAAAGAATTTAGTGTTTTCTATCTCCTTGTTGAAGCTATAGCTGTCTGCTTTTTTGCCTCAGCTCATTTTCTTCCTTATCTAGCCAATCATTAAGTTCATAACATATTGTTGATTCTGTAACCTGCAGCTCCTCATTATCCAAATCCTGAATTAATTTACTTTGAATGATCTCCAACTGTTTAGATAACTTAATAATATTAGCCTTTGTGGAGGAAAATGAGTCTTTAGTCCATTGTTTCAGAGCTAATTTAAGATATTTGAGTTTAGAAACCAACACGAACATAGGAGAGCCAGCAAAATGATTTCTCCAGACCCCTTTGACCACTTCTTCATATCCCTGACATTGAACCCAATAGTTAAAAAACCTGAAAGGCTTTGGTCCTGAATTTGTCCACTTATTAAGGGACTCTATATCAGTTTCATATTCTGTCAATTGAGCATTTTTGACTTTCTTCATTCCAATATAATTGGATTTTCGAGCCGAAGATTCTATGATATCTGTCATATATGTCTCTCGTTACAGATATATCCTTTAATTATTAAACTAGTAAGAAGATAAAATTTTTCTTTTTCTTTTTATTCTTTCAAAAACAGCTTAGTCGAAAACTTACACATCTGTCAATGTCTTACACTACCCTAACCAGCCATCTCGGCAACCACGGGATTTACACAGCGCGATTTGGGTGACGTCCCATAAGAATGCAACTAAGTTCTTAATAAGAGAATGAAAAGAACATATAAAAATTTTACATTCTTACAAGCTAATAATTAAAAGATAATCTGTAAAAGAGATTTAAGCAGATATATAAAAGTGAAACATGGCTCTGATACCAGATGTCCCTAATAGGGATATATATAAAATTGGATTCCTCGACTATAAGTCGTTGATTAATATTAAAACTTTGGAAAGGACTACTATAGTCGACAAAGAAGAACAAACAATACAACTCTTAGGAGTTGCAGATGTAAATCCTTATATGGATAAATACAAATATTTGCATGTCGGTCTTATACAGATCGCATTTCGTCCTTTGACATTATCTGGCTTAAACGCCTCTTTATTGGTTTGTTTAAGAGATTCAAGATGTTTAAATTGGACCCAATCTTTAATGGGTATTATGGAGACCAGTTTATGTAACGGTCCAGTTTATTTTAATGTATATCCAAATTTAAGCCTCTCATTGACAGATCCAAATATTCTAGAGGAAATTAGTCTTAATATAAAGACACACGGATACAATTATATTCCTGGATCCGAAACTATTGCGATTATATATCGCATCCACTACAAAGTATTAAATACTTTAGCTCCAAAAGCTAAAAATCATTCGAAACCAGGTAAAACTGTTCTGGTTGAAACTAATGTATTATCTTCTAATATAGTTGTGAATAGACAGATTAAATATGATGAAATAAATTTCCTAGAAAATTGGGTAATACCCCATGCTATTCAACCTTTGCTAATTATTATTCAAGATATTGATCAAATTGTTCAAACTACTGATGGTGAGGTTGAAATAACATTCAATCCTTCTAGAAGTATCAGAATATCTGATGTGGCATCATCTGCCAGAAATTCATTCTCTAGATCTGGATCTTATAGAAACAGTTCTGTTCAAGGGATAAATATATCCGATAATAATATTCCACATGCTTTATATAAAGATAAAGCTTCTCCTCCTAATACGGAGATGAGTTTCAGAATGAAATAATGAATTTTGATAAAGGAAGTCTTATAAGGGAAATTCTTAATACATAATTTTACCTTGATAAAAATAAATATTTTCGAAATTGGTTTTTTAAAATTTTTTCGAAAAAAGATCAATTAAATTGGGTAAATAAATATTATATAGAACTTGAGTATGAACAAAGAATTAAATTTTTTGTTCCATGGTTTTTAAAAAACTATGTTCTTAAACAGAGTAAAAAATAAATGTTTTAGAAGACCATTTAAAACAATGGAGAACATCAATGGGTAAAATTATTAGATCTATTAATCCACCTACAGACCCGATACAATTAAAAGATGTTTATCCCTCTATTATAGAGGCTATGGCTTTTATAAAGCCTAATGAGTTCAATGAAGAACATATGAAAGAATTAAGTAAAATTATAAAACAAAATAATTATACTAATATTTATTTAAAAACCATAGGAGAACAACTTATAAGAGTTGAAGAAGTCTTAGACAAATTAGTGTCTAAAATTACAGAGGTTATACCCTCATTAAAACTTTTAGAAAAAACAAATCTTTCTCAAAGAAAGATAGAAAAAACAAATATTAAACCTCCTATTGATATTTCAGGATTTAAAAAAGATAGCGAACTCACTCCTGAAATTATAGACAGTCTAGCTAAAAAACTAACTAATGCTAGAATACACACACTTGATACAGTGTTACCATCCTATTCTACAGTTATATCTGAAGAAGAAAATACGTCTAATACAGACAGTTCTGACGATATATCGTCAACAGAAATTTTTGCTGTTGAAAATAATTTTACAGAGATTAATAAGCTTAAAAGCCATCCAAAGAAAAGACTAGAAATGTACTATTATAAAAGACCAACTCCAGCAGAAGTTCTTTTTGAAGAAAATGATGCCTATCTACAGGCTGATTATAATGGTAGAAATATCTACGAATGGAATATAGATGGGTTATCCGATACCCAAATTAATTCTACTATACATAGGATGCTTATGTATGGTACCATTTGTAAATAAAATGGTAATAATGAAAGAATGATAGCCACTTTTATAACTTGCGGCTTTACGGGTATCCTTAAAGGATGGTGGGACAATTATCTGTCTGCAGATGCTCGAAATGAAATATTAGGAGCAACAAAAATAGAAAATGGTATACAGCAAGAAGATGCTGTTTATACGTTAATGTTAGCAATTACACACCATTTTACTGGTGCTTACCTTGATGAAGGTGAAAGAATCAGGACCTTATTACAAAATTTTAGATGTCCTTCTTTAACTCATTTTCGGTGGTATAAAGACACCTATCTAAGTAGAGTTATGTCTCTAGCTGATGCTAATAGCTCACATTGGAAAGCCAAATTCATAATTGGCTTGCCTACTTTATTTGCTGAAAAAGTTAGAAATAAAATTCGAGCAGAATATGGAGGATATATTCCTTATGATAACCTATCATATGGGTATTTGTCAAACCCTTGTATAAAGGAAGGATTAGCTCTGTGTAATGATTTAAAGCTTAAAAACCAACTAAAGTCTCAAAGACTTACTAAAAGAAAAGAGTTGGGAGAATTTTGTGAACAATTTGCTTATGATCAACCTTATAAGGTTGAAAAAGAAATTATTCCTAATAAAGGAAAAACTAAAAAATTCTTTAAAAAGAAAAAGAAATTTTTTTTTAAAGAAAAAGAACGAGAAAAGCCTCATAAGGCTAAAAAGAAAATTAAACAAGAAAGAAAAGAAATTCATTATTATAAATGTGGCCGTATAGGGCACTATGCCAATCGCTGTTATATTAAAAAGAAAATAGATGCGATTGAAGATGAAGGTCTAAAAAAGACTTTATCAAATATACTGATTAATAATAATTCAGAAGACGAATCATATTCGTCTACTTCAGATTCAGAATCTGAAAATGAAAATTGTAAATGTGCCGTCTACTTCAGATTCAGAATCTGAAAATGAAAATTGTAAATGTGCAATTAATAATTGCAACGATGAAACAAATTATTGGAAATCTATTGTCCAAATGAATGGACTATCAATCAATATGATTAAGTCTAATAAAGATAAAGAACTTTTATCACAAGTTCTCTCCGCTGATATTTCTTCTACTTTAAAAGAAGAATTAGTAAAAAATTTGTCTAATAAAGACAAAAATCCTCAAATAGACAATGTGTTTAAATTTTCAGAAGTACAAAAAAGAAGGCAAAATATTGCTCATACTTCAAAAGATATATCTTTATCATCTCTTAATAAAGAGATACAAGAATTAAAGATAGAAGTTAAAAAATTAAAACAAGAGAATAAATATATTCTAGCTAGATTCGATGAAGGTCATGAACTTGTTCAAAATAATGAACAAGAGGATCAAGAAAATATTGAAATTAATGAAGCCAATGCTTTATTGCAAATATTGCAACAAGTGACCTCTCAAAAGTGGTATATAAATATCAAGTTAATAGTTGAAAATCAATTTTACATATCAGATCTTATAGCTCTGGTTGATAGTGGTGCTGATTTAAATTGCATCAACGAAGGTATAATTCCTTCAAAGTTTTTTGAAAAAACTACTCAAACACTAAGTAGTGCAAATGGAAATCAACTAGAGGTAAAATATAAATTACCTAATGCACAAATATGTGTGCAAGGGACTTGTATACCAACTCCATGTATATTGGTAAAAAATTTATCCCAACATATAATTCTTGGGACTCTATTTTTACATGCTATCATGCCTATTCATAAGATAGATACAAATGGCATTCGTGCTACTTTTCAAGAAAAAGAAATTTTACTTGAGTTTATTACAGACCCTCAAACTAAAATGTTAAATGAGGTTAAAAATATTATTCTTAAAGAAAATCAGATAAATTTTCTTAAAGAAGAAATAGTATTTGTTCAAGTTGAAGAACAAATTAAAAAACACAAAGACTTAATAAGTCAAATTGAAAATAAATTCAAACTCACTGTTTGCAGTGATGTTCCAAATACATTTTGGAATAGGAAACAACATATTGTTTCTTTACCCTATATAGAGGGATTCAACGAGAAAAATATTCTAACAAAATCTCATCTTTGCCAAATGAATCAAGAATACCTTGATTTATGTAAAAAAAAAATACAAAATCTTATAGAAAAAAATTTGATAAGGAAATCATACTCTCCTCGGAGTTGTACAGCATTTTATGTGAATAATGCTGCTGAAAGAGAAAGAGGTGTTCCACGATTAGTTATAAACTACAAACCTCTGAATTCTGTCCTTAAATGGATAAGATATCCAATTCCTAATAAAATGGATTTATTAAATCGCATTACTAATGCCAAAATATTTTCTAAGTTTGATTTAAAATCAGGTTACTGGCAAATCCAGATAGAAGAAAAAGATAAGTATAAAACTGCTTTTGTTGTCCCATTTGGACACTATGAATGGAATGTTATGCCTTTTGGGCTTAAAAACGCCCCTTCTGAATTTCAAAATATTATGAATGATATTTTCATTCCTAATACTGATTTTATTCTATCTTATATAGATGATATTTTGATCTTTTCTAATAGTTTCGATCAACATGTTAAACATTTAGAAACTTTTAGATCTCTAGTCATAAAAAATGGGTTAGCTATATCTGCCCCAAAAATGAAATTATTTCAAACTCAGATTAGATTTCTGGGTCATAATATTAACAAAGGAACAACTATTCCTATTGATAGAAGTATTGAGTTTGCGATTTCTGGGTCATAATATTAACAAAGGAACAACTATTCCTATTGATAGAAGTATTGAGTTTGCGTCAAAAGTCCCAGATGAAATAACTGATATAAAACAGTTACAAAGATTTTTGGGAGCTTTATATTATGTGGCTGATTATTATAAAGATCTAGCAAAAGATACTTTCCTTTTATATGATAGGCTTAAAAAGAATGCTAAGCCAAGGACACAGCAACATACTGCTGCGGTAAGAAAAATTAAACTTAAAGTTAAAAACTTACCTTGTATTCATCTTGCAAATATTCACTGGTTTAAAATAGTTGAAACAGATGCTTCAAATATTGGTTATAGTGGTATATTAAAACAAGTGGACCCACAAACCAAAAAGGAACAATTCGTTCGTTTTACCTCTGGTAAATGGGATAAAGCCCAGTTTAATTATTCGACAATTAAAAAAGAAATGTTATCTATTTTAAAAAGTTTCTCTAAATTTAGAGATGATATTCTTAATCAAGAATTTTTACTAAGAATAGATTGTAGTTCTGCTAAAAGTATTATTGAAAAAGATGTTAAAAATCTTGTCTCTAAGCAAATATTTGCTAGATGGCAAGCAGAATTAGCAATGTATCAATTCAAAATTGAATATATTAAAGGTGACTCTAATCATCTTC